>NC_138576.1:40396178-40876178 GCF_964289735.1 Phaethon aethereus
GGAAGAAAGGAAGAAAGGAAGAAAGGAAGAAAGGAAGAAAGGAAGAAAGGAAGAAAGGAAGAAAGGAAGAAAGGAAGAAAGGAAGAAAGGAAGAAAGAAAGAAAGAAAGAAAGAAAGAAAGAAAGAAAGAAAGAAAGGAAGGAAGGAAGGAAGGAAGGAAGGAAGGAAGGAAGGAAGGAGGAAAGGAAAAGAAAGGAGGAAAGGAGAAAAGGGAAAGAAAGGAAGGAAGGAGGAAAGAAAGGAAGGAGGAAAGGAAAAGAAAGGAGGAAAGGAGAAAAGGAAAAGAAAGGAAGGAAGGAAGGAAGGAAGGAAGGAAGGAAGGAAGGAAGGAAGGAAGGAAGGAAGGAAGGAAGGAAGGAAGGAAGGAAGGAAGGAAGGAAGGAAGGAAGGAAGGAAGAAAGAAAGGAAGAAAGAAAGGAAGAAAGAAAGGAAGAAAGGAAGAAAGGAAGGAAGGAAGGAAGAAAGAAAGGAAGAAAGGAAGAAAGGAAGAAAGGAAGAAAGGAAGAAAGGAAGAAAGGAAGAAAGGAAGAAAAGAAGAAAGGAAGAAAGGAAGAAAGGAAGAAAGAAAGAAAGAAAGAAAGAAAGGAAGAAAGGAAGAAAGAAAGAAAGAAAGAAAGAAAGGAAGAAAGGAAGAAAGGAAGAAAGGAAGAAAGAAAGGAAGAAAGAAAGAAAGAAAGAAAGAAAGAAAGAAAGAAAGAAAGAAGAAAGAAAGAAAGAAAGAAAGAAAGAAGAAAGAAAGAAAGAAAGAAAGAAAGAAAGAAAGAAAGAAAGAAAGAAAGAAAGAAAGAAAGAAAGAAAGGAAAGAAAGGAAGAAAGGAAGAAAGGAAGAAAGGAAGAAAGGAAGAAAGAGAGAATAAAAAGAAGGCAGGCAGGCATGGAAAGAAATAAGGAAGAGAAGGAAGAAAAGAAAGAGTCCTGTTGCATGCAAAAAACAGATCCAGCAGTGGCAAGAGCTGGGCAGAGTGGAGCCTTTCCTGATAATATCAGTTTACTTTTTAATTAGATGCTGAGCTTTTAAAGACAATGGAGTAGACATGATAAAGAGCAGGCTATTAAGTGTCCCAATTACAGAGCACCAAGAATCCAATAATTTATGTGCTGATAATCTCCTGGTAATCCTCCGGGTGCTGCCGGAGCGTAAGCGTCCTGATTACTCCTCTGCTCTTACACGGATTTGTTCTCCTACCATTGCCGAGTTTTCCCGTTATGTTTGGCACAGCTCATTTAAAACAACCACAGTTACCTCACAGCCAAACCGCTGGCCTAAGTTTAGCTAAGATGAATAGGCAGCCGTTCATCTGCGACAGAGCCTTTGGTGTAAGTGTGGCCAATTAGTCACACGTTTGGTGTTCTAATTAGGCAACGCTGGGCCTTTCAGAAAATGTGCTGTTGATTTAGGTACTTCCTCAAACAATGCTAAATTGTGTTATGTGAAATTCAATTAGTTCTTTTCTAAATGTTTCCACATCTGTTATTCTTTAAGCATAAAGTGATGAGGAGAGAAGGAGAAGTGAAAAGCCAGAGTCTCCACTGGTGAAATATGTTAGGCCTCTGGGACCAGCCCTTTTTCCAGCTTTTGACCCTGAACAGTGATATACAGGAAGGAACAAAGTTGGAGAGCTATCATGGTGAAGCCCTTTAAAATAAATCATTATAGAAGAAATACTGCAACTGTAAGGGAACGTAATCTCTTATGATAGCCATAAACTAAGCTTTGTTTGGAAACGGATGGCATGGGGAAAGCGCCATTAAGCAAATGATTATAAATTCCGTCTTAAGAACTGCATTTTTTTATGATAATAGCGATACATTTAAATCCCAAGATTAACCAAAAATACGTATAGAGCCGGTTTACTGTTTTGTGGAACAGCTTTGAGTAGTTTTATTTTTGCTTCAGATTTTCCCTCTGAGGACTAAAAAGATGGCAAGACCTCCTGTAGCAGGCTTTGAGGGGGAAGGGATGGGGTGCGTTTATTATTTCTTCTGTGGCACTTTGCAATTTTTCTCCACGTTTGGAACAACAAAGCCCCACAATCCTTTTGATCCCTCGAACAAAGCATCAGGCTTTCACTGGAGCTTTTCGGCGGTCCTAGTGACACACAAGGTTTACGTTTGCACGAAGCTTCTCCGAAAACGTGGACTACCGACCGCCATTGCCCCGTGCTTCAGCTCCGACCTGTTGCATGCAGCTTGTCGGCGTACGGCGAAGGCAGAGCAACAATTTCTCCGACGTCGCGGCTCAGCCAAAAACCACAGCTGTCTAAAGGTGAAGTTGTACATGCATTTGATCCTTGTTACTGTTATCACCTTTTCACTGACCAACATTTCAAGCCTTATCTGTGGCTGGCAGGCCATGTTTCAGGTTTGTCAGAGTCCGGATATAGCCCGTGCGGTTTTCTGATGATATATCTTGATAAGATTTGTGGAATGCGAGAGATGAAGTTGTCAGCACGGCTTTATGGCACCTCCGTACATGTCAGAAAATGAAAATATTTTCAGAAAAGATGGCGTTATTTTGACTGATGACACAAACTTTTAAGACAACACATGTCCTTGAAAAGAAAAAAAAGAATGCCCAATTTTTATAATAAAACACAAAAAGAAGGGTCTGTCCTGGAAAGGCCTCAGGCTCGATGGGGGAACCAAAGGAGAGAGAGAGTAAGAGGATCATAAAATGAAACCTTTCTGGAGCTAAACCGATAAATTACATTTTTCAGCTGTAATTACTGCTATTGCATAGGCGTGTCAGCCTTGTAAATCAGGACCTTTAGGTCTTCCTTTTTAAAAAAACTCAAAATAAAACAAAACCAAACAAATGCACAGGACCTCTTTTCAGCACCTATGTTTGCCTTCAGACCCAATCAGCACATTATCTATCAGCCAACTCGATCATGTGTCACACATTTCTAAAACGAACATCTTTCCCCAGATGATAATGTAATTAAAGAAGTGTAAACCTTAGCAAAAATCAAGAACCCCCCAGTTACATGTCACTTCACATGCCCGTCCTCAGGGCTGTCTTAGGTTCTCAGCTTGAGTTAGAGCACGCTGCCAATTTTAGTGATGACACTATTCTGTACCTGTGGTAATTTGAGCATTATGATCTTACAAATAACACAATAATCACATATTATTGCTTAAAAACAAACAGCAGGAGGAGGCCAGCTCTGAACTCATTCTGCGTTCAGAAAATTTTGAAAGCTTTTTATTCAAGAGATGAAGGAGAATCGGAGGCAAATAAATATTCTTAATAGTTGTTGGAATATTTCATATACTTTTATTGAAAAATGTTGTTGCATCAAAGCCAAGCTATTAGTAGCAATGCATATGCTTTTGGAAAAAATATCTGTCCGCCTCCACAGAAATAATAAAAAAGAGCTATTCAAGTCAAACCTTGAGCCTGTTAATACAAAAAATTGAAGTTTTGGCAGAATCCTTTTCCTTTAAAATAGAAAAATTTAGTTTCTCTTTCAAACTGCAGAAGTTTTTAGAAAATGGGATTGTTCTCCTGAGAGATAAACAAACATTTTCTTTTTAAATTTGAGCTAAAGTTATCAGATCTGAAGAACATTTTCAAAGTTTGATAGAAAGCGTTAAAATAACATTTTTTCTAAAAAGAAAAAGTTTTGAACATCTCTAAAAGTTATGAATTGTTGACAGAGAAATGGTCCTCCTACCTCTCATGAAGTCTTTGAATTTTGTTTCTGAATCAGATCAAGTGCATTAAAAGTCTCTTAATCTACCTTCTTTCAGAAATATTATGCAACCAAAAATAACAAATCAACTCTATTCCTAAACAGTAAGGTTTTTAAAGTCCACCTGGACAAAGATTAGGTTTAAATAGCTCTCTAAAACAAACAAGTGACCTAGATTTGAAAGAGTTCTTCTGTTATCTGAAGCCTATAAGGCTGTTTATAACAATGGTGGTCTTGTTGCATGAAGTCTTGCTCCAACTTCCCATACTCAACAAGATCTTTGGAGGTCCCACGTGACATGCAAATCCTGAACATCTTAAAGCCATTCAGTGCTAGACCAGATCCTCTGTCTCCTTTATTAGGTGATGACCATAGCAGAGGCGGACACAATCCAGGGAGATCACCTGGGTGAAGAGTGAGGGGAGCTGCGTGAACGACTCGTTGTTTAATGACCACAGATCTTGCCTACAGAGGTGTTTGTGTTTCTATTTGTCGTGAATGAAATTATAACCCCTGGCATTATTTGCAGACCAGCATCCAAACATTCTGTACCTACAACTTCACTGTGGCTCATTTTAAGAAATTGAAGACCCGTATTATCATTCAATACACTTAACGCTTTTCCAGACCAGGAAAGTACAGGTTTTCAAGCATGTACTTGCATGCATCAAGCATGTACAAAGAAAGATCTGAGAGGAAAAGAAATTATTAGCTAAGGAAGACTTCATGAAGCTGGCATTGGCTGGGAGTGCTGTGAAGGAGAAACCCCATCTGCAATCACAGAATCACAGAATCTCTAAGGTTGGAAAGGATCTTCGAGATCATCAAGTCCAACCGTTAACCCAACACCACCATGCTCCCTAAACCACGTCCTGAAGCGCCACATCCACACATTTTTTGAACACTTCCAGTGATGGTGACTCCATCACCTCCCTGGGCAGCCTCTTCCAATGCTTGACCACTCTCTCAGTAAAGAAATTTTTCCTAATATCCAATCTAAACCTCCCCTGGTGCAACTGGAGGCCATTTCCTCTCGTCCTATCACTAATTACTTGGGAGAAGAGACCAACACCCTCGTCGCCACAACCCCCTTTCAGGTAGTTGCAGAGAGCGATAAGGTCTCTCTTCAGCCTCCTCTTCTCCAGACTGAACAACCCCAGTTCCTTCACCATTCCTCATAAGACTTGTGCTCCAGACCCCTCACCAGCTTCGTTGCCCTCCTCTGGACACGCTCCAGCACCTCAGCATCCTTCTTGTAGTGAGGGGCCCAAAACTGAACACAGTATTCGAGGTGCGGCCTCACCAGTGCCGAGTACAGGGGCACAATCACTTCTCTACTCCTGCTGGCCACACTATTGCTGATACAGGCCAGGACGCTGTTGGCCTTCTTGGCCACCTGGGCACACTGCCGGCTCATATTCATCCAGCTGTCAACCAGCACCGCCAGGTCCCTTTCTGCCGGGCAGCTCTCCAGCCACTCCTCCCCAAGCCTGTAGCATTGCATGGGGTTGTTGTGGCCAAAGTGCAGGACTCTGCACTTGGCCTTATTAAACCTCATACAGTTGACCTCAGCCCATCGATCCAGCCTGTCCAGATCCCTCTGCAGAGCCCTCCTACCCTCCAGCAGATCAACACTCCCGCCCAGCTTGTTGTCATCTGCAAACTTACTGAGGGAACACTCGATCCCCTCATCCAGATCATCAATAAAGATATTGAACAAGACCGGCCCCAAGAACCGAGCCCTGGGGAACACCACTTGTGACCGGCTGCCAGCCAGATTTAACACCATTCACCACAACTTTCTGAGCTTGGCCATCCAGCCAGTTCATTACCCAGGGAAGAGCAAACCTGTCTAAGCCACGAGCCGCCATTTTCTCATGCTCCGTGGTGTAAAAACATAGTAAAGGCAGAGCCGTTCCTGGGCTCCTTTCTCACCCAGTGTCAATCAAGCATCTGGCTTGGCCACAGAAAATGCCCTCATATTAAACTTTGCATCCAGGAGCAGAAACACATCAATCTTCATCTCCTGAGCTGATAGCCGCGTTCCTAATCCAGGCATGTTGAGCTCAAGCCCTCCCAGTGTGGGGGAGTACTTGGGTTTCCTGGAACTGGCTTTTAATGGGGAATAGATTGGCCAGACGAGATTCTGGTTTTCATCTCTCATGCTAATACAGGCCTCCACATCCGAAAGGGTTTGGGTTTGGCTTTGGGCTGCTTTTATCACAGTTTGTGGCTGTATTTTAAGCTACACTCTTGCCTATGCTATATTTTTCAGGCAGAGGGAAGGAGCTCTTTCCTTCTTTTTCCCCCTACAGTTGTCATGGAGTGGATGCAAGTCATTTTCACTCCAAAGAGATGCAGACTTCAGGCTGTAAAGCTGGGCAGGCACGCTCCTTTGTTAAATCCTTTTAACTGGAAACACCATAACACAGCAGTCCACTGCTGTGTCAGGCCTCTTTGGTTCTTGCAGGGCACCTTCCCATACTTGGGCTCCGTGCTCTTCCTTCTGCTGCCTCACCATGTCCATACATCTACCTTTTTCTTCTTCAGGTGGTCCTGGGGTGAGCTGTGGTATCTCTCTGCTCTCCTCAGCCTCCTGACTCTCACGAGCATAATAAAAACCACTATTCACCCCACTCTGGGTGGTCAAAGCACCTTCTGTCTCACTTCACTTTCTTGTCTTCCCTCAGGGCCGTGTGTCTTATCTCTAACTTCAGCCTATGGTCTCCAGCAGTAGGTATGTCAGACCAGGTCTGAGGAACTACTGTCACTAGAGACGTGGCTATTCTTTGGCTGCTGTGCCGGTGGTCATCCCAAGACGGATGGGCACAGCAGTGACATGAAGACAGCTCTGCTCCATTGCACCAGTGCCCAGAAAAAGTCCAACTGGGGACCTGTTCTCCAGGTAAGTGGCCCATCTATAACTGCGCAGTTTAAAAAACAGATTTTCTTCACATATTTTTTCATGACTGCCCCTGTGACTGTTCTCTCACATATGGGTTGTACTCTTTATGAAGAAAAGCTGCTATAATTTCTTCTTCCCCCCTTTTTTTTTGAAGTTAAAGCTATATCAAAAAATTAAAGGCTATCCAAGCAATGCAAAACATTGCAGGAATTCTTCAAAATAGGCACTTATGTCATCCTGCTCTGTTAAATTAGTGAAGGTGTAGTCTGAGCCCACAGACTGACAAATCTTTTTGTGCAAGCCTTCTATCAAACGAAATGGGGAGTTCCCCTTATGTTACGCAGTTTTGTAAGACTTTTGCCAGGTGCTGTCGGCAGCAATAAACCTGGCATCCTTTTAAAGAGAAATAAACCTCTTCGCCCAGCATTTCTAGGCTCACTAAATACCTGTTCTTAGATTTTCTTTTCCTAAATACCTTTACCACTTAATACCTTAATAGGTGATATTCCCTGCTCACAATAGTAGAAAAAACCCCAAAACCTCTCCATAGCCTTGCCAGCAGGTGGGAGCTTGCGCTCCTTGTGCTCTGCCCAAAAGCTGTGTCACCGGCTTAGCCTGGACCTGAGCCCAAAGCAGGTCCTAGCAGGGCTGCTGAACCAGACCACATTGCCGTGCTCGCTGGGTCTGCGCCACGACGGGGTCAAAGCCAGCCCGCGGCCGGCTGCGTGACACCGCAGGCAGGACACGTTTGCCCCGCAGGCAGGACACGTTTGACCGCGCAGACCAGCCTCCCATCTGTGAGGGGAATGGCAAAGATTTTACTCGAGATAAAAAGGAACCCAGTGTCGACTTCAGAAAACAGACCAAGAAACCTTTCTACAGCCTATTAACCAGGTACTGCAGCACTGTATAGGCTTCTGATGTTCACCTTATAAAAAGGGATATTGAAAAACTGGAGAAGGTGCAGAAGAGAGCCATAAAAATGATTCAGAGACTGGAGAAAGCGCCCTACACTGAAGCACTTAAAGAATTCGATCTGTTTAAGTTATCAAGAAGAAGACTGAGAAGCCACTTGATTACACTGGGTAATACCTTCACCAGGAGGAACCGGTGGGTTACTCAGGCTTCACTTACTAACAGAGCAAAGAAAGACACTGCCAGAACAAATTGCTGGAAGCTTGAAAGACAGGCAAATACCAACTGGAAAAAATATTTTTTTTTCCCTGATTATTCTTCAGAAAAGACTTACCAAGTAAGGTGGGGGACAGCCTAACTTTTGATATCTTTAAATCAGGACTGAATGCTCTCCTGGAAATTGTACCAGTTACTGGGCTCAGGAGAGAAGTAACTCAATAAAAACTAGTATGTGCTTCCCCATCACCACTCCCTCCTTACCCAGTAAGGTCCACTGTGGCTACTCTCAGTGGCTAGTGAAGGCCAAAATCCTGATGTGGGCTCTGACAGACATAATACCCGTGCCTAGGGAATGATTCCTAGGTTTGCCTAAGACTAACCCAGGCATACTAATTTTAAGTGTATTTGGTGGCTGATTAAGAGAAAGATACCTGAGAGATGGATATTTGGCACCACAATATTTATTGAAAAATAGTGGAAATAGGAGGGGCATTATGGACACCTAGAATATCCAAAGACCATTGAATGGACTATCCCGCTGTAACAAGTAACCCTGTGGCTAGCTAGAGGTTGCGTTCCCATCCAAAAAAGCAAGTTCCCCACAGAAATTGAAGATCCTGGAGGGAGGGGAGGATGGGAGAGGGAAAGAGGAATACAAATGCTGTGGCCACCATTCCTTCAAGAAGGAAGTCAGAACGGCGCTCACACCTCCGGAGCAGCTGTGGGCTACGGGAACACAGACGGAAACCTGAGCCAAAACAGGCAGTTCCCAAGCTCTGGTTTTAAATACAACGTGAGAAAGGCAGGGAGGCATGTTGAACAGGAACACGGTGGCAGGAGGAGACTGAGTTCATATTGGGACGCTGGGACATCGTGCTGGGTGCATGGGATCCCTTGGGGAGGCACAGCAGAAGCACAGCAACTCTCTGGGAATCCTTCTTTCAACTTTTTTCTTTAAAATAAGGGTCTTCTCCTGTTCCTTTCACTGACGGGCTGAGACACTGTTTGTACTGGGGTACAACGAACCTCCCAAATGCACAGGAGAGGTTCTGGATAGGGATGGGTGCAGATGCAGGTCTCCGTATTGCCACGTCACCCTTGTGATACTGCGGCTGGAAGGAGAAAACTCTTTACTCTGGGGAGCATCTGTGCGGTTGGGGTCTGGGCAGGTCTCTGGAGATGAGGATGTTCAATGTCCTTTTTTTCCCCCATTGGCCAACAGATGGTGGCAGAGAGAGCCCCTTTCCTGTCCAAAGCCTTCAGGCCACAGCGGTTGTATTTCCTTTTAATTACCTGTATTTGAAAGACTACTGTATCCTGCAGCGTTCGGCCTTCCTGAGGCCGTTTGCAGCAGCGGCACCGCAGAGCTCTGGGAAAGCCTTGTGTGCAGCTAGCGCACGGCAGCGCAACTTGGGGTACAGATTTCAGTGTACTCATTTTCCATGTTGTGCAGGAGTTATGTTCAGTGAAAATTATATAAATGTAGTATACCAGCTCGTATGTCATTTCCACAGAATGTTACAACCATTCTCTTATGTAAAAGTGAGCTAATAAAGTCAACCCAAAACTCACTATATCACATTCTACATGAAGTCACCTCATTCATCCTTTTTCCCTTTAATTTAAATCTCATCTCTATTTCTACATTTACCTTCCGAAGTATTTCTAGTACAGCATATTCCCCACACCCTTCTTATTTTACTGTGTGATCTAAACAATGCAGAATAACAGGGCCTGAAAATTTGGACTGGAAATATCATGAGAACAGGCTCTGTCAAGAGCTTTCCAGTATTTCCTGCTTCTGGTTGAGCTGGAAATACTCAAAGGGTGAAATTCTGGCCCAGCTGAAGTCAATGGGAATTTTGCCATTAACTTCAATGGGGCTAGAATTTCACTCTTGGTATTTACTCCATGTATCCAGTCTCAACTAGATCTGGTGTGGTGTGAAAAGGAAAACTTTTCTTCTTTCTTTTCCTTCCTTTTGTAAGATTTAATGTTTAGAAAAACCTTGCATATTCAGGTTAGATGTAAATGTTGAGTAATGCCAAAAAAGTTCCTGTGTTCCAAATGCTCCATTTCTTCTCTCTAAGCAGCTGCATATCAGAAGCTTTGGTATTAAAAATATAAAATGATATAAAGATTAAGAAATGAAAGCTGACTGCATAAAATAATTAAAAAGATATACTTTCTCTCTTTTGACAAAGCCTATATTGTAGACAGCTGCCTCTGTTTCAGAACCTTGATGCCAAAAACTTTTGCAGCCAGCAGTACAGTGGTTGTTGTCTGTGCAAAATACTTTAATTTTTGCTTTTATACAGAATTCTCCTGGCAGAGGCCTTCATCACCAGTGAGGGAGGATTTGCCTTGCTTTAAATGTGCTACACTATGATCTCAGCTTAAGATGGCGTAAAACTTTACGCCTGACTTTGGGGCGCAGGTGGACTTTACCCTGTTTTACTTGTGTCTGCCACTGTCTTCCAGGAGGTGCTTGGTAACTCCTTGCTTGCCAGAGACAATCCATTTAGAGCAAGTCTTTTCCCTTCCAAAGATAAAGTCAGTTCTGTTTCTGCTAAAAAATTCCTGCTCATTACTGTGTTCATGTTTTACATTAAAGAAACATTTTTAATTGTGTGCTACTTAATAACAACAGTCCCCAAAAGCACACTGGCCAGTCTGAGATTTGGCATCGTACTGGTGAGGATTCCTCGGCAAAGGATATTTCTGGAAGTCTCTGTACCCTTTTTTATAGCCCCAGAAGACCTAGTGAATGTTTGACCATTAAAATGTGTGCTTGAGCAGAAACATCATCCCTGTTTCTTTCCTAGAAACAAGAAGTTTTCTTCTAGAAAAACAATAGTAGAAGCGCTCAATTAATCCACAGCTATTCATTTTGTCTTCACTGACAATTAGCAGACCTCCTAACGCACTGCTGCCTCGCTTCTGCAGTCAAAGCAGCCCTGCCAAGTGGACTCGGGCTGACACACTCATTCTCCAGCCTGTATTTCCTGGTGCAAATAGCTTCTAGCTCCTTTCCAACAGCCAAACCTAAAGGGGGAAGAAAAAAAAAAAAAAAAAAAGAAAGAAAAAGGGCTTTGTTCTCCATGAAAAAAGCCGCGGCTGCGGTTAGGAGCCCTGCACACTAAACCGGGCCGTGAGGAAGGAAGGGAAATGCCGTCCACCGTGTCCTGCCAGGCGGGCTCGCAGCCCCGTGGCTCCCAGCCCTGCCAGGACGCCCCGACTCAGACCTCCGGCCACCCACCTCCTCCTCCATCCTCGCCAGCCCGCAGCGAAAACCTGCCCCTTCTCCAGGCCGTGCAGAAGTCAAATCCTATTTTCTTCAAGGCAAGCCAGGAGGAAGCCTGCAACAAGGGAAAGAGAGGGAGAGTAGATCTGAAGCACAGCTTTGGTCTCCCTCGTGCCCCACCAGCCGAGCTTTGCAGGGCTGACACGCCACATGGCCAGACCCTCTGAGATTTGGCAAGACTCTTTCATGGTCACTCTGCTTGAAATATAATTGTAGTGGCTTTTCTAGCTGCAGGAGGGTAAAAGGACTTTCCTCATCTCTTCTGACCCTACTTTCCCACACTACCAAAAAAGAAGGCTGCTGGAGATAAGCACACCAGTGCCACAACCCCGGTTTGACCTGTTGCCCTCTCACTCTTGCTCAGTTTCTCCTAGAAAAAGTATCACCCAGAGGAAAGTGGCAATGCCACCCTCGAAGCAATGCCTTTCCTGGTAGGCTCCTGTATTACCACTTCGTAGTTCCTTTGATGATTTGAGCTGTAAATATTTTCTCGTATTCACTCTTTTCAGCTCGTTATGTTGAAGCCAACAGCCCTTCTCACCTGCCCCTCCCCACCATCTTCCTAGGGGTCTGTTTGCCGACCCCATTCGGTGTGCGCCAGTATCAGGCTAGGTCTCCAGGGCCTGCTGACAGGTATAAATTAAATTTTACCCAGCAGACTGCAACAGGGCCTTTGTTACCCCCTACGGTTTAAAATACAGGTTTCTGCACAACAGCTAGAGGTCTATTGACACACCTAATTTTTTAATTTGCCTTCAAGAAACTTCCCACACATGTGCCAAAACAAGCAGTTCTCCATGTGGTAGAGCCAGGAAGGGGTTTTTTTCCCCCCCTTTCTGCAATGGTTCAGCTCCTGATTCCCTCCCCACCCAGCTTCCACTGAGTTACGCCCATTCACCGACGGGCACGTGGAGCCCCCATCACTGTTGATGTGCCTTGCCCACAAGCCCAGGGATGGAGTTCACCTTTAGGCTGAGGAAGGGTTTCCCCTACCAGACCAGACTTACTGGCTCTTGGGGGTTTTCTACCTACCTTTGTGGCCCGGGGCATGATTTTTGCCTGGCAGGATTGCCTGAGCTTGTTAAACCTACCTCGTATCCTACCAGCACAAGGAACGCTCATCCAGGAGGCACCAGGCTCTGGATTTCTGCTGCTGCTGACACCAACCTCACCTTTTCAGGGTTGAAATGTTTGCCTTAACTGGCAGTTTTGGACACGGTATAAGGTATTTGCATGAATCCTAGCAGCCTGCGGTATTTAGGAGGACAGAGTATATGAACCGCTAGCCCCTTCTGTCTTTAATTTCTAGGAAGCTATTATAGCTCCTTCCAAAAAGGCTCACGTCTGCCTGCCAGCACCACATTAGCATGACTACCGCTTTGAAACACAATAGCTGCAGCAGCTCAGTATCTGTAATGCATCCCCTGCTGTACTGTGTAGCTTTGCGCACGCCTATGTGCCATTAATGAATCATCACGTGGGGAGTGTTTTCATTATTCCTTGCTTTTCCAGCCCTGGCGTTTCTCAGCGAACGTGCAGCCTAGGCCACAGCAGCTGTCTGTCTTGCTCTCCTTCCTTCAGATTAAAACCGGTTTTTATTGTTGTTGTTTTGAAGTGCCCATTGAAGTGACAGGACGGAGAAGGATGGCTAAACCCAAGTCCCAATATCTTTATTTCAAGACTGCACTAATAGCCTCTAAGAATTTTTCTCTGCTGTACTTCAGATAAGAGCGGTGAGCCTATAAATTCATTAGCGAGTAATGGAACAACCTCACTTTATCTATGTCTTTTCACAGGGCTAGGGTTTCATTCTGTGCCAGGAGTCATACATCACACTCAACATGTATGTCTCCAGAGCCAACCGAGAGAAAGTGCAGAAAAACTACTGTTAACAAGGGAGTAATTACATTCAGCATAAATTAATTATTGGTCACTCAGGACTGGTGGGAAAGGGCCACACAGGCCGTATCCGACCGAGTTCCCACCTCTGAGGGAAGAAATATTTAAATATGAATCATAAGACAATACGAGGTGGGCCCTTTCTGGTCTACTGGTCTTTAACTGCACGTATTTGCTAATATGACATGTGGCTTATTTGCTTTAACACTATAGGTACATTGTATTTTTTTAGGGCAAACATGAGTGATAGTCATTCGGGACAAGGGTCATTTCATAGCAGCCAGCGTCAGACCCGACTGAGGGAAGCCAGGAGGGACTTTAAAATGTAATTCAGCCAAGAGAACAGGACACGGATCAGCAAGCGAGTGATGGAAGGTGTTCATGAGGAATTTAGATTACCACACACTGCAAATAAACCCTGAGAAGCTGGAGCAGCCAGAGGCCAGGGAAACCCAGCCGGCAGGCAGAGAGGAGCCCTCCCGCGAGGGAAGGAAGATGCACGGTACACCCCGGTCTCTTTGCCAGAAGTGTTAGTCCTAGCTCAGGAAAGCTTAGTTGTGCTTGAACCCTGAAATTACTGACTTGGAAAGGTGTAGGGGCATGTAAAATAATGTTGGGCTAGTCTCCAATAAACGAGCAAGAGATTAAAACTGCTCGGTACGTGTATAACATTAAAACTGTTCCACATCCTGACAAAAATCAGGAAATTCAAAGTTAAAGTGAATCCTCATAAATGGAAATTCTTGCTGTCATGGGAAATAAAAAGCATATCAAGATGCAAGTGACAGATGTACTGTCAACTGGGAACCTCGGCTTGGAATTTCCTGGCTTTTTCTTTTAATTCAATTCGCTGCTCCTAAAACAACGCGTAGTTAGGCCAGGATTCGTTCCTCTTTTCTCTCTTATTAACAGATATTCATACATAGAAACAAAGAGTTGCACACAGATGGTATGCGAATTAGACCTTTTTTTAATGAATGGTTTTCAAGTTGTTCATTAGAGAACTGGGTAGGAAAGTTTTCTTGTTTGGGAAGCCCCAGGTTTATTGAATCGTAATGAGAGCAACACTCAGACCCACCAGCTATGTTTTCCCATAAAAAAGAAGCCAACATCTGTCTTACAACAGCCCAGTGTTTGGAAATTCACCTGTAATATGAAAAATACAGTTTCCAGGCTTGGCTTCATCCAGTTCAGGTTGGAATGCCCTGAATAGCAAGTTATTTTGGGATGTGCTGTCTCTGTTTGCCCAGATTTTCATGTCAGACCCTAAAACCTTTGTTTTCATGAAAATACCGGGGCCAGTGAACAGGCGTTTTATAACGAAGGAGTATTTTATTGAAAAATTCCCAACCAATGCTCATTGCCCACACTGGAGGAGACAGTGGAAAGCTTCGTGCGGGCTGTGGAGCTGGTCCATAGGCCCCTGCCAGTGACACTCGATAGGGAGTTTCAAAAAGTGCTGCTCTGACCTCTGAGGCTCGTTTCAGTTCAAAAATATACCTGGAAAATATACCGGTTTCTCCAGTGACTGCGCTGTGCTGCACTGTCAACTTTTTACTTCTGAAAATTCATCCAAATCGCTTCGCTGGGATCCCAACATGGGATTTTGCAAGGCCCAGTTGGAAACAAGCCCCAGCAGCTGAGAAATCCTGCTGGAGGGTCCGACCCCGTGCCCCGGCGGGTGAGGCACGGACAGCCACGGCGGCCCTCGCCTCCCCCGGGGCCGGTGGGCTGCACCGGCAGCCCCGCACCCTCGCGTGTGGCTGGAGCTGCTCCCGCGCTCCGGACATGTGGCAGCAGATTGAAATCAGATGGCGGGCGCTGCCGCGGGGCGCGGCCCGCCGCCACACTCCTCGCCGGGCCGCTGCCGCCTCCGGGCGCAGCGCCGGGGTGCGCGTCCGTCGCGGCTGACCCCGGCCCGGCCGGGAAGCGGGGGCCGTGCCCTGCGTCGGGGCTGAAACCGGGGGCTTCTGCCTCAAAGGCAGCAGCGCCTGCTGGGGCGGGGGGGTGGTGAAAGGCAGCGGGCAGGAACAGCTTCAGCAATCTGATCTTAATCCTCCGCTTGCACGTCTCCCCGGCTTTCAGATGCATAATTCCTTTTTTTCACTTACTCCTCCCATAGGAGCCATCGTTATTTCCAGCAGAAAACCAGCACGGAGACTGACCCGCAGCTCCTCCGGGCAAGGGAGTGCGGCGGCCCAAAGCTCAGTCGTCTTTGCTCACGAAGCAGCGTAGCTGCGTCATAAAATCATTAGGTGACGCTGTCAACCGCGGCGGAGTCACTCGCACCTTTTCATAAGCCATAGACGAGCCATTCGCTTCCCAGAATAAGCCTTTTTTTTTTTTTTTTTTTTTTTTTTGGTGAAAGCAGGCTGCTTTAGGACGAAGTTAGCTTTAAAGCCGGTTTAGAAAGAGCATCACGCAGCTCAAATAAAGCGAGCCTGCTGGCTTTCCCCAATGACTGGCACTAGAGCAGATTATTCTGGAAGAAAGACATTCTCACAACCTCATGGCTTCAATTTCTTGAGCCAAAAAGCGGAGAGAGATCCCACAGTTATTAAAGCCAATAAATCAAGGCTTGAGAGATCTTGCACACGGAATTGGACAGCGTTTGCATTTTTCTGCCCTCAGAGCTTTAAGGAAGGTTTTTTTTTCTCCTTTACCTCATCCACCTTGGGTATCTTAAAAGCAGGAAAGGCACCCCTGGGACCCGGAGGGTTCTATTAGATGTAATTACGGTACCTTACTTTTAAAGGTTTAAAAGTGCATCTTTATGGGCTTATGCAGTCCCGGTAACAGTAACAGCGTTTTATGTGTTTGATTGACATAAAACATGCCTCAACATTAAACATTTCCTCAAAGTCCGGGAACACTGGACCCCGTTCACCGTCTCTGCCTCACCTTTGCACCGCCGGCCGCCCCGCAGCCCGCCCGTGCCCCCGGCGCGGGTGCAGATGCTGCGGCCGACCCCGCGAAAGGCCGGCGCCGCCTCCCGCTCCCAGCGCTGCGGGAACCAGCCGTTCCCACAGCCGCTGCTCCCACCTGCTGCAGCTCGACAGAAAATGAGAACGGCCAGCGAAGCCACAGGGGTTTACAGGCCATCTCCGGAGGTGACGCTGGAACGCCGTTAAAGCCAACGGGATCTTTCCGCAGCTTCTCCGCTGACTTCTGTCCCCACGAGCTGCAAGTTATGGATGGCAAATGTCAGCACCTATTGTTTTAGCAGACCCGACGTCCACTCACTCTTCTAAAGGGAAAAGGTGTGCTTTGCTCGCGTGAGCCGTTGCAGATAAGAAAACAGGAGACGATTTTTTGTTGGGCAATTTGTGACAATGTAGGAAACATCTGTCTGTATCTGTAACAAAGCACAAACTTCTTTTTTAACCTCAGCACGAGTTTTGATTAGGCCTATGTGGTGCTTTTTGTCTTTTCTTAGATGAAAGCAAGCTTTGTGGAATATAGAAAGCTAATGCCTAACTTATATTGAGGGTATGCCCACCAGAAATACAAAACTAGAGAATTTCCCTCACCTGATCGGGTCACAAAAAACCCCCCAAACATCCAGCTGAAGGTCCCATTTCAAACTTTTATTATCAGAATTTCATAACAAAAAGATGAGGGGGGCAGGGGGGAAGTGCAGATCAAAAATTACCAGTGAAAATTGGAAACAAACGGCAAACAATAAATCAGATTAGGGGGGAAAAAAAAAGTCAGTCTGTCTGCAGATAATTCACAAGTGAAAAAAGTTCATTACAAATGACTTGCCCTGCTGCAAATTTTTAGTAGCACGTGTGTACAGTACATCATAAAACTTCTGCCTTTGACATATTTTAAGAGAATGCCATTACTGACTGGAACTTCAGTTGGCAGCTGGAAAATTGCCAGAAAACAGATTCTGAGTCTGTATCAGATGGGGGGATTTCAGAAATTTCATGAGGCGGGGAGGATTTACAACTCCTCTCCCCCAGAAGAAAGGGATTTTAGCAAAAAAACGCCCCAAAAGTTCACAAAAAATCCCAAAGTTAGTGTCTAGATGGGGCAAAATTAAATTTTTCTTAAAATCATCTGGGCTTTTTAAACCTTTTTTTAAACCATGACTCAGGAGCACATGTAAGTACAGGACTTACTATATAGAAACAGGAAAAATAGGAAAAAATTTATTTTAGTGATAATTAGTTTTTTCTGTACTGCAAAATAAAGAAAATATCCATGCTGGGTATTATTTCCCAGAACTTTTTATTTGAAAGAACTTAAATTTTATTTTCAGCTTTGCCTCAACACCTTTCATGAGAAACATGTAACTTTTTATTTCATGAGTGGAGGAGGAATACTGGGAAATTTCAGACTGAAGTGTCAAAATTGCAAATAATCTTCACAAATCAAAGCAAGGAATTGCAACAGAAATGCAGTCCTCATATCAGCAAACTGTCTTGTGCTTCAGCTATCTGAGAAAAAGCAGGGGAGAAACTGGTCTGGTTTTGTACTGCTTTGATTTCCCTCATTTCTCTCCTCTTCTGTTTGTTTTCATTGTGGATTTGGGGGTGGCGATTTTTTTCCTTTTTTTTTTACAGTATCATCTAAACATATAGGTCTATGTACTGGCATAAAGCAACGTCTTCCTGAAAGATTTATCAGCAGTCTCTTCCCATGTTTCTTTGTATATAGTATAGAAAAGTGGTTTTGTTATACATCCAAAAAGTTTCTCTATTCCTCCTTCAGCCTCGTTCCATTTTTCTTTCCAGGTAGCTAGATTAACTAATACTTACCCCAGGACTATTTTTGCTCTCTCCCCCCCATGCCAATATGAAGGCCTCTAGGCAAACTTTTCCTCTCTGGATTTTCTTAGCCTCTTCCTTGTGCTTTTCCCTGCCGCTGTAGCAGGCCTACCAGAAGGGATGAAAGCCGTCTGGGCAATATCTTTTAAGCAGCCGAGAAACGTCTATCACAACTGCTCGCCATTTACCGCAACCATGTGTGCATGTGCACAGTTTACAGCTGTGGTTTTTCCGAGGGGATTGTGGTATGGTTTTATAGGCTGCTCAAGATGTCCATTTGGGTGTAAGTGTATCTATCTATACAGAAGGTATATACAGGCATCTTAGAAAATGTTTGTGTATTTTTTATTTACTGTAACATCTTGGCATTAAGCTTCCTTAAAAAGAAAAAAAAAAGTACATCAATTTACAACTCCCTTGTGCTGGTTTTTTTCCCCTTTTCTGTTTTTTTCTCTCAAATGATTCTTTTCTTCTGCTGTTCTTTTTGCTCCTCGGCTTTGAGCCTCGAGTTTTTTCCTTCTTCCCTTTCCACTCTCTTCTTACCTTATGTTCTCCTTTCTTCCTTTCCCATAAAATTACTTCCTCTCCTTTCTCTTTTGCCATTCTCCCCTTTCATCTCTGCCTTTTCCCCCAACCTATAATTTTTCCTTTTCTCCTTTTAATGCTCAGCCTTCTTCCTTTCAGTTCACTACGTATCCATCTCTTCCCCGCTGTTCCTGCATCTACACCTTTCCACCTAGGACATGCCAAGGCATGTTCTCTTCACATGGGGACACCATTTCCTCCCTTCCTTGAGACTTTATGCTTACCACATATAGAGGTGCTCATGTCGTCAGTGAGAACGCACATTTTTGTAAAGTTTTAGGAGAACAGTAATGATGTGGTTTGGGCTTGGGGCATCTATTTCGCTATTTACCAGTCCACGTGATGCAAAATGCTGAAGTTGAAATCAGTTGTTACCTCTGTGAAAATGCTTCTGTCTGGGATACTGTAAGAGTATTAACTATAAAAGACAGTAACAAATTGTCAGGGACACAATGATTGCTATATCTTTCTGTTATGCTGATTTACTCATTGTTTTCTGCTTTGACAACAATTGATGCACTGTTTGCTTTAGTATTTGGAAATTATCATACAGGGAGATTCGTGGAACTATTTTTCTTTGAAATGTTATTTTTCACTGATGTGAAGGCATTCAAACAGATGCGTACTGGTTTTGATAAAGCTGTTGATTTTCCGTTATCCAGGATGGACCTTATGGTCATGTGCAGACAAGGACACTTAAATAATTAATTTTAAAATCTGAGTTTTTCAACCTGAAAACCAGTATTTTGGCACACTTCATTTTTGCAAAACTGTATGATGATTTTGTTTATATTTCAGCATAGACATGAAATTTTTGTCAATATTTACTGCAAAAAAAAAAAAAATCTCAGTCCAGTAGCTAAACTAACTGAGCGTGCACTCTGATTGCATGGCTTCTTGGCTGTACCCAGCTATAGGTGCCAGCTCTTCCACAAAATTCAGGGTGACATTCCTAGGAACATGCATTACAGTCTGAGTAAATCACCTCCAACGTTCTCCACTGAAAAGTTTGTCAAGAACTTGCAAACAGATGATCAGATAATTTCTTAATGTAGCTTCTGGATACTAGATTGTCTTTGATTTCAGTACGCTTAAGTTAATACCAGCTCAGTGAATCCCTTGGGAAGAGTTACTCACCAAGAAAGCCAGCCTAGTGCAAGCGAATTTGCTCTGATCCTCTCGGCAGGGCAGAGGGAAGGGCTCGGAGCAGCAAGCAGCACAGCGTTGGCTCTCTGCAGCACGAACACCCAAAGCTCTTCCACCTCAGAGGAAACCCGAATGTCCCCGAGAGGCCGGTGGCTGCAGGAAGAGCAGTGCAACTATTCAAAACCAGAATTTAGCTCCAAGGAGCTGATTCTGCAAACACTTTAGCACATGTACAGCTTTCCTTTACGAGAAACCTCAAAGAGCCCACGAGCGTTGCCTCATGCAAGTCAAGTCAGTCATATGGCAAAGTGTTTATGGGATTTGGATCTAAATTTTGAAATCATTTCAGGACCCTTAGAAGCAGGCGTTAGATAATCGTAAATCCCCATTGTTTTTCAGCAGGAAAAAAATGTACGTAATCATGTTGCACTGCAGTTGAATGCACTGCCCGGATCCCCAGGGGAGTTCGGTTTCTCCTCCCGTGTTTGAGGCTGGGGGATGCCCTGTGGTCCTAGGGTGGGGGAGAGCCACGGGCTCATGCGTGGCATGGGACAAGCCCCTGGCCCCTCCCCTGGCAGCCTGTGTTCATCCCAGCAGTTCACAAAGACGAAGTGAGGCTGGGTCAGGCTTTTCTAAGACAAGCTGGGCAACGGAGAGCTCGGCTGATGAAGAAGGATGGGAAGGGGCTGAGTTGTTTGGGCCAGCAGAAAAACGGAGGCTATGGGAGGGTAGAGCTGGCATCTGTTTATCAGCAAAGGGAAGGGGTTACGATCACGGGGATCGCGAGTACAGTTATGCCGGGCTGTGCTGCCACACTGGCCGGGCAAAATGGCACAGAAAGAACAGAAGAGCAGCCAGCAACTGGCTTATTTCATTAACAGTAATTGCAAAGGGCCTAATAAGGTTCCCTACATGCATCTATCCTGCGTAAGGTGCTCCTCAGATAATAATAACGCAGAAAACAAACTTCAGGGCAAGTAGTTTCTCCCCACTTTGTTTTACCATATCAAGCTTAGCGAGTGTTTTGATGCTTTTGGTCTTTTCAGATGCTCGACGGCAGTCGGCCGGAAGGGGCAGGTGAGTAGTGGCTCACCCCTGAAGGTGTACTCTGCCCTGCGTCCTCTAGGACACAGAGACTTTTTAAAGCTCTCCTGAGCCAATTTACTTCTGCCTTGACTTTATGTGCATGTCATTTCATCATCTGAGGCCTCATTTCATACATACGTTTATAATATGGGTTTCATTTCAATAAGCTGGGAAAGTAATAAATTTAAAGCTGACTAACAGTTGTTTTATGTGGCTGCCAACCTGCCAAGTAGCATTCTTAATTATTGCCAGGAAACTAAGTGTTTTGCAGCCATGTGTTTTACATTTGAGTGTAGTATACGTCTTGTCAGCCCTCTCCGCTGGACTGACGGACAAGCCAGTAATTTTTGTATGCAGAGAGGCCTGCGATGGTGGGTGGTTTCTTCATCATCAGGTAGGGATATCAGCAACGACGTGATGGACGGGAATATCCCAAGCGGTCCCCCTCTCCCAAAACACACTGTCACAGAAAAGCTGGAGGGAAGGGGTTAAACCTGAGCCCAGAACCATAGTATTTTTTTTATTTAAGACTGTAGGGCGAGTACTTATTAAAGTTGTCAGCAAAGAAAAAGCATAAACATATTATAAATTATATATGTTAGAGTAAGCTGGATGACTGTTTTGTTCCTTCTGTGCAGGATAGAGTGAGACACTGCTACAAGCAGACTCTCCTTTTCTTTTCCCCAGACAAAATTTATTATTATTGTACCAAAACAAGCAATGGTTGCATGGCTTGCTTTCTGCAGGCTGTGTTTAGGCTCCAAGATGTTGTCCCACTCTTTGGAAATCAGCCAGTAAAAGGAGGACAGAAAATGAATACTAAAAAAGGAAGCACTGACCCAAACAGTTTTGTTGCATGTATTCTGCTCTCCAGAATGCTTTGAAGTCTGAAGAGAAACTTGACTGAGTAAGTTAAGAGTGCCTCCAGGCCCTTAATTTGCGCAACCAACACTCATTTTGCTGATCGTCATCATTGACCTTAGAAGAATTATAAAGGTCATATTTTCTTGCTGATAATGTAAGTCTTGAGCAATTTTTAAATAATGGGATAAACATAAACACATTGTTAAAAAGCAAATTTTTGTGTTCAGTTCCTTTTTTTCTTTAATAAATTACATGCATGAGACAAATCCCAATTAAAGAAAGGCTCATCTCATGAGTAGCTCGGGCAATGTTGCAGGATATTGTTCCCCCTGCACACACACACACCTAATTTTAGAACAGTTCCCATTTTTCTCTAGTGTTGCAGAAAAGTCTAATAGTGTTTACTGCTGTTTGGTTGTTTTTTTTTTTTCCAAGTAATTTTGTTGTTTTGTTAAGGAGGGATTAATTAGTGAATCATTATTCCCACTTTGGCATGTGAAAATCTGGAGTGTGCTTTTATCCATCTCCCAAGAGTGCACATTGGCACCGTAGCAGAGGATGTGGAAGAAGTGTTTTTCAAAGAAGCAGATGTAGCAGCTTTGGGAGCATCTGTACTGGTGTGTTTTGCTGAGGGATTCCTAGTAACCATTTCCCGTTTAACCAGACAGTCCCTATGTGCTTCTCACAGGTGAGGCCCACCATTTTGAAACAAAACTCTCTGGGGAAAATTATCATTAAAGGTCATGTGGCATTTCCATTAATTATTGCAATTTCTAACTCCTTCTCTGTTTTTCCCCAAATAAAACAATTTATCCTGAAGTTTCACATGCTACTTCCTATCTCAGGGCAACGTTTTTCCAAGGAGATTGTGGATACGGGCAGATGCTGAACGTTAATGGCATAAAATTCTCTTACCACTAAAGTCAATAGCAAACTCCCATTGACTTCAGTGAGGTCAAATCCATTCATGGGACTTTAAAGTATACCTTGGCATTCCTTAAAAAAATCTGAGATCCATATTTTTGAGGTCCACTAGCTCGGGACTTAGCCTACTCATCCCAGAGTTGTTCGGGGGACTTTGCAGAGAGGTTCTCCATAGAAGTGCAGACACCAGAGGACTTGGGAAGGCAACGAAGTGGGGAAGAGAGGCTGGAGGTCACCGATGGGGCTGTCAGTGGCCAGAGGCAGCTGCACACAGGACCCGGTCAGCATCACTTATGGAAAGGGAAAAATGGCCTCTTTTTTCTGATCAGCATGGTGAAGTCCAAGTTTCATTTTCACTCTGTGCTGGCCTAACTCTGCTGCTATTTATATCACTAGCCAAACTTGAGATTGTGTGAAAATGCCTCCTTAACCTTTTAAAACTAGCACCAGGGTTTTCATATCACTATTTGCCCTCTGCTCCAGGATCACTTGCAAAGAAGCACTGGCTGTGACCACTACAGAGCTGGCCACCACAGGTGAGCTGCTGCCAGGGTGTGATGTTGCTACCTGATTTCACTCACTAAGCCAAAGGGGAAAATGAAAACCAAAGGTACAATGTGACATTAAACAAGAGGTTGTTGATCATGCTCTGAAGTCATGGCCCAATGATGAGTCTGGAAACTGCCACGACTCAGCTCTGTGTTACCCAAAGCATCTTAAATGTGCTCTGAACGACCAAGTCACTGGTGATGCTGCTGGCATGGGACTTTCTCCCCTCTTCTGTTTAGGGAGAATCATTTAATCAGCTCATGGTGCAACAAGGCATCTCAGGGAGGAAGAGTGAAGACAGTCCCTATGCTGTTGTCTGCTGCCTGAAGGCTAAGCAGTTGCCACAGTGGCCACCACAGAGCAGAGCCTCTTCTTGCACGAAGCAGAGGGACCAACTTCTTCCTTGAGCACCAGTTATCTTGGTGTCTCAAAGTTAAGACAGATTATAACAAAGCAAACAGAAAAGCCATATCCACTTGCATAAAAAAAAGCATATCTAAAATTACTCCCATGTGTGAGGTGCTGCTGCATGACACTAAGTGCAGCAGCCAAACCAGTAACAGTTAAATCCTCTGGATCCCCATAAAAATGCACAGTACACAAATCCACAGCAAATGAAATGACTGAATTAGAAGCAGAGATAAGTGAAGGACGACACTGTGCTGCTCTGTGTTCAGTATCATTGCCAAAGTGCTGAGGCTTTTTGCCACTTTCAGATAAAGGGGATTTTTACACATTTTCCCCAGTAAAATTTTTGGCAACTGCTGACTACCTTCCTCTGTCTTGCTGTGTCACTAACAGCCCAGGCTCTTCACTTCAGTTTTATGTCCCCTTGGCTAACTTCCCAATGAAATGTAGACATTCATTTAGTTTTAAAGTTTGATTTTTACCACTACTGCTAATAGAGAAACCCCTCCGGCCTCAGTGGTGTGTAGGTGAAATTCACTGGCAGTGAAATCTCTTGACGACACGCTCGTTGACCAAGGCCTTATAACTGCAGAGGGCAGAACGGTCTGTCAGGAGCCCACCCGAGCACCCTGAGTTCAGCTCCACTGCTCTGTCCCACCAAGAACTGCAGAAAAGGTAGAACAGAATTTAATAAAATGCCTTATTATACTCTAAATTATTCCAGATTAGGTTGTCAAAGATGTCATCAAAAAACCTAATTGTTTTTTTATCACTTTTTTTTTTACCCTGAGTAAAAATAACATATTGATATTTAAAACAAAGTTTCAATGATTTCCCCCCAAAAAACCTCTTCTTTCAGTATCTGAGCCTATGGTTTTCTCTAAGATGGATAGATATCTGACAGAAGCATCCAGACTAGATGTCACTGGTAGAGAGAGCACAAGCCAGCGAGGATACTGACACTGCAAACCTGGGCTGCCCCTGAGCATCACCAGGACTTGCTGGGACAGTTCCCCCAGTGGAAGACATAAGGCACCACACAGTAAAAGCAAATGTAAATGTACCTCATAAGTGCACCTATAAGGAACCAGGATGCCCCTTTGAGGCAGCTACTTCTTTCTCATGGTTCTCCCCAAATATTCATTTCACAACTGTTGTGTGATTGAGTTATGGTTGTGAATTCTCACGAGTGCAAGTAAAGATTAATTCCAAAACTGTGTCTCCACCTGGTCCCAGCTTCTCCCTTCCCTTCCCTTCCCTTCCCTTCCCTTCCCTTCCCTTCCCTTCCCTTCCCTTCCCTTCCCTTCCCTTCCCTTCCCTTCCCTTCCCTTCCCTTCCCTTCCCTTCCCTTCCCTTCCCTTCCCTTCCCTTCCCTTCCCTTCCCTTCCCTTCCCTTCCCTTCCCTTCCCTTCCCTTCCCTTCCCTTCCCTTCCCTTCCCTTCCCTTCCCTTCCCTTCCCTTCCCTTCCCTTCCCTTCCCTTCCCTTCCCTTTTTCCCTTCCCTTCCCTTCCCCTGCCTTGGTTTTCTGTGTCCTATTGTGCATTCACCAGGGACCGGACTGTAACCATGCCTGTGCTGCCTTGTAACCTTATCTTTCCTCCCACCCTTTGAAAATAGCAACAGAAGAGGTGAAAGCCTTCAAAAACAATGCAGAAAAAAGCAGGAGAGGATATTTGAAGGAAGAACCCGCTCCCCTGTGGAGAGGGGGAACTGACGTGCCTGTGATGTGGCTTTCAACATGTCAGTGCCACAAGAGCACTAGACAGATCTCTGCCGTGTTGCAGTCCTCGTGTAGTGAAGGCAAGCTTGTTTTTAATAGACAACATATTGGGAATATAACCCTGATTAAATCTCTCTGTTCTCTTTCCTTTTCCTTTCCCCTGTGGCTACCTTGCGATCAGTTTGGCAAATCTTAAGGATTACAGATGTAGCACTAGCATAAACAAAAATATGGCACGTTAGCTGGGCAGGCTGCTTTGAAGATAAAGACCGACTTTAAATTCCACAATCCTGAGGGCTCTTGTCGCCTTGAAATCTGATTTCAAAGCTCAACACCATTGAAATGTCTTGTTGAGAGTGATGACAGCAGGCAGTGAAGTGTACACTGTATTGTCACCACCTGTGATTGGTGGCAAAGTGCATACTTTGGCTACCACATACCGACTCCCTAGCTGTGGGCTGCCTGTAATAATGCAAACAATAACTGCTGGCTAATTTCGGTCCTGTAAGTGTGGTGATGAAGTATTACATAAACTCAGAAACCATGGGAGTTAAGTGGATGGGGTCCATTTTCACTGTTTTCAAGGGGCACGGAGAACCTTTACCGTGTCAAAGTCCATGGGAGAGAGAAAGAGGTGAACAGATTCCTCCAAAAATGAAAAGCCAGCAATTAAGAAAAGACCAAGAGGCCATGAGGCTGTAAAAGCTAACGGTTTTCTCAAGGAGGGGCTGTATCTGTGAGACTGTCTCCCAACTCTCCCCTTGTGCTGCACAGTAGCTTGCAGGACGCTGAACAGGGACAGAAGAAGCAGCACAGCAAAAGGGTGCTCACCAGGACCCCAGCCCCATTGCCTGGCCCCCCACGCGGGAGGTACATCCCTCACCCTGCAAAGCGTCTTGCCTTAGACAGTAAGATGTGACGGGGTGGGGGGGAAGATGGACACAGAGAGGCTCAAGAGGCCTATTTTGCTGATGCACCTCCACTGCTCACTTCTTGGGGAGCAGTGGAGACGGCCATGGGAAGGCAGAGACTGCCGGGGCCCATCAGCACTGACTCCGTCCAGGGACACCTGGGGCTACGCTGCCGTTGTCTCTGCGCCATGCTCCCCATCATGGGACCAGGGCAACCCCAGGAGCTGGGGCATCCACATGGTTAGTAACGCTGAATTGACTGTCTCCTCTCCAACATGGGATGTGAAGCTGGGGGCTTTTTCCACTGATTACAGTAGAAACAGAATTTCACCCATTCGTTTACCTCTCTGTAAATTAATATTAATTACACAGAAGCTTGGATAATCTTTAGCTGGTGAATTCCTTGGAAGTTTCCTGAAGGATTTCTCCCAGGAAGACAGGACAGGTGTGCTCTGACTCAGTTTTAGGAGAAAATCCAAGAGCAATGCAGAAGAGTGAAGACCTGCTATTGGAAAAGCAGGCAGATAAGCACTCTAGGCTATCACTATTGACAAGACTAGGACAACAAGAGGTTGAGAGTGACACAATGAGGCTAATGGGTATCAGCCCATTGGATAGTGATCTCTGACCTCATGCTGATGAAATTAACTTGACCTCGTACCTGTCATCAAGAGTATGCAAGATATCTAGGCCTAAATGAGACAACACCCACAACATAGTTACCATTATAGCTAAATATTTTCTTCCAAGATTAAGAGAGTTACTGCTTCTGAGGACTCATTCATTAGCTCTGACATGAAGTTCCAATGGAAATGCTGTTCTTCTTCCATCCTTAATTCTTCCCCTCGCTATGAAAGCCACAAAAGTAAAACACATATTCCATAACTTTAGTGAGCCCCTAGGGTGTTGGAAAGATGTATTTCTGCCTTATCAAAATCTCCAGAAAGTTATTCAGCACTCCTTTAGATTAAAAATGCAATGGGCTTGTCTATTCCCTACTAATACAGCAAATGCACTAGGTGATTTACAGTAGACCACAGAGTCTGCAATCTAAACAGGCAGGGAGAAGATGAAGGAAGGAATGCTAAATATTACAAAAGGAGGTGGACTATGTTTTTCAGTGTCCTTGCTCTTGCCCCTAGTATCTGATACTGCAGAGGCTTGGAAGGGGCTGACAGAGTCCTGATGTGACTGGAGGTCCTATGGCCCGAGGAAGAGGAGGGCTGTGGACAAGGAGGAGCATACACCTGATACTACAACCCTCCCTAGTGTTAAACTACTGTATAGGTGAAGGAGTGGGGGAAACCAGAGCAGGGACAGGGAATTTGGGGAAAAGAGGTAAAACCGTCTAAATCTCCTCTTCAATATAAATCAATTACTGGCAGTCAAAAGCCTTATGAGATGTATATAATGAGGTAAAATAATCCTGAAGGTTAAAGCACGACAGAACTGATCAAGCAAACAATTTAAGCCAGGAGCCATGTGGAAGAAAAATTATTTTCAGTCACTTAAAAGGTCAGCAGAAAGATCTTGCCATTTTGGGAACGTCTGTCCAAGCAAACACTAACCGATCCTTAGAGTATGACTCAGGGGAGCATGTCTCGTCTAATGTGAGTGAAGGTAGCCAGGTGCTCCCTTTTCATGGTGTTGTGTTATTCAATGGCCAACAGTAAATACCGATGATACTAGATACTTTCCTTTTTAACGAGCAAAGCCAAACTGCCACGGGTTCTGTTTGCTACAAGCTTCAAGGAAAAAATGCTTGACGCTGAAAGTGCAATGCTCTGTTTTCTTAATTTGCGAGGCGTGTTGTGAAGGGCTGCTGGTAGGAATCTTGCACTCCTGCAGTACCTCCACTCCGCTACAAGGATTTTTGACAAACGTGTGCTGCTAAAGCGCCGGTCTTTGCAAACACACACGCTCGTGTAACTGTTCGCACACAAAAGGACTTCCGTGGTACTTGCATATGCCTCCCTCACCTTATAGCTTTAATCTATGTTAATTAAGAGAATGCAGGAAATAAGCAGAAAACAATAATCATTACCCTCTCCCAAAGATAATACTTTAAAAGGTAATATTTTGAACTTCGTCTCTTAAGAATAATAATAATGAAAGTAGCTTGAAAATCAACAAGCTAGAAACAGTTGGGAGCAACCTTTAAGTTAATTGACTATTTATTTGCTTTATTTTTTTAAATAAATTATTAAATTCTCCGATAATCAGCTAGACTGAAAAACTTTGGTTTTTAATAAAATACCAAAGGTTGTGACAGTGGCTAATTGTATGCAATTAATTTCTCCGGGGTCATTTAGAAAGTCTCTGCCAGAACAGGAAGTGTTACACTAGTTTCCTTAGTGCTCAGGTTGTATATTATATCCCAAACTATTTTTCCTGTGAGAAAAAGCTGGCATCTTCTCTAAAGAATCTGTTCATTTTCACCCTTCCTTGCAACCTGAGATTTCATTATGTTTACTTTCCTTCATATTTTCTTATCTTCCTCTAATAACTAGTACAAAGCTGGAAGTGAAAACAATTTTCCAGTCTCAGGGGTTGGGAACTGCAGAGTAGTTTTCCTAAATCCTAATCTATGTCTAGTAATTATGGCCATTTCAAGGTTCCCTAGGAGAATTATTGTCTTCTGAAATATTTTAAATAGCTGGCTGTCCACAGCTTTTTCTTGCCTCAAAAAATGGATATATTATCATTTTAATGTCCACTGCTTCTGCTACTGGGAGCAATAAACCTCAGTCATGTTCTCCCACGGCATATGAATCAATAAGAAAAAAAAAATACTAAAATGTGCCCTGGAATTCTTTTACATGACAATCTGAGAATAAAGGCGGTGAACAAACACTGAACACCTCAGACTGACTCAACAGCAAAGGTGGGGCTCATCTCAGCTCACCTGAGTCATTTTAGTCAGGCAAATGGTCTGAGCAGTCACCTAGACATGCTGTGGAGAGAGAGGGAAATGCATCTCCAGAGGACAATTTATCTCTTTATCTTAAGGAAGGGTCAAAACACCCTCAGAAGTACTCATATCTCTGTAGAGGGACTTCTATGCCTGCCTCTTTCCAGCAATGCTCCCATCCTTCTAGCAATACTCTTCTGTCCATTGTGTTTGACACATTCTAACTTTTTCAATAGCTGCAGGGTATAATATTCAGTTGCTTCATCTTAAGGGTATTCTGAATCAAAAATGCACAACCACAAGCAGTTGTTGGCTGCAGGGCTGTCACAGCAAAAGCAACGGGCTTGCCCTACTGCTGTGAGCATTTGGAGGATCATACTCTTGCATGCAACAGCTTAAGGACAGTCTGGACAGTTACCTTTTCATAAGGAATAACCTGGGAGAAAATTAGTCCTCCTGTTTGACTCACGTACTGAATTGCTTTTACTGCTGGAGAGGTCTGAAAGGGAGAGAGGTTGCATCAATCGTACTTAACAGAAGTACTAAGCTGTGAGCCTTGCAAAAAATGTTGTTCTTCAGAAGGCCTTTGGCTTCACTGATTGTGGAAGCAGTGACTCAGAAAGGCATTTGCGTCTCCCCAGTTAGCAGATCTTAATGCCGTATCACTAAGTAACAGGTCTCTGGATTGAAAGGAAAACATTCTGGAATTCCTGCAAAGTAACAGAAGTTACTTTCCACACCACATGTCCCCTTTTGCCAGGTAACAGACTAATACCAAGCCAAACCTGACTATGTAACCACTGTGGAAAGGGTAGGCAGGAAAGTGCTCTCCCCTCTTAGATGGACTCACATCACAAGCAATTCAGCTGTCTAATTTATCATTGCATCACCTAAAAACACAGTATGCAGGACTACTTCCCCCTTGATGAGCCTTCTGGGCCATGTGGGAGAAACTGTGGGAGAGAGGGACCAGAGTCAGCTACGGTATAAGGAACAGGCAGGTTTGGTACTATCTGTTCAAAGATGGTAAGTGGAAAAAAGTAGCAAGGGGAATTAACAATGATTTGGGATATGGTGGTTGTGCAAAAAATTATTCGTTTTTGTCCTCTTGAAATTCTTTTTTGCCTGGGGAAGTCTGTGTTTAAAATTGGTGTGGTATACTCAAATACTATCAAGCAATGCAGATTAATCGTGGCTTTTTCTATACAGGAGATTAATTTCAGAAGAATCATGGTGCTTTATGTTTTAGAAAAAGGATTTACTACAATAAACTCATTCAGTCATCTCTCTACTTACAAATTTCAAGTAATACTTGTCTGACTAGCGTGGGTAGGAAATCTTAGGTTTAGAAGGGGAAAAGTTTAATTTCTCACAGATTTGTCCTCAGATACGTTAAATGCCAGGTATATTCCACCGGGATGAAAAGCTTGATTTTGGTCAAGGGCTCTGATATTCAAACATTTGTATTTTGTTTTTATGATAAATACTGCTTTCTGAAAGAATAGTAATTTTTATAAAGATCTTTCTTTTAGGTCAATATTTTGATTGTCTTTAGTTCTGTTTGTAATTTAATAAAGAAGTTCTTGTAATATAGGCAAATTGCAAAGTCAATGTGTTAGTAAATCTGCTTATGAATATAAACATATTGAAGGTTTTTTTAGAAATATAACCTCTATGACCTCTACTTTAGAAATGCAGCTTAAATAGAAACAGTAAAAGAGACCTCAGTGCATTAAATTTATCACAGCCCATATTGCTGTAGATTTCTGTTATTTCCCCCTACAGGTCAGTTAAGAGAGGAGGAAGTCTCATAACAAAATCGCAAGTGCTTTAAGGTTCTGCTTTTTGTTGGAAAACATTGTTGAGTCTGCCAGCGGATAAGCTTTGCATTAGTCAGAAAGTGATAAATGCTCGCCAGTGAATGCACAGATATTTTTTGAAGATGCTCTTCTGTCATTAAGGTTTTTATAACTTTGATAAACTCATATTTTTTAGGCAATTGAAGAAAGTTTCATAATCTGAAGAAATATTATCACTGGCTGCTAAAATTCCATTGGTCATACATTTGTCTGGATCTGTGAACCCTTCCAGCTGTAACAACAAAAAATAAGTATCTGCATAGATGTATGTATGTATGGGTATATATATATATTATTCATGTACACATATATTACTATAACTCCACCTAGATGTATGTATGTGTGTTTGCATACCGTAATAATATTTCTTTCTTCTTTCTCCAAATCATTTTCACACTCATGTAATTCCACTTAAGCTAAAGATCTACTGTGCTGTGATGGTAGTATGGAAAAGGATTTTTATATTAGATAGAATTGGCTTGATTCTGGATATATTCAGCCAGAAGAAATATTTTTCCTTCATGATGGTGTGCACTGTCATTGTACAGAATAGTATTTATTAAAAAAGGTTGGTGTAAACAGGTTTCATTTTGGTTTTGTTCAGAAAACAGTTGTTTTATTACTAGAGGGACCATTAAGTTAAAATAGTCAGTGGGGAATTACATCCTTTGCTTTGCTAAGGCTAAAGTGCTTCACTTTATCATTTTGATTTTAAAATTAAAGTTGATTTGATTAGAGTCTTATTCCCCAAAAAAGCTACAAGTACCAATCTTAAATTTAGGCGAATGGGATGACCTTCTGCAGGCTTTCAAAAGCACCTAATTCCATTGATCACTTGCCGTAGGAATAGTGTTGTAACACTTAAAATTGAGACACTAATTGGAAGAGTTAAAATGGATCCTGTCCCAGAGAAGATTATTGAAAAGATTGACAAAGTACAGTATCTTCCAGTCAATAAAGCCAGATACTAGCCTGTTCTGTAATAAAATAATACTCTGTATATGTGATTTTACAGTTACCTAAACAAAATTAAAATATTTCGGTTATGGTAAATCTACTCCTACTGTGGAAATGTATTTGTTTGATTTGCTAACGTATGGACAGAGACAGCATTAGATAGTTAAAAGCTGAAACACCTACCAATGTTAAACATTTCAAGTAAACATACACTTACTAAATGTTTTAGTATTAGACGTATTGTTATAAAAGCACGCAGGAAGAACTTTCCAGGACCATTCTGGAATAAATAAATGGTGTTAAAACTGAGCATATAACTTCTCGTGTACCTGACCCAAGAATTTTCAGATAATCAATACCTGTATTTGCCATTACCATCAGCCTTTACATTTATTTCCATTAAAACATCAAGACACAGAACTGCTGAGTCTAGTGTTATGTGTATCCTTGACCTAAACATATTTTACAATGCCTACAGATGTTTCATGTTGTCAGTGATGACAGTTTTTCCAGCAGAAAAAGTATTTTGTTGAGGTGCATTTGTCAGCATTCAGTTTGGCAAAGGGGTTTAGATGGCCTGTTTGTACGTGAAGTGTTTTTTTCATGTTTTGTGCATGGCAAGGGCATTGTAAGCACTAGACCACAGATTGTGCCTACTCAGCTAGAAGATGGGCAATCAAGACTGATCCCCTGAGATGCATCCAATGGTTTTCAATATGCCTGAGAGGTAGACACGCAAGCTGAGTACCCAGGGAAATTGAGGGAGGAACCCAGGAGGGAGATGACGGCAACTTCCTGAAGTCCCTTTGCTTCATTGTGGAGGCAAGGAGTTGAGTTTGCAGCTGAAAGCCAGATCAGTCTGATGACATTGGCCTCAGCAAACCTTCAGGGCTTGAGATCCCGCAGCCTTAAATTTGGCCTGATAACAGAGCTTCTCTCCAGCTGGTCTGCCTGCAGCGCCAAGGGCATAGGTTGATTTGCCCAGGATAAAATGTTTAAAAACTTGTTTACTGGTGGAACAAACTGCATTTTGTCAGAGAAGGAAATGGAAATATTTGAGGGAAGGTGTATCTCAGAAAAACACCCACATTACTTATCTACCTACCTGCACATGACTAGATAGAATATATAAATAATTTTTAATATTTATCTGTTCTACATTTTTTTCCTAATTTAAACTAACTACTTGTTACTTGTATATATCTCCTAAGATAATGCTGGGGGTGGAGGGCCACACATGACTAATAGTCACTGAACAGAAGCTTCAGTTCCCAGCAGGAAAATACTCTTCTTTATATGCAGTATGTGTGACAGAGAAAGAGCAGTAAAGATACCTAAATTGCAGTACCTACCTACAACAAAGAATGTAATTTATTTTGCTACCTGGGGTCTGTTTTTAATTATGACAAGAGCTTAAGTCTGATTGTCATAAACTTTCCACAAACACAACTGTGCAAAATTACATATAAAAGAACTCGTTTTATAGGCTTTAGTAAGTTTATAGTAGGTGTTTACAACACATTTCCTCCCATCCTTTGCCGTGCTCACCTCTAGCTTCACACATATCAAGGTGAATGAAATTTGCTCATCTTGCAATGGATGTTTAGAGCTGCATTGGATTCATTGTCCTGCTCCATAAACTGATGTATTATCTGACTCCCATACGGGTTGCCACTCTCAGGGAAAAAAAAAAAGAAACTGTAGTTGTTCTGCTGTTTATTTTTGTGGAATGTCTTTTCTAACTCGGCACCACCAGAAAGATTGCTGTTATCAGTGTTCAAATACCAGTCACTCCCTTATGAAGCAAGAAAAGATACACCGAGCGGTCCCAGGGACTAAGGAAACTTTGGCATTTCATCAGTTTCAGGGCTAGAATTTCACTGTCAAGCTCACTATCTGCTGGGCCCTCATAGATAAACAGTAGATAGGAGCTCACAACACATTCCTTTCATGTTCACTAATTTCAGAAAGAGACTCTGCAGTCTAACACCAGCACATCCCTTGAAGTCCTATCTCTCTGCTTGTATCTTTGGCAGCCATGTAGTAATTAGTAAAACAGAGCGAAGATATTTTACACCACTCTGTCCACTCGGCTGTGCTGCTATGAACAAATGCTGCAATTTTGGCTGGGAATGGCATCTCACACTCTATGCTTGGATTATAAATCCCTATTTACATCTGAAATTCTTTTAAATTAGTTAAGATGTAAACTATAACTTCAAACAATAAAGGCTCTTGCTATGGTAATTTATAGCTTTAGGAACTAAGTAAGTTTATCTCGTCTGGATTTAATGGCAGTTTAAGACAACATATTAAAAATGAAATTAAGATAAATAGAATCATGTTATCATTGCCTCCTCTTACTAAAATTAAATAAGATACTGTGAGAAAGTACAGTTTCTTTATACCTAACATAGGAGGTTTTGTCTTTTCACATTATTCAGTCTTTTTTTCTTGGTAATGTTCGTAAAGCGCACTCTCCTTCTGGGCTAGATTCTGCTGCCTTCACTCAAAATAATAGACATGTCACAAATGGCCTTGCTGTTTGTGGTTGGCCCATGTCTAAAATAAAGCACTGCTCAATAAGAGCAGAATAACAGTGAAGGACCCACATCTCCATTATCAATAAGGCATTGTGGGTATCATATATACATATATTGCATAGGTATTGTAATACAGCTTTTCTATTGTACGTAAGTGATGCTTAGGCCTTTAAAGGCATTGCTTGGCTTCATTGGCTGGGCATTTGTAAGTTATTAAGCTGAAAACTTTCCTGCTTTGTGAATCAGTCAGACAAATACTATTTCAACTTTGTATTTCTTGAGCATCTCCCACAAGCTGGAAGATACTAAGGATCCAGCCTAAGCCTTAAATAAGAAGCTTCCGTTTCCCCTGACGATTTTGGCCTGAATTATGAATGAGTCAATGGTAGCGCCTGATGTATATTAAAGTCAAAAGAAGTTTATAATTGGAAAAATAGGGTAACTTCCACCAAATAGTTAATTTGCAAATGTGCTGAATGTGTCATCCTGAAATTTCATGGCAAATCTACCCATGCTGCAGAGGTGAAAAGAAGGAACTAGAAGAAGAATGTGAACAAAATCTCCAATCTTACTAAAAAGTAAATCTGAAGAAGGGCATTAGATAAGGTTTAATGCTATTTAAAACTTAGTTTTATGCAACTAGTGGATCCAAATTCAGTACAGGTAGAAGCAGATAGCTTCTGCTGGAGGAAAGCTGCATTTTGCTTAGACTACATTGACTTTCATTATTAGAAAAGGTAAGAATCCCATAGCTACTGAAAGCCAAGTCAGTATGAGTTACTTGCTACTGCCACTTACACCACCCTACAAGTCGCAGGGCTACTTTGTCACCCTCTAATTTGGCCCTTTTATTTCTGAAGTGAGAGAGAGAAGGGTACTGTGGAGCCATTCCTTCTAGGTCATTTGGAAGAGCATTCCCCTGGCGAGACGCCAATTCCAAGGTCTTGTCACACCTCTGACTTCTCTGTGTAAATAGCGCAGGAATCTGCACGCTTCCCTTTCATTCTGTGAGACAGGAGGGCAGCGGTATTTTGCTGGTGTAAACGAGGAGATGGATGAAGCACAGTGGCAGCCTGAGTCACTCAGATTCCACTGTCCAGTGTTCATCTAAAAATGCTTAACAATCTCGTACCAAACACCCTGCATTAAAAAAAGAAAAAAAAGAAAACCCTCAGCCAGCAGATAATTCTTTCAGCTCCCTCTGATGACTCCAGTCTATAACGGATTGCTCTTTTTAAAGTATTACAAATCAAGTCACAGGTCTGGCAGTGACAATTCCTTTTTCTTCTCTGATCCAGTCCATCTGAGCAGGAGACTCTACATTCAGATCTGCAGGAAAACCTTGTAAATTGAAAACAGAAAATAAGACTCGGTGACCACTTCATATATCACTTTGCTCCTCACTACTGTTAGGTAGAATGTAAGGATATGCCATCCATACAGTGAAGGAGCTTGCAATGATCTTCTTGTCTTTTATTTACTGTCCACTTTAAAGTATGGATCAAGACTGGACAATAAAATCCTCTGCTGAAATTTAAACACTGGTCCCAATCTGATTTGAGTCATTAGAAATCTTTAACTGTCCTGCATTTTCTACTGTCTGCTCTGAACGTAACACTGCTGGTGGACAGGTAGGATGAATCCAGAACATTTTTCATATTAAGTCACAGACTGTGAGGGTCTGATCAAGCTGCTTGTGACATGTAAAGGATCCTCTCTTAAGTCAGATGATGAATTACAGCCTCTCCAAAAACTCACTCATCTGAGGAAAAATAATCAAAGCCTTTTGCAGTAGATAGTAAATAAATGTTCTTTTCATGCTGTTACTACAAGCAGGTCAACTTCATTATCCAGGTCAGGGGATGAATAAGGAGGAGTGGTTTCCAAGAGAAAACCTCTCAGCTAAACCAATTATGTGTTGCATAGTTGGCAAAAATAGCACAGGAACTTAATTAAAACATCACACTCCAGTATCCATCAGTCAATATCCTCCACCACCACCAATGTTACTTAACCCTTCTGGTTAAAGGAAGGTACCTGCCTGTAGAGCCTCTTGCTTATGGTTTTATAGATTTTGGTCTCTCAGCTTTCTGTTACAGCATCACTCTGAGGAAAGGAGCATGGGAGGCATGCAAACTAAAAATAAGGAATGTTTTAGATGGTGTTAGTCACTTTAAAAAGTAAAAAAAAAATAGTTACCAAGGGATGTAGTCACTTATTATTTACCATATAATATATAATCTATATTATTTTAATATATATTGTGAGCAAACTGTTGACACATTTTATACGTATAAGATACCTGTGAATACTTGATGCATACTAATCTACTATTTGCTATTCTTTTATTCTAGGTTTATTATTAAGAGGTTTCAGTTTCAAACCAGGATGTAGATTGTATTGGATTCACACTTCGTCGCAACACTATCCCTCAACAGCAGTACCCAAGGTGTTAGGTCTGCCTGAAAACCTTACACAAAAATGCTAGGTAAATGAACCTTCTGGTGTAAAGCAACAGTTACCTCATTGCCTGGAGGCTTTTTCTGTGGGCCTTTGCAGGGTGGAGCACATCCAGATAATATAAGTTGCTCTAAATCAACTGCAGCACTAACGCATGACATGAGGGTGTGATGAGGCAGACTTTAAGCTGCGAGTTGGAAGAAATTATGGGCATACATAGATACATAGACCATATCTTTTAAGCAGAAGAGCCTTAGCTCACATGTTTCATAAAGACGTAGATTAATGTCTTTTGTTGTCAAATTCACTTGTTTGTTGGACAACCAAAATGTAAGAGATCTATAAAAACAAGCCCTTATAGTCAGCTACAACCACCGCCTTTAACACTATAAAGCAGAGAGAGTCAAGGTGAGCCTTCAGTGCAAAGGGAGGGACATTTCTGTTACATTTGACTTCATATCAATCAACCCATTTAAGCCTAAGCCCCAACAGGCAGAAGGGGAAGTCATTTATGGCACCAGGAGTGATATGTGAGGTGGCATAAGAGAAGGAATCTTTTCTTTCCTGTTTGCAAGGAGAAAATAATCTGATTGCAACTGCTTTAAGAGGAAAGTGGGACATTTTTACATCTAGAAATTGAGCCTATTAACACTGCACTATGCTCCTTTATTTCCAGTGGGTTGAGTGAGAATCATTCCACTTTGGAAAGTTTATCACTTAAAATGCATTAGCACTATTCAAGTAAATCTTTGTGAATTCACAACTTCCATTCTGCTTCAGTAATGAGGGGACAAGGCTGGGAAGCCCGGGGCTGAGTTCTGCACTCTGTCAGTATCTGGCACTCGTCTCTTAATGAGGAACCTCACAGACTCTGCTATTACAGCAGAAGGAAGGAAGTGCTAAAATTGCCAGCAATAATAAGGCATCTCAAACTCTCTGGCTTACGGAAAAGGTCTAAACAGCTACATCTTGGTAACTTTCAAATATTCTTATTAGGAAGAGAAATTGATGGGAGATGGGTTGAGTTGAGCTGCAGCCTAGTAGTAGAGCTTTTTCTATTTCACTAGCAGAAAAATCCTTGGTCTTGCAATATTTAACTATCACACACGTTTCTTTTTGGCCTTCAGGGAAATATAACTGGCTTTAAAGTAACATTGAAGTGTAATTTTGCCTGCAAAGGTGACTTTATAAAAGTGGCACCTTCTTATTCATTTTTCCCCCAGAGGGCACATTTTTTACTGCTTTTTCTTCCTTTCAGTGCTGTACTGCTGGCAAAATGAAGAGAGCAATATCATGCATCAAACTGATGCAATTCAAGGAAAATGGTTCTGCAAATATCACTGACAACATCGTTTGGTCAACAGAGAGTTTGCTACTGGGAGAAACAACCTTTCTGTCTTACAGAGTGGAATTTCTGAAGTGTTTGGCTGGAGGAGTGCTTGTGGGAAGGGAGTGGAGGGGAAGAAAATAGTACAAGGAGGGCAAAGGACAAGTATTTTTCTATCCTGTGGCCCAGCTTTAAGAAAGGACAGCCATCAAATGGCTGCCAGCTTTTACAGAGTAAATATTCATCTCCCTTTTGGGTAGAGGACTCAAGCTCTCAGAAATTAAGAACTACCAAAGATTAAAGCTTAACATTCAATCAATAAAAACATGAATATTATTTATTTATTTGAGCTGTGTTCAAAACATCCAAGGAAAAGCTTCCAGCCCTTATGAAGCTACTTTGTCCTGTTTCAGTGTCAGAAGTCTGCCTTAAATGCTTACATTACTACTACTTCTGAGAGAGAAAGATATGAAGTAGGCAGCTACTTAAGTCCAAATGAACATTTCTTGTGACGAGGGATGCTAGAAAAAGCATTTTTACGTCTACTACTTCCCACTCAACAGCATCACTTCTTGTATCATTCCTCTTCAAGACAACAACTTTATATCTGAGCAAATCTTAGTTTGAATCTGAGCACCCTGTATTTTTCCAACCATTACCATGACTTTGCAGCCTACAAGCTGCCAAGCACACTGGAGAACAGTCACAGCAATTTTATCCTGAGAGGGGCAGAGAGAAAACACAGGTTCAAGGCACTATGGGATCTGGTGCAAGATGAGCTGGGCACCTACACTGGCTTTCTACCAGATGCAGGAGAATTAGGTCCCAGAGTGAAACACATTACCCTTGAAAATCAAAGGGCCAGGATGTATAAAACTTTGTTTTTCCTGTAAGTAGGTTGGGCCGGGGGGCTGGAAAGTTTTCTCTTGAACTGAAATGCCTTCTCTAAGTTCCTGTCCACTTGGTACTTAAATCTTGCCCTGAATCTGGCCTGAAGCCCTTATTAAAAATGTTACAATAGAGTTTGGCATAAATCTACCGTAAGTAAAAGAAAAGCTCTGAGAAGTCAGATCAGTTTTGCTGACGGCTGTCATCAGCTGCATTGGGCATGTTCTCCCAGCGCCAGCCAGGTTACAGAAAGCTTCAGTCCAGATAGGAGGGGCAGGTTGGTCCTAAAAGTCTCTCTGCTCATGAGAAAGTTCACAGTTGTGGCCCCTAACTGAGAAAGCCCTTTCACCAGTTGTAGAGTGTTTAACCTCAAGAACTGACAGTGTGCACTGCAGAGCTGATCTCGGCTAATGTGACGGGGTAGAGGTTGAGAGGCAGCCTTTGAGATAACACCTCGCTATCGTTAGCGCATTAAAGTACAGGAGAGCATTCCCCTTCTAGCACTGTTTCTAGTGGTCAGCAAATGGAGCACAAGATAAAAGAGTAGCATCTGCTTTTTTACTTCGTTGCATGGCAAAGACATAGATTAATTTCTTCAAAGAGAAATGGGGAAGAACCAATTTTTCTTAGTCTCAGAGCAGTCTTTAAATAGTCTTAGAATAGTCTTTGAGCAGTATCAGAAAAGGTACATAACATTTTTTAATACTTTGTCTAATGCTTTAGGGTAAATACATGAGCACCGGTTTAGCGGTACACTAACTGTTGCATTGTATATGTATTTTGGGATAAATTTGTTTCAAAACTGGAAATTAATGACAATGAAATATTGATCTGGAATTTTTTTATGAAATACCATAAAACTCGAGTTCAGATATCTTCGTATTTTAAACCCTTACTCTTGGTCCCTTTTACTGCTGATAAATGTAAGAAAAATTAAAACAAGTTTTAGGAAAACAACACTCTCTGTATTTAAAAATAAATAAAGCTCTTTTCCCCTCTTCTGTTGGCTCCCTTCCGCAAGCACATTTATATTAAAATAAAAAAATAAAGAGAACTAAGATAAAAGTAAATTTAAGTAAAAATGTAAATTAATTAAAAGTTAGGTACAAAAGAAAGGAAGAATTTCCTCTAAAAATTAAACCCCATCATAACCATAGAAAAAGGAGGAAAATTAAGTAGAAAGAAAGACAAGACTTTCAGACAATTAAACACGTTACAAAACAAAAATTAAAGATTAATTTAAAAACAAGCATTCTTAAATTTTTTTGTTTCCAAAGCCAAAAAAGAAGACTTTTTAATGAAACAGATGGGATTAATTTTCTTATAAAAAATGTACATAGGAAAAATATTAGACCAACTTGACATGGTTCATGAACCTGAGAATGTCTATTTTCTGCATGCTGCACCTTACTGTTCAGAGTACTTTTGCCCATTTGTGGAAACAACTTGGCTTTGCTTCAAAATGACCACCACTTGCTGCAGAGAAACACGAGTTGCCCTGTGTAACTCTCAGCCTGCCAAAGCCCCAAGGTGTAGCTGAAACAGGTTCTGCCCCATAAACAAGTGCTGCTTCAGTTCGTTTACTTTTTGCTGTGGCAGGAAGATTACGTGTGCCTTGGTTCACCCGCAAGAAGTGCTCTTCTGTTGTAGTTTTGTTTTGGTTGAAGGCAGAAACACATATTGCTTGGGGTAACCAAGGTGCTGAGAGAAAAAGCCTTTGTTACTTTTTAGGTTCAATTTTCAACAGTGCCAAGAAAGTCTACCTTTGAACTCTACAAAAGCGGATAAAATTTTGGCAATGTGAGTGGAACTGTAAAACAAACAACATGCTCAGCATAAGTTAGTATGTGTCCTTGTTAAAGAAAATGGAAAAGGGAATGATAAATGGGCAGTTAGACAAATAATCTCTTCTGCCATTGTATAAGAGAGGACAAAACAATTTGAAATATAATGTTCAGAGACATGATTAATATCCACGGTAGTAGCATTTTTTTTGTGATAATGAACAGAAAAGTATATTTGGCGGTAACTACTGAGAAAGTGAATGCAATGTGCAATACCTGTACCATACAAACTAAAATGGAGCACAATTATTCAGTGCAGGTGCTTTTAAAATGAAATTCTGCAAGAAAATATCAGGAAGCATTTTGTTTTGTTTTTCATGGTCAAGACTGCTGCTCTATAGGAATTTAATGGGATGGTGACTTTGGGATACATCTTCACCCATCGTGTTCACATGGAAAATATGACCTACAACTCAAGAAAGCACTACTGTAAATAGGTTGCACTGGGCAAAATTTGCAGTCTGTGGTCCAAGCACTGAATATACTCAGAAAGGGCATCCTGTCTTACACTGTAATATTCTTGTAACCTAAAAGAAGAAACATTTATTTTTTATCTTTTCACCACTTATTTTGTACAATTTTCTCTTATGTTTGTGTCTTCTGCATAGTGCTGAATTCTGCTAAGAAAACTTCAGAAATTATTTGCTTATTCTAAAGTTATTTCTCAGCCTTATCTACTAAACATGTCATAACCTGTTTGGGTGGGAAGAGCTGTTCTGCAAGTGCCCATAGAATCACAGAATCATAGAACCTTTGGGTTGGAAGGGATCTTTAAAGGACATCTAGTTCAACCCCCATGCAATCAGCAGGGACATCTTCAACTAGATCAGCTTGCTCAGAGCCCCGTCCAACCTGACTTGGAATGTTTCCAGGGATGGGACATCTACCACCTCTAAATGGCAACCTGTGCCAGTGTTCCACCACCCTCATTCTGAAAAGTATCTTCTTTCTATCTAGTCTAGATCTACCCTCTTTTAGTTTAAAACCATTACCCCTTGTCCTATCACAAAAGGCCCTAATAAAAAGTCTGTCCCCATCTTTCTTCTAACCCCCCTTTAAGTACTGGAAGGCTGCAATAAGGTTTCCCCAGAGCCTTCTCTCCTCCAAGCTGAACAACCCCAACTCTCTCAGCCTGTTCTCATAGGAGAGGTGTTCCATCCCTCTGATCATCTTTGTGGCCTCTGGACACACTCCAACAGATCCATGTCTTTCATATGCTGAGGGCTCCAAAGCTGGATGCAGGACTCCCGGTGGGTTGTCCCCAGAGCAGCGTAGAGGGGCAGAATCACCTCCCTCGACCTGTTGGCCACGCTGCTTTGGATGCAGCCCAGGATACAGCCTTCTGGGATGGGAGAGCACATTGCCGGCTCATGTCCAGCTTTTCATCCACCAGTACCCCCAAGTCCTTCTCAGCAGGGCTGCTCTCAATACCTTCACCCCCCAGCCTGTATTGATACCAGGGGTTGCCCTGACCCAGGTGCAGGACCCTGCACTTGGCCTTGTTGAACCTCACGAGGTTCACGTGGGCCCATGCCTCCAGCTTGTCCTGGATGGCATCCTGTCCCGCAGGCATGTCAACTGCACCACTCAGCTTGGTGTCATCTGCAAACTTGCTGAAGGTGCACTCGATCCCACTATGTCATTGATGAAGATATTAAAAAGAACTGGCCCCAATATGGACCTCTGAGGGACACCACTTGTCACCGATCTCCATCTGGACATTGAACCATTGACCACTACGCTCTGGATGTGACCATCGAACCAATTCCTCATCCACTGAGCAGTCCACCCATCAAATCCATACCTCTCCAATTTAGAGAGAGGATGTTGTGGGGGACCATGTCAAAGGCCTTACAGAAGTTCAGATAGATGACATCCATAGCTCTGATGTTGTCACTCCATCATAGAAGGCCACTAGGTTGGTCAGGCAGGACTTGCCTTTGGTGAAGCCATGCTGACTGTCTTGAATCACCGCTCTGCCCTCCATGTGCGTTAGCATAACGTCTAGGAGGATCTGTTCCATGGTCTTCCCAGGCACAGACGTGAGGCTGACAGGTCCATAGTTCCTAGGGTCCTCCTTGCTACCCTTTTTAAAAATGGGTGCAATGTTTCCCTTTTTCCAGTCTCCAGGGACTTCAGCTGACTGCCATGATTTTTCAAATATCATAGAGAGTGGCTTGGCAACTACATCAGCCAGTTCCCTCTGGACTCTGGGATGCATCTCATCAGGTCCCATAGACTTGTACATGTTCAGGTTCCTCAGGTGGTCAAGAACCTGATCTTATCCCACAGTGGGAGGGACTTTGCTACCCATGATCAGATGTGTTTTATAACTGGCCTGTATTCAGCTGAAACAGTGGAATGTAGGATTCATGTACAAATAATAAAAGGAAAGATGATACAGCCCAAATTAAACAGCCCTTAAAAACATCTAGCAAAGGTTTGCCAAATAAATGCCATTTCTAATAACAGGGACAAGAGAATGACTAGAGATCCCCAAGTCGTATGATGCATGCAGAAGTTACCTGAATAAAGTAAATGTACAAGCCATCATAATCACCCCATGGAAACCAAGAAGTCAGTTCTTCATTGTTGTCTTCCCTGGTAGTGACAATGACTCATTACAATATGAAGGCCAAATAGCTTGTGAGTTAGAGATGCCAGTTTTGCGGGAATAAATTCCTGAGAATGGAGCTGATCATTCCATCCTGTGTGAAGAAAATTAGCTGACTGGTAAGAGCAGATGAGCTCATAATTAAAAAAAAAAAAAGTAGGAAAGTATTAGTTCATTGTTTTCCATTCTGTGCTGTCAGAGACGTCAGTGCCTAAGCCAGCCTCCTTATGAGTAGAGGTAGCATATTGAAAACACTCAAAACTGTCAGGGAAAGCAAACCCTGCCATTTCCCAACTTGGGATCTGGATTCTACCCAAGGATTTTGTTCTGAATCAGAAGCAAACTCCCACATCTGGTGCACTAGCAAGCTTATGAGATCTTCTGCCTCATAAAAATGTGTGACCCCAAGAAAGCCAGGAAAAAGATGTCCCTGTATTTCAGCCCAGGATATTTTTTTCATTAATTTGAAGATGCAGGAGTTTTATTTCACTGTGTATTCCTGAAAGTGAGAAAGGAGAAGGGAAATGTATTGCAGAAACTTTGTCACTTCTAAGCCATGTACTATGTCTGCTGTTAATAGAATTTTTCAAAGCATATCTAGCACAAAGCAATAGATATCACTGAAGTTTTCACAAAACTTTCGAAGCAGTCCGGAAATCTCCTTGTCCTTGCTTACAGTCACCAATACAAACATATGCATGCACTGCATTAAGAAAGTAAGTTTTTTGTCCATGGCTGTCATGTAGTCACCCACCAGCAGTCCTCCAAGAAGCTGTGACGGTCACTGCATTTGTCATACAAATACCTGGCCTTGCCTCCTTAATTTGCCAGTGCCAGGTCTGACTGATAGAGAATTTTGCCTTTCCTGAATCTTATCTTCATTATTACAGCCTTCATTAATCGTCAGGAAGGCCTAGCAAACTATATCAGAGCAATGGACTTTTTTTTAAAGCTTCTGAACCATCTTCACTCTGATCAAATACACTTTTGAAAAGCACTGGTCTTTTTACTTTGGACACCCATTGTTGCAGTTCAGAAAATCCCAGTCCCTTTCACTGCGTTTGGGTTGCAGACTGTCTCCAAGTCCTCCAAAGATACCAGGTTCTTTCCATGAAAGATCTTGCAAAGTTCCAAGAGCTTTTGAAAAGTTTATTCAAGTATTTACCTACTTCTCCAGTAGTATAGAAATGGTTTCCCTGGGTTCAGATCTTGAGCTTCCCGTCCAGCCAATAACTTGTGTTTATCCTTGCATGCCTCATCCACGGAGAATGTTGGACTCCAACCCAGTCCATCATTTGCATGCTCAGAATTTTTTCTCTCCCATTTCTCCCTTTCCCTATCTCCAATCATGCTTCCCATGCAGGTTACATGTGCTTTTTTTTCTTTTCTTTCCCAGTTTTAGTTGTTATTTCCATTGATTCTTGTGTTCCTGTTTTTTACTTTGTTGTTAAAGTTCTGTAGCAGCCAAAATGTGCAATGCTCTTTGGAATATTTCCGTGTATCACGAGCTTGGAAGAGGGGCTTGAATTGACAGTTTGGTTTGCTTGCTTTTTTATTAATTTCTGCTTTACTCAAGAACTCAAGGATGGGGGTCATATTTCAGGTTTCTGACAGCATGCTTTGAAACATCAGAAAACCACTTTCTTAAATATACTAGATTGACTGCCACAATATTGTTTATCGTCCCTTCCAAATATAATAAATTTCAACTGCAGTCAAACTGGTACCCTGCCGTCTACCTGAAATTAGCCCATAGATGGGAATAAGTTATCACCACAAAAAATTATTGCATTGTAGTGAAACAAACCCACCTCTTCACTATCCTACATCTAGTTTGCTGCAGTTTTCATCCAGATAGTCTGGATAAGAACATTGATGAAGAAATGAATGTCAATGTTTTGAAATAAGAATGTCTTGTAGACTTGTATTATTACTGTTGGCATGGTCTGAAGAGTCTCCCTGGCATATTTTAATTGCTGCTAATTAATTGCAGCAGTTGGAAGGGGAGACGTCTCCTAAGAAATAAGACTGAAAACAAGGAAACTGGAGGAGGTATGTGGATTATTAGATGAATTTGTTCTTTCTCAATTCTGGTTTCCTCTGGAACTTCAGCATTATATAGGCAGCTATGGAGGGCTAAGATAAAGCAGTGCACTGAAGCTGTCTTGTGAGCTAGAGACTACCCCAAATATCACACAGTATCTCCATCCCAACTGCACTTCACCCACCACTACCACCTTCCAATATGACCCTTTGTGAAGGGATTTTCAGACTCTTGACTTGTGGCGGTCTTTAGGGCTTCTCACCCTTGCCTCTAGGGAACACAGATTTTAAAGCATGTAATGGATATAAGGGACCAGAAGACTATCAACTGTTTTACCCCTTATATCAACTGCCTTACCCCTTACGACTGAAGGGCACCCAAGAGATCCCAGTCACTCTGAATGACTTATGTATGTATTCTTCAAAATTCATGCTGACAAAGTCAGGTACAGATTTGCAAATCAACTTATGAGCAAGCAAGTGACCCATCCCATTTACCAGTGTAAATGCAAGGTGGTAATTTTGTACTAACAAACATATGTACCCAAAGCATATATTTATATTCAATCCTATAGGTCGATAGCTCAGACTCACATAGCCAGATGTCATGATATTTAGTACCTCTCTCAACTCAAGAACGTGGTCCCTCCACACAGCTCAAGTAAACAGGCTGAGATCAGGGATGCTTCATGGGATTTGCTGGTGAACGAATTGGCAAAACTTCTGGCCTCTCCCAGAACAACCCACCCCTTACACATTGCTTCATTCTGTTGTAAATTAAGCCTATGATGCAAAATACCCTAAAGAGATTTTGTATATTCTGATCAGTTTGGGTAACAGAGCTGCTTCAGTTCTCACTCAGTAAGAGGTGCTAGCAACCTGCATTCCCTCTGCATGAAAATAAATGACTCCACACAGAAAATAGACACCACCTCATCCCCCTCAACAACCTAAAGCCAGAAACAAAGCATTGGTGAGAAGCAAAGCCTTAGTTAAGGTACAGTGCCAGTACATTTTGTTTGCTGCACAGACTAGAGGCGCTCAAAACATTAACAAAAGCACAACTGTGGAAAACTTGCCAGGTTCATTTTTCATCATAAATTGCCAGGCCAGGCCAGGTCTGTCAGAAGGTTTACTTATGTTTGAAACTTTTCAGTCAAAGCCATCCAGCATAGTTATATATAACTGAAGAAACAAGTGGGTTTGAGTATTTTTAACATAAGGCAATACCAAACTCTGCTATGCCAATGAAACCTTACTTTTCAGCTAAAAGCAAAGCTTGGTGCAAACTGGTGTACAATTAAGCCAAATGAGATACTTGAACACATCTATGTAGTAAAAACACCAAGTTCTACACATATCTAGACTGCATGTGTGTTCACTTTGGTAAGGACAACATAAAATTATCTTGATTAAATCAAGCTGATTTCACTGGTTTAGATTTGTTTGTCATTTAAACCACATTTGTCCTATTTATTACCACAAAAGAAAGTATTTAGGACACATCCTTACACAGTTCAGTGGTTTTTGGAAGTGTCACATAACAGTGTGATGTAAACTTCTACATCAGAGTTTATCAAAAGTAAAAAACAATGCATTAAAACAAAGAAATGCAAAAGAAAACCTTACACAGGGAGGACAAGTATAACCTCATTGAAACTTTGCAAGTATGGCAAAATAGTTTAAAGCAGCTAAGGAAAAAGAAAACAGTGAAATTAGTGATTAGGACGAGGACAAACTCTGGTCATTTCCTTTGGCATTTTTAAGATCATGAATCTATGGCATGGAGGATGTTTAGGTTTGATATATGTCTTGTTTTTCTGTGTCTAGTCCATGCTTTTTGCATGAAGAGCATGCATTGCCATTTTAAGTGTGGGGTGGCAATGGAAAGGCAAATCAGAGGGAGGTAAAATGGCAAATGAGAGTTATGGGAGGTTTTGCTGGTGGTTTTTTTTTAAACGTACTGCTTGTTTTTCTACCAAGTCTCACTGACTTGTTAACTGCTTAGGTTGCCTCAAGGGTGTCATCAATTAATTGAACTCTGGCCTTCAGGAATTTGATTGATAGGCAGGTGATTGAAACACAGACTGTCTCACCATTAATGACCCTTCCTAGAATGCTGGCTATTACTCAGCACCCTAGAAAAACTGCAGTGGTGATAGAAGGCTGGGTTTGATGTCTGGAGGTGTTGGTGTCATGCTTGCACTATGCTCTGAAAGCTTTATATTTGAGAACATAGGAAAGAGCAGTAAGGCACACAGAAGGTTCTCTTCTTAGAAGAGCGCCTGTCTCTCCCTGCACAGACAGCAGCTGCATAGCTTATAAGACCCTGGACTGCTTATGATTCTTATCAATCAGGACTTTAATATTCCCAGCTAATTTTTGCCAAGGCTTAAAGCTCCCTTAAAAGTCTTGGCTAAGTAATAATAAATCAGGCACTGAATAGTCCCAGTAGATGGGATTATCATGTTCTCCTTGCTAACACTTCACAGCAAAGGTGTTTATCTTGTCCAACTCTTAGAAAGTCTGTGGTCAGACAGGTATATCATTGTTAATATTGTAACAACCCTAACGAGGCCACAGTGTTACTGAGTGAGATCCTGTGAAAAGCATAGGTTCTTCAGAAACCACCTTTCTATTGTGTAACTGAACTACCTGAAATTGTATTGTCAAATATTGTGTCACCTCTGGAGACAGACCAAAATAGTTTAAGTCAAATAGAAAATTTTACAGCTAGAAATTGCACACAAAATTATTTCTTTATCATCTCAGATATGTCTTAAGAGATTTACAGGTCATAAAAATAGGTTGACTAGCCAAGCAGAAAGAGTGGAAGGATGTTCTTTCTTTAGCTAGACGTGGTTTCTTTGGAAATTTAGTATCTTCATCTTTAAGAAAGTCATCTCCAGTAAATTTTTGTATTTTGAATTGGTACATGTTACCTAGAAATGCCAAGTGGCCTGCAGCAGAAGGTCAAACTCTACACAGCTCTATAAACCTTGGGGATCCTGAGAAAGAAACACTATTCCACCTACTTTCAGCTCTGGCTGTCCCTGTTATTCTGTATATACTGCTTGCTTGCCTTACCTGTCCTGCACCTCACGAAGATTACGGAGATGCATATAAAAGAGATCTCTTCTGTGTGCACAATGTTATCTCTACACCTATACTCATAAATTAAATATCAGTTTATTAACTATTAAAATAAATGCAATAGATTCTATAGTCTATATTTTAAATTGTTAGAAAAGTCCCAGTCATGGTTTCAGCCTGTGCTCTGTAGCACTAGGAGTTAGCTTAAGCCAGAGACTGTTCCCAGCAAGCTGTTAATAATATGGCTGTGGGTGTCCTATGCCAGCTGGCCTCACAGCCAGGGAATGGTCCCAGGCATATTTAAGTTGCTAGTGCAGATACAGCCAGTGAGGGTAGTCTTAACACAAGGCCCACCACAACCAGAGATGGGTGGGGCAGAATGGATTACTCTAAAAAATATCTATTTTTCTAACCAAGAAAACCAGGAAAATGCCTAGTTATAACCCCATCTGAATCAGCCGTTTACTTTCCTATATGCTGCTCTGTATTAGCAAGTTCTACCACTCCTGTGCTTCTAGTTCTAATCCTGTACAAACAGCAGGTATTCTTTCAAAATTCTTTGAAAATGGGAACATCATGACACAGATTATTTCTTTAAAAAGCTAAGACTTCCATTACTTCTTATACAATTTCAAGCATTTCTATGGTTGAGTGTATGGGACTAAGAAGACCATAAGGTAGCATTGCTTCTTAACCCCCCAATTTATCCTTATTATCCTTCAAATCCAGTCAAGAATCTGCTATTCTGATCCATGTTGACACAGTGAGGCTATTATGTTGATGTTCTAAAATCAGGACTGGATGATGGTGAAGACACTGCAGAAGTGCTCTTCCACTTTCTATTTTCGTGTTTTGTGCTCCAAGAAGTACACCATCATGTACTCTAAAACAGCAACAGCAAAAAATATGTTCCTTGTAATCATTAGACCTGTGGTTTTAATGATTTAAGTAACTAGCTATGAGCCACTAGCAACCAGGAAGAATGCTTTTTCCCCTACAAGAAAGCATTTTTACAACAGATAAACACTGCCTTGAGCTCAAATTTTCACACACTGAGCAGTAAATTGAATTATATAGTGCTGGAGAGCTGACTGGATTTCTTAATTATTTCCAGACTTGTTAACTTTGGGAAAAATGGGAGAAAGAGAAGAGTATGTGGGGAAGGAGTGGGGCAGGTCATTCCTGGGGAGTAGTAGAAGGGGCCCACACATACACATAACATTGCTGAATTTCCCAGAGAAAGTTAACATACTTTTTTTCATACTGCTACTGAAATCATGGAGCAAATGTGTAAGGAATGAAAGACCTTGACTTCTCACTGTTCCTGGGCTACAGCTAGTCCCACGATCTGCCCCCTTGGAAGGCAGAAAAGAAACTGCCCTTTTTTTTACCTATGTGGGACAATTTGGGAAGAAACTCTATTTTCTTCTTCCCTTCCTCCTTCCCTAATTTTTGCAGAAAGGACTATTTATAATAGCATCAAACCCCAAATCTCCACATTTGAAAGGGATTTTAACAGTCAAACCCCTTATCTCCAAGACAGAAGCAATGCATTTCTCATCATAGAGTCACCACATAGGAAAACTTTTGACTTACAAAAATTACTGATACCAACCTTTCATTTTATGGTTGAGTGTTCTTGATGTGAATGAGAGGTCAGCAGCCTTCTCCCCCTCATTGTTTTTTCTGTATACAAGGGCTTTCTGAAGGTTTATGATGTCACCTTTAACCCATGTTATAAATACACAACACTGAGATCATAGGACACATTAATTTCCTGCTCTGACACTACACATTTTTAAAAATCTGGGTAAGACATAAACATATAAGCCAAATTCATCCCCAGTTTAAATCCACTTGCTGCTTAGTTTGTCCTGCCATGTTGGCAAACACAGAACATTTATTATCAATTAACAGAGTAAAACCAGAAGGCTCTGTTCATGTAAAATTCTCCTCTTTATATCCATACAATTACTCACAACAAAATGGACTCTAAATTCTCAATATAGGTTGTAACACATATAGAGGCTGAATACTGCAAGTACTTGGCATTTTTTTAGGTAAGAATAGCCCCACTGCATTCAAATAAACTGCCTGTATATGCAAAGTCAGGCACAAGAACTGGGGGAAAAAATCCTTCAGGGAACCCCAGAACATGTGGTTTTGGTCATCCCAAGGCTATTTGCAAGTTTGGGTGGGGAATGTTGAATAGCTTTGTCTGTGAAAATATTTTCCCTGGCTTGATTTTTGTAGAAAAGAAAGAGATAATAATTTTGACTTTTGCCCATTTTGTTTCCTCCAGTTTACTTGCATGTACCTGAGATTTTATTTGGGTTAAACTAAATGTTTTATTCAGTGTGGATTTTTTTCAGTTTCCTTCTGAGGAAAAATTATTAAATAATAGCAAAGCTATAATTTTCCATTTGTTTACACAGCCCTAATCATTACATCCTAAGTGCTTGCCAGATTGGAGCCCACCTAAGTGAATGAAATGATCCAAGTGTCATTAGGTCTTGAGTTCTTACGTCCCACTGAGGGTGCCCAGCAGGTCTGAGAGTCTCTTGACTGTTCATACGCTCTGAGACTGAGGGAGAGTAGTGTTGGTCCAAATTTTACACTAATGACAGTTTCCTGAACACTTAAGAAGCTTTGTACTTTCTGAAAAACAGCCCTAGAAATTATTTGCTTTAAGGATACCCATATCTGCTCCACATGCAAAGTTTAAGACATTCTGTTTTCTTTTCCTGCTCTCAGATTCTTCCTTGTTATAAAATAACTCTGCAAAATATGAAAGGTATACAGTCACTGTTAAATCCTCAATTTATTTTTTAACTTTCCATTTTTTACAGTTTCCTTGTGTCTGTTGTGAGGTATTCATTCACTCCTTGCCTGCCTTTCTAGTCTGTGCACATTTTTCTCATCTTGAAAGATTGTTGAAGCTGATTTAAAACACAAAATAGAAATGGACTTTGATTTTTGTTAAGTGTTTGCTCCTTAGCCTGTCAGCAGACTCCTCTGACATAATAGCTTCACTTTGCATCAGTAACCATTTCATGCTGGTGATGAACATCTTGTAGTGGCCACAGAGAACTTGTAAGATACCAGGGGAGCAGATTGTCAAATATATTTAAAGGTAAGAAGTCATGTAAAGCAGTCCTAAGTTTAGTCTTCTGTTTTGGAGATAATGTCTCACGTTAGATTGATTACATACAGCCTGAGAAGTGTGGCTCATGCATCCACTCTTGCTGTGCGCTGAAAGATAAAAATCCCATTTGCTGTATTTTATATTGGTGGTCTTTGACACTGGTAATGCAGATCTGTATGTTCCTTGTAAATCACAGATATAATGACTGCCAGATAACAACTCACTTAACTGCTGAATGAAGTGTTTCTTAGCTGGAAACTGAGCTATGCCATGTTCCTGATCTAGCGACTTACAACACAGAGCACTGGGTGAGTCACTCATTTGTACCCCCATTAAAACACACACATGCAGAACTCTCTGTAGTATGACGCAGTAGTCATCATGACTTGTTAGCCAAGCCTCTGCCCTGTACTTTAGCTGAATTTGTTTGTTTGTTCATGTTCCTCTATCACCAGCTAACATGGTGTCCAAGTACTCTATGTATGTCCAAGACAAGTTATAGCACGTTCCGGGAACATGGAGAACAGCACAAGACCACTTTCCCTCTCAGAGTTTCCCATTCAGTAGGTAGGACTGTCATCAAACCAAGAGTGTCTGTAGTAATTTTTTAGGTGATCCTACTGCAGTAACAGGGCTGCCAGGGCTTCTCTGAAAGGTCCCCTCCTGCTAGCTTCCCTCTGCCCTCCTTCATAAACTATTTTGATATCTAAAGGCTCTGTAAGACCTAGGTTTTATTGTCAGGTATATCTGTAGCCCTAACATACACCTACACAATCCTCTAAATTAAAAATTTCCTTTCTGCAATCTGATGTATTAATTATTTTAATCAAGAGGTATTCAACATTGCTGCACCTGCAGTGCTTACACCTAGGCTCCCAGCTTTCCTGAAGCCCTCACACCACTCTTGCTAATCAGGGAGCTGGTAATCCCTAGCAGATAGACCACAGAATCACAGAATCATTAAGGTTGGAAAAGACCTTTAAGGTCATCAAGTCCAACCATCAATCCAACACCGCCATGCCCACTAAACTGTATCCTGAAGTGCCATGTCCACATGTTTTTTGAATACCTCCCGTGATGGTAACTCCACCACCTCCCTGGGCAGCCTGTTACAATGCTTGGCCACTCTCTCAGTAAAGAAATTTTTCCTAATATCCAATCTAAACCTCCCCTGGTGCAACTTGAGGCCATTTCCTCTCCTATCGCTAGTTACTTGGGAGAAGAGACCAACACCCACCTCACCACAATCCCCTTTCAGGTAGTTGCAGAGAGCGATAAGGTCTCCCCTCAGCCTCCTCTTCTCCAGACTGAACAGCCCCAGTTGATAGCTCCTGCAACGGGCCTTCCAGGTGATCCAGGGTTCAGGCAATGCCTGGAGCAATACTCATTTTCTGTCCTTCCTCAGGCAGTTCCATGTCCCTTTCTGAGCAGATGAGGTGTGTCCCTTGAGAAAATCCCCGTTCCTGCACTGCCACCCTTTCTTCCCTCTGGTTGCCCTAGAGGGTCGTTCCTTCACCAAGTGGTCTCTTGGCCATGCACAGTTTCTCCTCAGCTTCTCCACAAACCAGCCAGCTCTGGGGAGAGGCCTAAACATGGCCATCCCCTCAGAGACACCCACACGCAGCCATCTCCTCAGAGAGGCTCGCGTGCAGCCATATGCAGCCATAGGCCCAGATGCGGCTGTCTCTCCGGCAAGGCCCATATGTGGCCATCTCCCCAGCGAGGCCCAGGGTGCCTCTGCAGCCATGCCAGGCGCAGCTCGGGACCGTGCGCAGCGGCACCGCTTGGGGTAGGGTACAGCAACCATCTGGCAAAATTTACAGCCAGGCCCAAATCTGCAAGCATGCACATTTCATGGGCTTATTTGAAGCCTTGCTTAAAGCGTCACACATGGAACTGCGCAGGGCTTGGCAGCGGTGGGTTATGTAATATATAGTCATCCATCTGCCGCCTCCGCCAAAAGCGCTTACTCAGATGTCTGCCAGGCAGCGGGCGGAGGCTGCACTACCCAGAGGCTGGCTATTAAAAACAGAGCTATTACTTATTGACAGTGACAACAAACCAGTAAAATCTCTCTGAACCTCCTTTCCTTCTGGCTGCCAAGCCTATCGCAATCAGAGGGAGGAGGGTACACCAGACGACCGGTGTCATAAAGCCTGTCTAAATGGGGTTTTTTGTACGTCTTCATTGGCCAACGGCATCGCTTGAAATGAAAGCAGGGGCCTGAGCACGCCAGGCCCGTCTGTGACCTCTGACAAAGGGGATCCCAGGCAGGAGCTCTCGTGGTGCTGTCTGGGGCTCTGGGGAAACCGCTCTCCCAAATCGTGCAGATGCCCCGAGAGAGGCCATGGGCAGCCGGGGCTGTTGGCCCTACCCGCCGCTGCTCCTATCTGCTCCCCACCTCGCCCAGCCCCTGACACAAAATGGACAAATATTTATTTGCCTTAGATCCAGTGGCGGGAGTGTTTAGGCCCAGAAGGTGGCAGATGTGCAAGTTTTTTTTTCAAAACACCGAGACATTTACAAAACAAATACAGCTCCTCATCCTAAACCGAATATTTTTAAACACGGTTGTCATAATGTCATGTTTGCCAGAGCTTTACTGCGGAAGCAGCACTGGGGAAAAATGCCCATAACGCTGTCCCAATAATGGGAACAGCTTAAAGTAAACAGAGTTTTTCAGCAGTGCTGCACCAAGAACTGAAATAATAAATAGAGATAGGAGGTAGCCCCACACTTCAAATAATTTGTGGAAACCTGCTTCCACAAACTCAGCCCATTTCATATTTGTGCAGTTGCTGACCATAAGGACGGCCATAACGCTTGCTGTGTCTTGGACAAGTGCCGCGCTAATCACTCCTCACGTCACCTCTAGCCTCAGAAACTGAGATCACTCGAGGCTGCACAAGTGTCCAAACTGTAATGAATTTCCTCAGCTTTCCAGGCAGCTCGTTCGGTTTGACTGGCAGGCCAACACATCAACTGTCTGCCTGGGTGGTAAAGAGGAGCTTATTCCCGTACCTTCTGGAAGTACCAGCACCTAGAGAAAACAAGGTGGTTTCAGATTTTTATGTGAAGATAAAATGCAAGAAAATATCCCTGTTCAGCAGCGCCTTGAAGAAAACAAGCTTTATGGTTGAACATACAGAGCTAAACAACATAAAATCAACAGTCCTTCAAAAATCAAGTTTTTGCTACTAAAATTACTAATATTTTCTCTGAAGATGTCTGATTACTCATTTATTTTCTGATCCTGACAACAGGACTCACCATTCACTCTGGAAACACAAGTATGACCATGATATTTAAAAACAAAAACCCCACAAGTAACAGTGCTTACTGTAGAAAGAATCAGCATTTTCAGTAGATTTTCTTTACCTTTATTTCTTTATGATTTTCACCTTGGGTATTGTTTCACAAGGATGTATGAGAATTTCCTCTCCACATAACTGCCACTCTTGAAAATACCATAAGCCAAATTAATTCCTGGTGAAATTTGGCTTGCTTTGATTGCAGCTGGGAAAAGCTGCTACAGTAGCTTTGGAATCAGTCACCAAGTAACTAAAAGTTATGTTGCAAAATCCACAGGAAGGATTTTTCCAAGTCTTCACTCCAAGAGGATTTCCTTCTTAAGATTTCTCATCTTTGACAAGGGTAATGCATTTATTCCCTGCTTTTGCTGCCCAGAAATGTATGCACAAGTAGAGCAGGTTTCAAGGATTTTTTGTAAGGTTCATGTCCATACATATGAAGGTCACGTGTGGCTCTGCAACAACGCACATCCCCGTATTCACTCCTGATTCCTGGCAATGCCACCCATGTTGCCAAAAATACCGACTCTCAGAATCTCCTGTTGTTCCACAGCAAATCTGGGCAGCAAAGCCCAGACCTGTTTTTACCTGGAACATGAAACTACTTATAGTTACATTTACAAGGAAAAAAGACACGATGGCTGTTCTCCAAGGTGTGTATTGACTCCTCACCCCATAACTAGCCTGCCTTTTCCTCCTACTTTACTTCTATTATGTGCTAGTGATAAAAAAACAGTGGCAGTAAGTAGCAGTATCTAATAGAAGCAACAGTGAGTAGCAAGATTTGGCACATCCCAGAGACAGCTCTCAAAGGTCTGGAGGATGCAGACCTGTTTGATCCCCCAGCCCAGGCACAGAAAATCTTGGAAGGTAATATTATCTTGCCATGTGTCACTTAGGAACTAAAAATGAATACCCCAAAGAGTTTGATTCCTGGCACTTTGAGGATGGTAAATTTTATTATTATTTTTAAACCAATGTTATTATTGGAAAGACATTAATAATTTGAAAATAAGATTAGTGTTGAAAAGGCTTCTTTGGGTTTGGCTTTTTGTAACCTTTAAATCTGGGTAGACTATTCCTGGACAAATATTTCACATGGAATTTTATTTTCATTTTTCCTCTATTTACACTGTGATCTATTCCAGTATACACAGTGCAGCACTGACTTTGCCTTGGGAGATCATCTGCATTTTTTTAAATTTAAAAGTTTTCTAAGAAAGTCAAAAAGCTCCTACCACAGAAATACACCAGGATCATACACCATTCCTTGAGAAGCTCTTACATATTCCAGTGGCTATGGCCACCATATCCAACAGAAATGTGGAGCAGGCATAATAAATACACTGATAATTCTATGGACTACTCTGTATTTCTTGGAAGTAAATGTTTTTAAAAACTTATTTTCCTTTTTTTTTAGAGTGAGTTTAAGATACTATTTTCAACATTTTATAGAAATATCCCTGTGCAACTTTATAATCTGTTCCTAGTCTCTTACTTGAGAATTGGCTGATTCCTGATGAACTACGCAATCACTGGCTTTCTTCTTCACGCAATAATCTTTGATATGTAATGTATCAAAGATCTGCATGGTAAAAGTAGATCAGACACCTGCAATTGCTACAGAGAAAATGTAATAGAACAAAACCAAGCAGAACAGAATATGATATATACATACAGACTTACATATTTTAGAATACTAGTGTAAGGGATATTAAATGAAACAGAAATACTAATGAATGTAGTCCTGAAACCAGTGCATTTAAATCACCAACACTAGTTATTCATCCAAATAAAGCTTTGCATATCTTTTTATGAAGTGTGAAGAGAAACACAGCAAATGAAGACACAGGGGTAGATATCACAAATGAAACTTCAGAAAAGAAGTGTCTATGTCAGAAGTTTATAGATACAAATCAGTATTATTTGTTGGAATTTTTTCACTTTGGTTTCTAAATGGAACTTAGAATAGGAAGGAAAGTTGGAGGTACATTATTGTGTCTTACAGATTTCAGAGAGTAATGTCCTTGAGAGGTGTAAATGGCAATTCTATTCTTCTCTCCTCTTCTACATAGATAGTCCCTGCTGCCTGGAAAGCCTCCAGCTCTGTAAATCTCTTCTGGCACAAACATGTAGATCAGAAATTAAAAGTGTTCTTGTTAAAAGATCTTGCTTCTTTTCCAAAATGTCACAGGTATGCTTTCTGCAATTTATCTAAGCACGGACTAGAAAGCGTTGTTTCTGTGATAAGGTCACAAGGGAGACGTGGAAAATATCATTAATAGTCTGTATCATGAACACTCAGAGCTGCATCTCAGAAGCTTTTCGATACATGGAATATCAATACATCTATCAATACATACACTGATACATAGAATTGATAGAATCTTAGTGAAAAGGGCTTGTTTAAATAAATAAATAGATTTACCTAGTTGAGAGAGGGTTTGCATTAGTCTAAAATGAGTTTGTTGAAGAAAGGAAAGCTTTAGGGTCATTGTTAAGGAAATTCAGAAGGAACTGAATTTGTGACGTAACTTTTGAAGCAACCTCCCTCAAGTGTCATTAACCAGAGGCTGGGACAGAACATTAATCTGTAGTTGCCAGGCTGTTGAGAAGAAGGGAGAGATGCTAAGAAGCAGCCAGTGATCCCTTTTGTTCCAACCTTAAGGAGATGGAAGTAGGTAAATAGTCTGATGAAGTTTCACAGGCATGAAGTCATGCAGTAAGAATCTTCAGTAGACTGGTCACCCTCCTAGCTTCTTCTAGCTAACGAGGAAGAAGGCATTTGGGCAGGAGGAGGTAAAGCTGCTATGTACTGTCCAGCAGTCCCCACGGCCTGCTTGGCAACCTCGGAAGTGCATTGCTCTTAACAACCACCTTTTTCCAATACTGACTTATAATAACATATTTGGCTTGCATCAGGCCTATAATGTGCTGGGTACATTCTAAAAATAGGACCACGTGGGCCCTGCCCCAAGCGGCTCAATATCTAAGATGTCAACCACTAGATTAAGGGAAGTGAAGAGGGATAAAACCTTTTAAAAAATAGTATCAGCTACTTTGGCGTATTATCTAACCACTATTATCTGGGAATTTCTTGCTCGGGGGCACATTCAGTGTGAGAGAGAGCCAAGCTCCAAGCACCCAGAGGGCATCACAATCAGTTTGAACAGCTGCACAATCTACTGCGAGCAGCAATTCATTCTGACATCTCCCAGGGACAGAAGTAATTTTGTGGGAGGATCCTAAAGAGCTGCATCGACTTTCCTTCCTGCTCCAGTCTGACCCCAGATACTCAAGCAGATCACCCACATATGGCCAGCGATGTGCGTAGGCCCTCACTCAATAGGGACTTTGGGTTAATTTCTCCCCCTCTCCCTCAATGACATATGAATCATGGCCGGAGTCAAGCAGATCAAGGTCCAAAATCTCCATTCCTCTCACTCAGAAGCTGTTCACATGTATACGGCACCTCCGTATTTGTGATTAGGATGCCTTCCTGGGAGACGGAAATTGGAGCTCGTGAAGACTGCGCAGGGCACTGAACCTCCCATTCAATTTTATACTTTACAGGCAAGGGCTGTAATACTTGAATATTACCAAAAGACAGGCAGGGGTGGCAGATGCTGCCTGTTTTTTCAGGTACTGGGTTTGGGGAACTGTCTGTGTGAGACAATGCCAGGTATTCAGGTGGCCATAGGTGACTCCTTGCAGCCCCCAGCCAGGCGCCTACTTTCTGAAGGGTGGGAATTGTAAGCCCTGAGCATTGCGCACCTCTCTCTCCCACTGGACAATGACAGAAATTTCTGTACCTGAATACAGGGTCTGGTTTCCTCTCTAAAGACTGGCACTTAATTTATAAGCACCTAAATATTTTATCATATCTAGCTCTTAAATAGAAGCCATTCAGGTTTGACTGAAGTAATTGGAAATTACATGCATATGTTGTAAGAAAAAATTTCATTCTCTTTATCCCTTGAATATATTGAGGACTGCCTTTCCTTCTCCTGTCCTACTTTAAGAAAGTTTTACTGTCCTACTTTAAGAAAGTTTTACTGTTATACTTTAAGAAAGTTTTACCCTTTTCCTTTAACAAACTATACCTTCTAGACTATGTCTCTCAGAAGTAGTTCCTAACAACGTCTTGGAGTGGAAGATACTAGTGTGCCTCTAAGAAGTGCCCAGTGCTGATTCTTGCTGTGCAACACTTGCTCGGGTTAAGTACCTGGAGCTGTAGAATGAAGCACACACTTCTGCCAACGTGCCAAAGCACCAGCCATAGGCTCACAAACTTCATAGGTGTGGGTGAAGTTGTTCAAAAGCAGAAAAGTTCTAAGGCACCTGCAGGAAGTAGCCAATTTCATACCTTAATTCTGAATATATCTAACTACATTTTCTTCAGATCTGCCTTGATGGGCAAGTCTTACTCTACACAGTAAATCTTGTTCTACTATTTTTAAGGCTAGCCATTTCCAGCTCTTCAGTCTGAAGCAGATGGGGAACATTTTGAGGTTTTTAAGTGTTATTTTTTTAAGGAGCAGAATCAAAAAACCTCTTTTGGCCAAGACTACATGGAAATGATCTGAGGGTAGCTAGGACTGTTTTTGTTGTTACTATTATTATTACTGAAAATCTGAGCAAATAAAAAAGAAAATCAAAATAGTTGGGCTTAGTACCTTGCAGTGGATTCTGGAGAAAGATAGACTATACATCCATACCCTGGGTTTTCAAATTTCTGGAATCCCCTTGTCTTCAGAAATAGCAAATGAATGCCAAATATACAACTTCTGAATTTTAAGGAGAAGGATTAATAAAACTAAAAAGTGATGTCTCATAAACATGCCATTATATTAATTCTGTCAGTCTCCTGGTATGTTTTTTCTTTTGCTTGGCCAGTAGCATGAATGAGAATGAAATGTATTGTGAATTTATGATCTATAGATTTAGTTTATAGACATGCCTGAGTCATTTTTTCTTACCCTTTCCCAGGTTTCCATTCTCATGGGCATGGGTGTTAAATGTTTCAGATGTTATGAAATTTTACTCAAGCTAGTGGTTAATGAGTTCTAAAAGTTGTGAAGCTCAGAAGTGTTGTATGCCTAGGTTCTCTTAAAAGCCTCATCTACCTCCTATGGTCAGTGATGTTGTGGTAGGAACTCAAAGGAAAACAATGAGTTCTGATGTGTGCTACTTAAAAAGAGCGTACCCATACTAGCATATTAACATGCAAATTCTATGTGTGGGCCTGCCAAAAAATATAAGTGTTCCATCCAAAATATATAAATACCGTCTACTTCTCCGAAGAGGCATCATTTTAATCAAATGTACATTTGGAGCACTGCTCACTATGAATTTATACCCTTCTTCTCAATGTTTATATTATTATGAAACAGATTGCCAAGTTTTAATAAAAAGGCAGTTATCTTCTTCTGCTAATGGATTAAACAGAGGACATTTGAGTTTCAGCATGCATTGAATTTCATGCATCCCAAAGCATAAGTAGCCCAAGTACTTTTGTCCTATTTCAATGTTTAGTTGCAACATCATATAGACAGGAACGCATGTACATAAAACAGCTGGCTTTCACAGGGGGGATCAGGAAGACTTAAGTTTGTCAACTTCTGTCTGCATTGCAATGCAGCACCTCTTCAGAGCACCTCTAAAGGAATATGTCTACCTCTCAGAGAGGATAGTTCCTCACAAATTCAAGGAGGTCTGAAAATTTCACAGTAAGGCAAAATGTAACTTGATGCTTGTGTTTACCAAATTTGTCTTTTGATTCATACAAAACCAAATAATTTTGTATTCGAATGTCCCTACTTTGCCCACTGTGATTGACAGAAGAGGTGACATGATTCAATTGTTTTGTGCTTTTATAGCATCCTATTTTGTCCGTGCAGTTTGCTTTGCTGACTAAAGCAACCACATGGCCCTCTGTGAGGTGGAAGACTGACACGTGGAAAAAAACTAGGATGTATATGATGAGTGGGGCTTACCATTGCCTTCATGGCAGGATTTGTGTAGATTTAAGAGTCTTCCCAAAATCTGCTGTAGGAGTTTCAGGAGAGGGCTTCTACTGTGCTATTGCTACTTATTTCTTTTTTGTTTAGCGTTGGAAAATTGGTGAAACTTCATTAGATGCAGAAAAGAAAAAAAACCTAGGAGTAGAGTCAGAGAAGAATCCAGGCTTCTGGCTGATCTGTGGACTTGCTGATTGCACATACCCTTCTGCATCTCTTGCCTTTTATCAGTGGTCTTTCTGAGTTTAAGTGACAGTGCACTGCTCTCCTACTTGAGGATCTGCCCAATTAAAGGGCAAAGTCCAAAGTCTTTCTTCATATCATCTGAGAAGCTTGCTTTCTCCCTCCCAACTTTCCCAAGCCTAGTACAAACCAGTACATACTGGGAAAGATGCATGACCCTCCTTAAAGCTGCTGGACCTGCCAGCTGACCTGACACGAATCCATCGCCATCTATCACAGTGTGTTGTTGGGGAAAGCTTAGCTCCCTGCTGATGCATAAGAAAGCCCATATTGTTTAAAGGTTTAAATAGCTGTTTAATACATTCAGGCTTGGTTTTGCTGTTGTTGTTGGGATTTGTTTGTTTTTTTCAAGAAAGCTAGGGCTAAATTCAGACCTGGTGTAAGTGGATACAACTTTATTTACTTGTGAAGAGCTGCAGTCAAACCCAGCAGGACTGTGCTTGGTCTGTGTTGAGAAGCATGTTCAGGCAGTTTTCCTTGTCTGTGGGCCCATGCTGTACTTTGAAAACAATTCTTCGCATGCATGTGAAAGCATATTTATGTGTATCAAAGGGTTTTATGACATAGGGCAAACTGAATCACTAGAAATGGGAACCTGATGGCAATTCCTGCCTGTATTTCTTCTTGAAAAGCTGAAAAATTGGCAAATGAACTAAAACCACACTTAGACAGTAATGAAGGAACTATAGCAAATAACTACATGTGAAAATGATCCCCTGGTCATGCAGTGTGTACACACACTGAAAGCTGGGATTTATGTATATACACAGGCATTATATGACAACACTCTAAGTGCTAAGGAATCACAATGCTGGTTATTAAATGATTTGAATTTCTGGTACAAAAAGGCAGAGTAGTGCTACTGTATTGTATAATGTTTTAGCATAGGAGCTGATGACCTAAAGAGGATACTGAACAGTGTACAGGACAAAACATTATATCCACATGGCTAACTGTAAATAGAAGATTTTTATGGTCTGACCTTTGAGTTTAATTCTCATGAAGTAAAACTGATTCTCAGAATAGATCCCTACCCAGAAGCACTATTAGCAAATGAGACCACAAAAAAAGATGAAAATAAGTTTGGGCTGTTTTAGTCGTTTCCCTTTGTTCACCAGCAGATGCTCGCAAAGGGCTCTCGGCCCTATCCGTCCTCTGATACGTGGTGCTCTTAGGCCAGTCTGAGCTGCTTTTCTCCCTCTTCATCAATAGATGTCAATAGCAAGCTTCCTACTCCCAAAGACTTCAGCCATTTCAGGGCTCACACCAGAACAGTAAGGAGGAAATAGTGGCTCCCTTCCCAGCAAGAGTTCGGCTTGTTGTGTACTTTCAGTTTGTCCTTAGAAGCTTGTTCCTAAAATGACTAGGCATACTTCTATATTTCACGTTCTGAGACTCTCAAACTAAGCCAATGTCTGTGAGCTTCGGTCATCTCATAACACGTAGAAACCCTAAATTTGACCCAGATTCAGTGAATTCAAAAGCATTTTGCAAATTTGCAGGAAGGTGACTCAAAGTCTCTTCTTCATCTTGATGAGTGCTAAAGAAAACATAAGTGATGAAGCGGGGCAGGGCACGTGTTCGTATCTTTTTATGTTTCTCTTGCCTTCCTTTGATTTTGATATTCAATTTCCACACGTGAAAAGTTCTGGCCAAGGATGGCAATTACATGCAAAATAACCATGCTGAAAACAAACAACTACGTTCTCCAGCCATGTATACCGAATGCGAATGAAATATAAATGCAGTTCGCTTATATATTAGTGTAACACTGCAGAGAATCAGAACCTGGATCTGGAAAGTCATATTTGGTGATGTTGCTTCTAATATCTTCTGTCTTTCCTTCATTCCATCCTCTCCTCCTTACATTGCAAGATAGCAATCCACAGGTGATACTGAACATGACAAACCCCAGGAAACAGTCTGGTGGCACACTATATGTGAATCTGCTGGGTCACTTACTTTGCCACTTTACTTTCAGTCCAGCTAAAAATAAATACTTAAGAAGATGGTGGTATCAGCAGCAGAAATGGCAATGCACTGGCTCTCTTCTATCAGCCAGCGATTCAGATTGCGAACACTGCCTGCATTCGCCTGCTTTTCACCTGCCCAAAGAGCAGATCATAAATCATGCCAGTTGTTCACAGAGGCATCAGCAAATGTCAGCGTGCTTTGCGTGCAACAGCCAGCAGCCCTGCTGAAGCTAGCACATAGCTGTGATGGTAGGAAGCCTGCATCATAACTTTCTTTGGAACAGATTTTTTTTTTAAATTATTTTTTGGATGGGAAGTGGAAGAGTGAACTCAGAATCATGGAGGATTCAACTACTGATAAATGCTGAAGTAAAAAGAGTTAATGTCCAAGGATCTCACATTAGAAGAGCTCTACGGCATCTCCCAGTGCCCTCTTCAGATAAATTTACTTTAAATGTTTTGTTTTTTTCAAGGCAAGAATTTTGCAATATATATTCTCCATTTCACTGTCTTCAAGACTTCTTTACAGAGAAGCAAGGAGAAGAGATACCTAAAACCAGTTGTGGCAGCTTATTCTAATAAGATTCTTCCAGTACAGAACAGACCATACCTCAATAAATTCACCTTGCATAGATCACCAAACCAAAAAGACGCAATTTAGGACCATATATAAATCACTATTGTCCCCCATTTCGTCTTGCAATGCAAAATTCAGAATTATTCTCATTACAAACCTATTACATATTATTCCCTGACGTTGCTATGTGGCAAAACAGAGCTCTTCCAGAAGCCAAAGTGGGTTCCTGGAAATAGTAAATAAGAGGTTGTCAGGGGGAAAAAAAAAAAAAATAGACACTAGTATCTGGCCAAATCCATCCTTTCAGACAGGACATTGTCACTTCTCTGCTAAGTGAGGAACTGAATAAAAGCATCAACAGCTGGGATGTAAGAATGCACTTCAGGACATGCTATAGGTAGAATAAGGAGAAGGCCTCAAGGAGAACAGGCTCAGATTTGTTACAAATCCCATCTCACCTTCCTGATTGTCTTATGGAGATCCTGTTTAGCAGACAAGAAGGAGGATCTGAGCTCCAGTTTCCTATGACTTCAGGAAGTTCCTCATTTCAGTTAATCAGGATGATGTCTGAGTGTGCACAGAATGTTGCCCTTGTGGTGACTGAAAAAGAGGGCATTAGGTATTGTCAGGGTGAGCTGTTCTCTGAAATGGAAAAGGATTAGCACCAAGCTGGAGTTCCTCATCTGGAACCAGACCTCTGGCCTGAGGAGTACTCAAGCCACCACCAAGGGCTTTTCAAAGTGTGGGCTTCAGATTGCCATTTGCTGCCTGACCCCCTTAGCACTGGCTCAAGGTGGCCTCTTCTCAAAAAGACCATCTAACAGCTGATTCTGCCAGACTGGTGCCAATTTTCGCTCATGACTGTGACTCACTTTAGGGGTCCTACCTTTTTCTACCTATGAAAGGAACACATTCCTTTTCAGGTCCTCAATGATACAGGACTTTCCTGACTGAGTTCTTGCTTGAAGTTCAAGAGCTTGCATTGAATCAAATGCGTGTTCTAACTAAATATCCAGCCTTGGATACTGGTGGTAGAGTCTTTCTCTTCCTCCTCTCTCTGTTTCTTTCTTATATTGAAAGATATTGAGATATTCAAATTCCTTTCTCATTTTAAGACATAAGGAAAAAGCAAAATATCCTATTTTTTCTCCAATCAACAACTTAAAGAAAATGGTGTTGGATTCAGTTTAGCTTCAATAAAAGGCATTTGCAGCTGAAAAAATAGTAAGTGCAAATGTCTCCCACTGATGACAGTGAAATTAGAACTGGTGGAGTGGAGCTTCGTAACCCAGGATTTCCTAACAACTTTTGAGTTTTTCTGTGATTGATGGCACAGTTAGCATAAACACGGAACATCAGAAATGTTGGGACTGTAGCAGACAACTTTGGCTAGGAAAAATTCAAGTACAGACTTCACAGTGGCACAAGGCTGTGTTACTGTTAAAAATTTCCATCCCTGATGACGATTTCTGCCACATGAGTTCTATCTTTCACTCCTGTTTTGCATCACACTATTCCTTCGCATGCACTTTGGCTAACAGGCATCCCCTGACTTAAAGATGTTCTGCAGGGATGCGTTTTGTCTGTCTGCCTGCCAGCCGAGAACTCCTTATCATCACAGCCTGTCAAAAATCCCCTTATGTTTAGCAACAGTTGCTCTTGCTGCTCTTCTTTCTGGTTGGTAGCATTGTTATCTCTTCTGCAAGAACAGTGTTCATGTCTGTCATTTCAACGACTCTGAATTTCTTATTTTTGTCAGGATTGATGGCAGTGCTGCTATTCCTGTTTGTTGTACGCTCTCCAGGACTGAGTCATTCCTGTGTGCTCTGTGATTGCCAGGTCAAGTTCTTTTCGTACAGGGGAGAGGCTTGTAGAAAGATTGGATAAGGAATATCGCCCAACTAATGCCTTAATATAGCTTTCTATGATGTGACTAAACAGCGTATCTCAAACCAGTTTGACATATAAGATGATTTTATTTTAGTAAAAAACAGCAAATGGAAAGAAACAAGAGTTTTTACAGTGACCCATGGAAGCATTCCTGTGGCTTTTCCAAAAGCAGGATTAAAAAATGGACCAAATTTTTTAAAATAAACCAGGATTATTTTATTAATAATAATTAATTAATAAAATACAATTAATTATTATTTTATTATTTAAAAATGAAACAGGATTAAAAACAAACTACTGCAGCAATTTGATGCAGAAGAGAAATACAAAGGTGAGCTTATTGAGTGTGAAGGGAAGGGTTCACACTAGTTGTGTTTGCTTTTCCATGTGAAATTCAAATGCTCAAGGAAACATTTGTGACCATCAAACTATTTTCTGATTGTAAATCATTATTCAGCTGCTTATACAAGAATTATAGCACTTGTTGGGGTTTTGTTGGTTTGGGGAGGTGAGGAGCATTTTTACTTTCAGTAGTTAAAGGTTCACTTGTCCACTGAGGTGTAACCAAGCTAACGTAGATCATGAGTCACAAATATAAGTGTAGTTCCACTGGGCCACACCGGAGGTCCATCTAGCTGAGTGTCCCATTTCCAAGAGTGTCAGTAGCAGATGTCTAGGGAAGGCAGCAAGAACAGGGCAAGTCTGCACTAATATTTCCCCCAAATACCCCCTCAATCCCCCGTTATTTGTAGTTTAGGGAGTATTCTAGTCTGGAACTGCTTTTTTTGTGTTTACATACCTTCAATAGGGTTTTATTTAATTTCTTTTTCCACTAGGTTTTTCAAGCTAACTAACTGTTAGCATGCAAATTATCCAGACATAAGGTGTTCCACAGTTTACTGTTGATTTGTGGAGGAAATATCTCCTTTGTTTCTTCCACACTTGCCACTCATTAGTTTTGTATAAGGTCTCATTGTTCTGTTTTGACTGGCTTTGTGTCTGAAGAGATAGTGGGTGTCTATTTCCTATTTGCCTTCTGTAGGAGAACCATGATTTAGAGAGCAGTACCATATCTCCTGTCAGGTGTCTCCTGATTTCCTCAGTGACTCCTCACAGAAGCTGTGCCCTACTTTGGCAGCTCTTTCTACTCTTCATCAGACCTTTTCCCAGCTCTGTTACATCCTTGTGGAGACAGAGAGGCCAGAACTGTATGCGCTGTTCCAGACACCACCACCATGGACTGTATGGTGGTATAATCATACATACTTTTTGTCCTCTGTTTCCTACCAGTGCCTAGCATCTGAATTATTTTCTTCACCTCTTCTACAAATTGAGATGGAAGTGTGTATTGTAACGCCAAGATCTCATTCATGAAAGACAGTGGCAACAGACCTTGGGGCTCACCACTGAATAGGTAAAAATAGAATTGTTTTTTCTTTTATTTTTTATTTTCTTTTTTTTTTATTTTACATTTACCTACATCAAATATATTTTGTTTACTCCGTTACTTAATCTTGTCAGGTCCTTCTTTGACAATGAAGAGGGCCTTGTCCTTGCCACCCTAAATAACTTACTATCATCAGTGTACCTTGCCACCTCATTATTCACTCCTTTTTCCATATTACTTATGAACATGTTGAACAGCACAGGCCAGAACACAGATCCTGCAGGATTTCACTCATGACTTCCCTCCACCTTTCATTCCTAACCTTTTCTTTCCTAGCTTTTAATCAGTTATTTAGTCATGTCAGAGTTTTGGTTCCAGTCCCATGGCAGCATAGTTTCTCTAGCAGGCATTGATGAGGAAACCTTGCTGAAAGCTTTCTGGATTTTCCAGAAGGACAAAACAGCTGGACCTTCCTGACCTGTGTGCTTCAAAGAACTAATACTTGTATCTAAGGCTTGTATCTGTAAGCACTGAATATATTAACCAAAATACAGAGATATTTTTTAAAAATTGAGATCACTTCACACATAAATCTCCTTCCAGCAATCAGCTCTGCTGTGTCTGATGCATCTACTTAGCTGACAGAAGACAGTGATACTTATTCAGCCTCAGCAATACCTTTTCTGCTAATCCAAATGGTATCACAGGCTTGACTGTTGTTTTAAGCTGTGACTTTTTTTTGCTCTAGAGTTTGATTTTGTATAAGGCAATTGATAGCATGATTGACCCAAGGCCAAGAAGCGTGCGGTTTGGTTGTTTGAATGATACCTCCTGGCAAATAATCATCTTTTCTGCTTGTTATTTTGGCCATAAAACACAGACTGCATAAAAATCCTCACTGAAGTCGGCTTTGAAAATACACATACGATGTTATAAACATGTACTAGGCTAAAATATTTTTGACATGTATATCCACTCAGAAAGTTATTAAGAAATATTCAGCTTGATATTATTTGAAATGAGGGAAACACTGAAGTATGAATATCAGGAGTTTTAATCAAAATTCCATTGGGATTTCAATTTGGGATTGAAGCTATACAAAATATTTGCATCTGAAGCAAAATCCACAAATATTTGGATTTTCATCAGTTCTGCTTGGATGCAAAACTGTCAGACACTGCAGTTTTGGCAGTCAAAAATTGCTTTTCCTAAATGTTAACTGTGTTTCCCACCCATTGGAAAAATTACAGAAGACCCAGGGGGGCTTCTAACTCATATAAAGCCAAGTGCCAAAGAAAAGAACTTCTCCAGGGGTTCCTTGTTTCTCCTCAGGGGTAGTCTGTCACCTCCAAACCTATGCTTCATTTTCGCGGAGGAATAATTCCTAATGGCAACTTTCCATGATTCTGCCTTGGAACAGGGCAATTCCCAGCAGCCGCGGATGCTGCAGTCTTACAACTTTGTTTAAACATCTGCTTAGATGAAGAAAATATTAGCACAATACTGGGCACAATGGTCTTTCCCATAAAAGGACTTTAAAATGTCTCTGCTCACAAAATATTGTTTTCCCCACTTCAACAACATGAAGAAGCAAAGGTATAGATCCTTCTCATATACACAGCAGATCAAGGCAAATCCAAAGTCGTTGCCCTGTATTTAGCAAGGTTACATTCTTGCCAAGAAACAGACCTTATTCCTTTTTTTTTTTTTGAGGAGCTACTCAGCAATGTGAAGTGTTTGTGCTGAAAATCAAACCTTACTCTCACTTGTATTTTAACTACAAGATCATCCCTCCTGCTAAAAATAAATTGACCCTGGCCTGAGCAAAGTATTGGACTGAGTTTTGTGTTAGTAATGAAATCTTATAGCCCATAAAGTTTTAAGTTTCATTGTGAACCTTTCACTCTGTTCTAATTTCATAATTCTTTGAAAGCCTAATGCTGAAATATTTTTCCTTATCAGTTTATGTGTTTGTGTATGTATGTGCAAATATGTGTATGTACACATATAATATAATAACAAGTTATATATGTAAACATAATATATATAATATGAAGGGATATTGGTATGAAATAGAAATGACTACATTACTCATGACTGATAAACCATGAACGCTTTTCTCAAATGAGTGCAAATACAATGTTTCAGCCAAGCGAAGTTTGTACGAGATTAAGAACATTATAATTAGATATAAAAGTGGGAGTTGTAATGGGAAGTTTCACTTCAGCCGTAACTCTAACAGTCACAACTGCTGCGATGTGTTTATTTCAGCATAGATAAGTAAATATACAGGCCTGTTTTACTGCTAATGAGTTACGCCAAATGAAGTAACAGCTTTCCACTTAATGTTAACTACCGTGATATTGATAACAACAGAACTTTTTGTCAGTACAGAGGGGGACATAGCTCCATTTTTTGTTAAAAAAAAAGGCAAGGAAGAGAAGAAGAGACTGTCCACACCTAATTCTTAGTTATACTAAGGCTCTTTGAGGTCTTTGACAAAGGAAAGGGATTTTAACTTTGCTGAAATTATGGACCTCCTCTGCTCTCAGGTCTGTAAGAAGGCATGGAGTACCAGCAAGAGCCAAGGCCTGCTTTAAGAACAGAGGTAGCTAAGTTGAGTTGTTAGTATTATTTTCCAGTGACATGTCTGAAGAATCAACCCTCAGCTAAGGTTTTAGATTTCTCAACGGACAGTTGTGCACCTCAAGCACTGACAGAAAAACGTTCCCAAGCGTCACTTCAGGGAGAGAAACAGAAAGGGCTCACGTTCAGTCCAGCCAAGAGCAGACGGTGTTGCTCCGGGCACAGGTACAAATGCCGCTCTGGCTAACCGACAGCACCTTGCAAAGCCGTGATAGAAAAGCACCTCCTTTTCCAAAGGAACCACAGGGCTGGAAGGAGCAAATCTTGGACAAATGACAAGGGGTTACAGTGCGCAAGGGCTGCCGGGTGTCTAACACGATGGCTGCACATACGCAAGGAGATCCAGGGGAAGCCAGCATGATTAGCACAGTGATTCTAGATAAAATTCATCTCACCTAATTACAGATGTCTTGCTACATCTGAGCTGGGCTCCCTAGGCGCCCTTTGCAATTCTGGGAGAGTTAGCAGTGCTTGTAGAAAGTAATTTATCTCATCTGATTTACATGCCGCCTTTGGGGAAAAAGAGAGGAACAGAAACCTAGAAGTTCCAATTTTCTGCCATGGGCTATAACATAGTAACTAGACAATGTTCATGCATTGCAGATACCTATGAAGAATATATATAAAGCCGGTGTATGTGCACAGACTCCAGTCTTTGACAAACAGTGGCTGCTTAGTTTGTGGTTCCCAGGCTGCTTCTTGGTAGAGCTTCCATCATACGAAATGACATGACCCAGGCGTGGTATATTCATGCATGCATGATATATTCACATTTCACTCTATTTCTACATTGTTCAATCCTCATTCCTGCCTTCCCCCTGCTGAATCCTGCCCCTGGAGGTATCCTAGAAGGTACAGGAAAGATAACGACAGTGGAGCAGCTGAGGTTTAACCTTGCTTGTTCAGAGAATCACTTTTGTGTGTCACTTTGATCTCCAGTTTAGGCATCTTGTTAACTAAAAAGGGCAGGAACAGGAGCAAAGGTGGTTTCTGCTCAAGAAATTTAACTGAGAAAAATGTCCCCTTCTAACTCTGACTACTTTTCCATTCATGCTGCCTCTTATATTGATTCTTAGTTAAACACGAGATCATGGATAAATGTTTTTGAATTTTAAATTTGAACTTCTGCAAACATCATGATAGACAATCACATCCTTACAAAAAATGCAGCATGGTTCTAATTAATTTTTTCAAACATCAATATCTCAAGGCTTCAAAATATTTTTAACAATGTTAATCATCAAAATAAAAAATCTCTGTGTTCACTGAAGCCTAATTGTTTGCAAAGATTGTAAATCACCACCAGTTAGAAATCTGTCTTTTAGTAGTTTTTTTTTTAAAAGTCCTTTGTTTCCTTTTCTTGCCACTTTTTATTTGTGGGAGAAGGTATATGGAAGTAATGAACAGCATGTTAAAGAAAAAAAAAGCAACAAAGCTGACAGTTTTTTGGGCAAGTTTCAGCTCAATGGGATTTCAAGTGGCAAAGATTTAGAAACCCTCCCAAATCATGGCTGACAGGGGAGAGACAAAGCAGTATCTGCTGAAATGCGTTCACTTGCCCAAGACCTAGATGCTTCGCATTGCTAAAGATTGCAAAGTGCAGCGCTATGCAAAAATTTTCCATCTTACCTCACTAGGATAAGACAGCACTGCTGCCAGCTAATAATATACCACATCAAATATACTTTTTTAATATGAAACCCCTTTAACATAACTTGGTCTTAACACCTGGTGCATAGAAACAGCAAACCCGAGAACAACAAGATCTTAAGAACATGTGGACAAAATCTGCTCATGTGCTGGCATTTTAATTATGTTTGCCCTGACCCTTTTCCCATGTTCTATAAAACAGACCAACAGTATAGAGGGGGTGGGGGGGAAAACCCACCTCAGTAGCACCACCTCAGCTAAACCAGATGAGTGCCGAGCTCAGGATATTATTACCAAATTAAAAAAAAAAACACTAAACAAAAATATACTGGAAATTAATATGGAAGCTGAAGCCAATATTTAAAATAATAGCGTAAAGAGCTGTCACACAGTTCCTCTTAACAGCTTCAAGGACACCTTCCTCTGGCTTTTAAGCAGGGTCGCAGGCAGTGTTACGTGCTTTTATGGAGTCAGACCATTTCTCTTCTCAACCTCCATGCAAAAGGCGAGCAGGGTGAAATGGATTACAGGGATTACAGATGCTTGTGATCGAACACACCACTGAATCGGGGGAAGCAGCCGCCAAGGTGATGAATTCCAGCCCCCAGATTCAAACCTGAAAACAACCCGGGTGGAATTATCCCAAGTGGAGCCTGAATGGAACAGCCCAACGTTTGGCGTAGCCTGGGCCCTGCAGATGGCCAGGCCACCTCCCCGGGCATGAGCACTATGCGAGGAACCCTGCTAGTAACATGCCAAGGAGGGGCTGGCGTCATTTTTTTAATGGGGAAATTATACCGCACGCAAAATGATATCACATTGCAAACTCTCCAGGGAGCCAGCTGAAGTTGCCAAAATGAAGGTGCTTTTTCTTAGTGTTCGAGTACTTTAGTAGTCAAAGCTTAATCTTATCACTGATAGCACTGCTGTCTTCTATAGGCAGTATTTATTTTCAAAGCCTAATTAAAACAAGCTGGTAGCAAGTCCACCTGGGATAGACTTTTCTCTCTGAGTCCTATCATTTAACAGCTGAATGAAGTTATACAGATTGCATCTAGGAAAATGAAAATCAATAACCAAAGAAACAGCACGGGGAAGGCTTATTTCCTCTGATGGTAACACTTGAACTAGTCATGATGAGGGGCTGAGCAGAGCATGGATTCGCTGCTCTGAGCCTCCAAACAGCAAGAAAAGGACAAGGCTAGCTGCACCCCAGTTACCCAGGACACAACTGCCCATAGCACCTTGTTCAGAGAAATAAATGCTTAAGCAGTGCTGGGAGGTGGTTTGGGGTACCTGTAGGCTCCTCAGGGACGATCTGATCCTCTTCCACAAGGACAGGCTATTGCAGACCCTTGTAATGACAATTTGCCCCCAGGCAGATACTACTACAATATCCATGCTCTCTCTGCTCCCTACCCTGTGTCAGCAGGAGCAAGGAAACTCCTCGCGGTCTGATCCTCAGAGAAAGCGGTTACCTGCCCTTACCACTCTGTTGCACCTCGCTCGGAGCGTGAATCCACAGCTGCTCCAGTATTAACATAAAACACATAGGCCTGGGTGGAGGAAGGAAGCTGAAGTGGCAGGGACTATGACAGATGTTGCAAAATGTCGACTTATTCATAACAGAAAGTCAGGCAAATCTTTTGAAAGCTTTTTTTTTTCCCCTCCCCCCTCCTTTTTTTTTTTAATGTGCAGACTTCAAAGCAATGAATTGTGGCATCTGTAACAGCTACCAAACCGTGCCAGTTGAAGCCAATGGAGCACAGTCTACAGTGATAGAATGCAAGTCATGCAATTATTCGAGTTTGCAGTCCTGGTTTTTGAAACAACATATGGTCTGCAGCAAGGAAGCCAGGATATTTTAAAAGAGCTCCTACAGGGTTTCAAACTTTGATTTTACAGAGGTGTGGGAAAAGAAGCAGACTCCATTCAGGCTCTGATATTTAAATACATGTGTTGTCGTTTTGCTTATTGAAGAGAGCTGTGCTGTGCTTTTACATATGCAGAGTGTATTCTGGGTTTCTAAGGAGCAGGCGGTAACGCAGGTATTTCACACGCTTCCTCCTTTTTGTTGACATTTAGGGAAACAGGGTGCAGTACTAGACCCTTAGGGACAGCAAGTGGCCTGAACAGTTTTAAAACAAAAAGGTCTAACATATTAATGTAAGAAAATTACTGTTAATTGTTGCAATGAAACTGTCCATGAAAGTATTCTCACTGATTATTTTACACTGAAACACTGTTGTCAGTACAAAGCGAGGATCTATGAGGTCCCAACCAGGACCTATGGGCGTAAGTCCTTATGACAAAATGGTCTGAAGCACTCTGGTTGAAACATCTGACCACCAGGTCAAAATGGGTGACAAGAATGTCCTTGCCTGTTTGCTCCTCACTGAGGACTGCCAAAGATGACAGGCAAGCCCAGCTTCGATTTGCATGTATCAATGATTTATGTGTGCAGATACCACTTCAGTCTACTCATTCCCTCTCAACCATGAAGGCTTCTTAGCCCAAACTCCACCTTTTAAAAGATTTGGAACTCCAAATCAGGCTTCTGTGTCAGTGCTTGTCTCCAGCACACTGTCTTTCTCAGGTTTGGTAGCTATGTTTGCTTTAATGAAATCTACTAGCTGCTCTGTGCCTTTATCTTATACTAGCTACCTACATCCCTTCAAAAGCTCTTATCACTGCTGGATGTTGAAAAGCTAATCCTGAACATAAAGCAAGTCTTACAGAAAGCATAAAAAAATCAACACTAGGCACAACCACAACCATGGTATAGGAAGTTTCTATTTATTAGATGAATTATAACTCAGTTTCCAATGTCACTTTTTTATTGTCTGCCTTTTAAATCTATTTTTTCCGTGTATACTTCCCAAGGCTAAGCTCCCAGGAAGTGCGGGACACCTTCCCTAGCTTTCAACACCAGAAAGTACCCCTGTCACATCTGGTTTGAGCCTACACCTGACACAAATCAGAGCTCTGACTAGTAACTCCTGCAACAGGTCCAGATTATTTGGCTGAGCTGCAGTTGCAGCAAAGCCCTTTGACCTCAAATACAACAAAATATATTAAACCTACTCTGAAAAGTTGACTGGGTTAGCTTCAGAGTGTGAGATCTTAAGGATATGTTTTTCATGAAGAGGAAAGAAACATCAGTCAGCTCAGAAAAACGGATTTGTTCTCATCAGCAACCAGGTGCTGATGCTTTATGGGACTACCTAAACTCTTTACCCCAAGGTTGCGTAGGCTTTCACCAAGCCTCCCTACTTGCTTCTCTCCATCGCCACACAAGTCAGTCTCCTCCTACATGCATCATATTGGTCCCTGAACTATCCCCAATTTAGCAGGCGTCATCTTCTATGAAGCTTCAGCAATCTTCTACTCCATGTCCATGGTTTGAGCAATCCAGAAAAAACAGAACCATTCCGGAGGGGAGGAGCAAGCAGAGCAGTTTTCTTTTGAGAGGCTGAGAGGGCCCAACCACTCTGCTTTCTGTTACAGTCCTACTAAGAGATGCAGTTGCTGTCTCAACTTTTCTCCTGGTCTTCCTGGCATCTTCTCACAAGGGAAGGTTGAAGGAATTAAATAAATATGGCTTGGCTACAGGATCACTGAAGAAGGCTATGATAATGCTTTCCAATATCTGAAGTATATAAAAATTTATGAAATAGTGGCATTATTTAGACTCATAGAGAAGGTGTAACTGTCAAGAATGGGATGGTAATTATTGAAGCATGCAATACAGGAGTGTTTCCTAACATGAAGATCATGTTTATGAAATCATCCCTAAAAGAAAGGTATCAGCAGCAAGGTCTCAATCAACTGTAAAGCAGACAGAGTATGTTATTACTGACATAGAAATGAGTTCAGTATGATTTTTCTTAGGCCCCCAGGAGCCTCTAGTGCACACAAGGTTTGTACAGAACTGCCAGGTATTTGCAAGGTCATACCCCTATTCGTACTGAATCGCTGCTTTTTAAATTGTGCCTCCATTCTAAAAACTTTGTGCCTGTTTCCAAACCATCGAAGTTTTAACTTGTACTCCTGTGTAAGAAGCCCTCTTGACTATTGTAGTATATTTGGGTGTATTTGATAAATCTCATCCTCTGCAAACTGCTGCAGAGAAGGAATGGGAAAGTTTGCACTCAAAAGTGGTTTAAGTTAAAGTAAGTTCCAAACCATTTTGACCATTGTTTGGATTCTTGAATCTGGTCTGAAGGCTGCTCTATGCCTGCCTATAGAACAGAAGCTGAAGCTTTCCATTTTGCAGCCTGGGAAAGACCTACAGAGGATTCATTTATATTTGATTTGGTTTTATGCAGCTGACAGTGGTAAGTGCAGAACCTGCTTCACCAGTCATTACGTGCTTAGGAGAGATTTTCATCTCCTGGGAGGACAATGCCTTTTTTCATTGCATACTTTGCATGTATGCAATGTGTAGTGTACGGATGGTTTTGCACAACAGAAATAAACTATTTGCTCATGCCTGTAGACAATCTGCATGTACCAGATCTTGTGCTTACACAAACTCTCAAGTAGCAAAAAACCCAACAACTACAGCAACAAAAAATGACTAACACAGTCCTTCCAGATGCAAATTTGGTGTGCAGAAGCACACATGTAGTAGTGGAAATCAACCCCTCATGGCTCCTTTCAACTTCCTTTGAAGTCAGTAGCAAAATTCCCATTGAGTTCAATAAGAACAAGAGGCGGCCCTTGATCTAGTAAAAAGTCCTTATGAGGTTTTATAAGCTCTTTATACAAAGTTTTATTCCAGTTGTATATGAAATACATTTTGACCTGATATCCACCCACAAGGCTTTGTGGCTGGTTGAGAATAATGTGACACCTCCACTCTGCCTAGCCACAGACTGTGACTCAAAGCCCTGGTTGTGCAGATGTAGGAGGGATCCCAGGATACCTGAGCAAGATTTGCTTTTCAGAGAAGAGCCACTAAAGAGAGGATGACAGCTCAAGTAACTTGTGCCCAGCTATTCAGGAGCAGGTCAGGTCAAGGCCATTTCTGGCCACTGATCCAGCCTCCCTCATGACAACAGACAGATGACAAATGTCCCTGCTAATTCTGCTCAGTCTTGTGGTAGCCTTGGACACAGCTCGTCACAGGGGATTAATACCAAGACTGGAGAACCTGGCATGAGAAGATGGAATTGCATTAGAGCAGTTCTGTTTCACTCCTTTCTGATCAAGTCCAGAGAGTGGTGATGGGCAGCTATTCCCTCTGCTTGAGGGCGCTCAGCTGTGAATTCCCTAAGGGATCGCTCATGTTGCTTCAGCTGTTTTACATTTATACGAAGTTTCTGGAAATTTGTGAGACAATTTGGGAAAATTATTACACTTGGTACTTTGTCTGCTTTCCAACTGACTCAGAAACTATGGTCACTGGGCTTAACCAGAAATGACAGAAGTCATGTTTTAGGCAAAAGACAGCTGGCTGAAAGTCTACCCAGAAAATATGGAAAAGATGGTGATCAGCAAATATAAACCCTGGTGGACCTGACAGCAGCAGGAAGATGGTGATTTACACCACTGTTACCTCTCAGTTTTGTGGCACCCAGATCATACTTCAGGCCAATTACAAGAATCTCCAGAGCTTCCGGACAGCTCCATAAAACTGCTGCTCACAACCTGGGTAGCCTGCTCTTCTGCACGAATGACGGGGTCATGAAGATGCAATACACAAGCAAGTCAACTGAGTCTAGACTATGCAGCCCTGCACCTCAGCCCTAGACAAAACCTGCTCAGACTCTGATCCACAGTTCAGTTCATATTTTAGGCTTGAAAACATGACCTTTATCTACCTGATGGGAATTTCACTACACAGTGTACAGCAGGATAGAGACTAGCAAGAAATGTCTGGTTTACAGTTGATTCAGCTACAAAAAGATGGACGTTTCATGATTTAAAATATTTATACGAAAACCAATTTTCTTAGATCTTTTAAAACTGCCCCATTAAATTGTACATAAATACTGAAAAACCTATTACAGGAAGACAGATACTATCATGTTAGACATTGAAGTCCTTTGACTATCTGGAACAAAGGCAAACTTTTTGTGGAAAAGTACACATTAGTAGGCTGGATTCATTAAATGCTAGTAATTTTAGCTCAGGTTAAAACATCTGAGCCTTTAACGGGTTCAAGGGCATAGTATTAATCAACAAAGAAAGTTTCTAATCGAATTTGGCCTTGGGAAATTCTCCTATATATTCTTTCTGGGTGATGTTATTGTTTTGGGGGAGCTTATCTACTATCTTGCTGGGAACAACTATCCACTTTAATAAAGTGCCTAAAATATTGTAATAAACACACAGCTTATATCAATAGCATCATATTTCTCCACATAGTATTTGTGTGTGGTTTAATTAGATGGAAGGATTACAGGAAAAGTTTGTGTCATAATGATTCTTTAAAGCGAAACCATAGATCAAAGTTCATAGCTGCCAAATATACAACTTTCAAAACAAGCTCAAGTGCTGCTATTAATCATGGCTGCTGGGGGATTTGATGACAAAGATTAAACTGCTGTAAAGGATACTGCTGTGCATCAGATTCTTGCAACTGTCATCAAATACTCTGCCAACTATTAACAGGTCAGAATAGTTGTCCAGCATTTACGACGGGTGGCTCCGTCACTGCAGTTGGTGAGACCGTCTATGCCATGGTGACAACCAGTGACACCCTCCCAGATAGACATTTGTGGGTTATTTTTTACAGTGTGGCTGAAGTCTTAAGGTCTGCCTGTAGGGCAAACAAGAGAGGGAAACTGCGGGACCTCAGCCTCACAGCACTGTATCCTCACGGGAACATCTCTTGTGTGGAGTATTTTCTCTCTTATTTTCCACATGGAGTACCTTCCCTCTTGCTTACTGCATGTTAAGAGTGCCCACCTGTGGAGCTGAGGTGTTGTAAATTCCCTTCCCAGTTTACTTCTCAGCAACCACTCTGTATAGATAAGCCCTCAAAGTGTGCCTCAAGGACCAGCTTTCATCCCATTTGCAATTGCACCAACCCTCTCTCCTTCCACACAGGATCATGTAATATCCCTGTGGGAAGCTACAGCGTTCGCTTACACAGAAACATAATATGAAGGAAGTAAGTAAAGCATACTTTGCAGGGCGGGAGCCAACAACTTGTGACCCACCAGCCAGTGCTCTGTGGTGGGTCACTGATGGCCATTAGATGGCATGTTGAGAGTTGTTAACCTACAGACCTGCAATATGCTGCTGTCGCTGCTCATATGTTACAGTGTGCTTGAGAAGTGGCCTTTCTGACACTCAGCTTTGCAGAGATTGAAACTGGTATCAGAGTTTTGCACTGAGCTGTCGGTGTAACAGATGTGAATGACAAGTCTGATGCAACAAGCAACTGGAGATTCAAATCCAAAACCACAGATTTGACTACAGTCTTCAAAGTTTAGGGGAGTTACAGATCTGAATCCAAACTTCACAGCTGTGGCCAGCTATAAAACAAACTTATCTATATAATGGGTTGAATCCAAACTACATTTGAATATCCTTCATCTCTGGGAAAGTTTGGAGACACATCTGGCTGGAAATTTTTAAGCATCATCTCATCTTTGCTAAAAGTATCTTTCAAAAAAAAAGAAAAAAAACAACAAAATGTTGAAGACTTAAAAATGGCAGACATTCAACCTTAGATTATTTTAAATAGTTCAGCCTTTAACTTACCAAACAAAGGCCTTCATTCTACTCAACACTTCGTAAGTTAAAGATATCACGGATCACTTCACTCCTTAATGTAACAGTTCTGTCCTCTGCTGAATGCAAGGACGTGACACAAGACAGACCATTTTTAGACATTTGTGATGGTATATTTTGATGTCTGAAGGTTCCTTGCTCACAGACCAGCCTTCATTTGCCTTCTCTTGATTAAAACTTTCTTTTCCAGGGCTCGCCTCTTTTCACAAGAAAAAAAAAATTCCTATGGGCTGAAACATTCAATACGACAGCCGCCAGACATTCAGTTCCCTTCTCCTCCCAAAATGTTGAGGAAATTAATATATCCTTTTCAGTTTTAGCAAAGTGAAATAAATGCCTGCTTAGATTAATTGCTTTTATATTCATTGTAAGATGCTATTTAATTACCACCACGAGGATGACTGGATCGCATGGGTTTGGCACGTAACTACTTCTCCCTGAGAACGGGTCTCTTAACATAGCTTTGGGGTCTGTTTAACACTTGTGTAGCCACATTTCTGTGTAGGATTACTAGAGCCACATAAATGGCATTTGCTCGCACATCTTTGTGTGGCACTGACAACGCCCTGCCTGAGTATGGGGCAGGTAATCTATAGTGCACACTGTGTCAACAAGGCATTTGTCGTACACCAACAGCTACCTACTTGGTGATACATCAAAGAGTCTTTGCGGATGTCTCTGGAAACATTAGTGTCCATACTGCACTTCAAAGAATTCAAAGACTATCCGGGAACATTTCCCTGAATTGGGACCAATTCTTCTGGTCTTCTGGCTTCTGCCATCTTACATTTAAATATGGCATCTGGTTTTCTTCTTACTGAGAACCATATACTGAGCATAGTAACCAGGAAAGGGTGGGGAGGTGTTTTCCTTTGGGTTAGTGAAAAATATTGCCTGAGGAAGGGAAACACGGCTTTGATTGTGATACAGCCTCTATTTTTATTACTTTTCTCTGTAAAATACAATAAAAACATTGTGGGAAATATATAGTCTATTATCTGCAGTGGAAGGGCATACACCATCCATCAGCAAGGCTTCTGGGGAAGGACGCACCAAGTTCCAGCCTTGCCCGATCTTTCAGTGTGAGGCAGACTGTGGCTCAAAAACTGCAGAAACAAAAACTTAAAAACAACATATGAGCATGTGAAACACAAAAAGCCGGTTAGCCACCTGACATCCACCAAAAAGGGCCAGAAGAACATCCCTGAAAACAATATAACTACAGCCGCTGCATGGGTAAAGCACTCAGCAACAGAGAGAGGGATGGCTTAGGGTCTGAAAATGTGGTATCCATAAAGCTCAAGTCAATGGCAACATTACCACTGGCCACAGTGCAGTCCAGGTTTCCTCCAATATGCTCTAAATTTACTCTTGGCTCTGTGTTATAGCATCCAATAAAACCCAGTGGTGTGCAAATGAACATAAGGGCACCGCATCGCCAAAGTGGCTGCAGTGCTGACATCGGGTAAGTCTGTGCTGGGGCTACACTTAACGTTCACTGCAACAGCCCAGCTTTAGGGTTGCACAAGTATTTTCATATCATGCCTTACCCTTCTTGACTAGCCTTTGAAGTCAGTTCTCGTTTTAGGCTACAGACTCCTGTGAGCGATGCACTGAGATATATTTGGATAGACCTATACATTGTGGGTGCCGTCAAAGTACTTGTGACATTTCAGAATCACAGAATCACAGAATCATTAAGGTTGGAAAGATCATCAAGTCCAACCGTTAACCCAACACCACTATGCCCACTAAACCATGACCCGAAGCACCACATCCACACGTTTTTTGAACACTTCCAAAGATGGTGGCTCCACCACCTCCCTGGGCAGCCTGTTCTAATGCCTGACCACTCTCTCAGTAAAGAAATTTTTCCTAATATCCAATCTAAACCTCCCCTGGCACAACTTGAGGCCATTTCCTCTCATCCTATCGCTAGTTACTTGGGAGAAGATACCAACACCCACCTCACCACAACCCCCTTTCAGGTAGTTGTAGAGAGCGATGAGGTCTCCCCTCAGCCTCCTCTTCTCCCAACTAAACAATCCCAGTTCCCTCGGCCACTCCTCGTTAAGACTTGTGCTCCAGACCCCTCACCAGCTTCATTGCCCTTCTCTGGACACACTCCAGCACCTCAACATCCTTCTTGCAGTGAGGGGCCCAACACTGAACACAGGATTCAAGGTGCGGCCTCACCAGTGCCGAGTACAGGGGCACAATCACTTCCCTACTCCTGCTGGCCACACTAGTTCTGATACAAGCCAGGACGGTGTTGGCCTTCTTGGCCACCTGGGCACACTGCCGGCTCATATTCAGCTGTCTGTCAACCAGCACCCCCAGGTCCTTTTCCACCAGGCAGCTCTCCAGCCACTCCTCCCCAAGCCTGGAGCGTTGCATGGGGTTGTTGTGACTGAAGTGCAGGACCCGGCACTTGGCCTTATTAAACCTCATACAGTTGACCTCAGCTCATCGATCCAGCCTGTCCAGATCCCTCTGCAGAGCCCTCCTACCCTCCAGCAGATCAACACTCCCACTCAACTTGGTGTCACCTGCAAACTTACTGAGGGAGCACTCGATCCCCTCATCCAGGTCATCGATAAAGATATTGAACAAGACCGGCCCCAGAACCGAGCCCTGGGGAACACCGCTTGTGACTGGCCGCCAGCCGGATTTAACTCCATTCACCGCGATTCTCTGGGCTCGGCCATCCAGCCAGTTCTTTACCCAGCAAAGAGTGCATCTGTCCAAGCCATGAGCCACCAGTATCAAATTATCTGAGATAGATAGTGTTATGGCCAACTCAACACTGCTTTGTAAGAATAAGTGGTGACTGCGTAGGACTTCGGCTTTTCTGAGTAACAAACACCTTTTCAGAGCATGAACTGACACAAAGCATTTAAAGCAAGTTGAATTCCCTAGAAATGTTATTTCCTAATGAAGCAAGTCATCACCTCCTGAAAGTGCATGTCATCTTGGTGTGTCAAGTGTTCTGAATGAACCGGGTAACTGAGGAATACGGCAGAACTTAGGGCAGAACATGAATTTTCCCGTAGTTTTGCATATATTAAATTGACATATCAACAATTTTGTGTTAAATACGAGGCGAAATATTGAATCTGAGTATGACGTTAATGAAGAGCTCAACTGACAAGTCAATGTATTTTGTCAGCTGAAGTGAAAAGGCAGCCCACAAAGACTAACCATTATCTCATGATGATAAATTGCAGTGATTGTTATTAAAACTTTGACTTCACAGTAAACTTAAACAATAACACCATGAGTTTGACAACGTATTTGGAAGAATGCAGAGTAACTTCATATGTGAAGTTGCTACATAAACCTCTGAAAGCAGCTACTCTTCAGACTTTTTAAACATACTTCTCATAGTACTTATTAGACTTATCTTTACAGGAAAAATATACCCACAGAACCTGTAAGCTACTTCTGATGATGACTGAAGTTCCTTCTGTTGAACTGCTCACTGTATAGACTTGCTAGCATTAAAGCTCACACTATCTGTGATTTTAAAGTTTCTCCTGTTGTCCTCCGCTGACGCAGAAATGAACCCTCTTGGAGTCTGATTGTGCTATTCCAAAAATGGCTCTTCTCTTATTAAAAACAGAAGTTTTCATTTTCTCTTGAGGCCTGATATTTATGATCAAGCATTTCATGCCTACTTCTCTTGCCCTAATTCTGGTCATTTGCAACAATGCTGGTGTTAAGTGACTATGAAACCCTAGTCTCTAAAGTAATCAGATTTTCAGGCCTTGTGCCCTACGTCACATGGAATCATTTATTGCAGTACAATAAGAAATAAGGCCACTATGCAGAACAGTATTTCTGAGGGGAGAAATGTTGCTCATTACTGAGTAACAGTATACCCAGCTGATTATAGGTTGTAAATTGTGCCTTAGGAATCGATGGACTTTTGCGTTTAGAATAAGCAGAAGAGCGAGAGTGACCAAAGTACGAACACAGAGAGAAAATCTGCAGGGGTATCGAGGTCCCACTCAAGCACCTGGTCACATGGAAGTGTTAACTTCCCAGACCTGGCTGATATGGGGCAGCTGAACTGGTCTTGGCAGCCGGGATGTGCTGGGCTATGAGGAACTAGCAAGGCTCCGTCACTGGCTAATGAGCCTGGTAAACTGCTCGGTCCCTTCTTCCCACATAAAAACCTCACAGCTCTGCTATCAGCCTCAGCACCTCCCTGTGCCTGACATCTGTTGTGACCTTTGCATACAAATAAGAAAGGTTCAACAGCAGATGGTTAAACTGAAACATGTAAAAATTGTGGACTAGTTGGATTGTCGGAGTTTATTAAGTCTTAGAATTGCAGAGCTTACCTTAAGTCACTTCCTTTGGTTTTGCAGGAGTTGTAGAGAAAAAAGAAAAGGCCCAAGCCCCTCAATTTTCCAAATGTAGTAAAGAGTGTTTGGATACACACTTTAATATATTTTCTGTGGCATTTTTGTAAAATACAGATATATAACTATAGATATAATGCATATATAGCATTTACTATGTTGATAAAAAGCTAGTCTTTTGACAATGACACACCAGTAAGTATTTACAATATGATTCAAATTTTAAGGAACAAATGTTTCAAACAATATTGTGTGGTTATATGATAACAATAATTTGAGGAAAAAATAAGAGACCAGTTCTGAAAAATTCCCAGACGACAAAGTACATACCCTTGCCAGGAGCGCCTCCATGAACAGCCATGCACAACCCTTTTTTCTCCTCCTGGTAGGAACATGCATGATTTAGCTCTTCCACATTTCTACCTAGTCACAGCCCTTAAGATTACACGGATAATTATCTTTATCATTTTTTAAGTACAGATTAATTGTACTGTTCTTCCCATTTAAATATTTGTCCAACTGCAACATTTCAAAGTTTTGGCTAGCGCAGGAATTACTATATACAAATTTAAACCAACAGAGCTATGACAATTAACATAATTGAAAATTTGCCCATCTTCTACACGTCTTAGAACCATTTCACAAATTGTTCACAAAGTGTGAGGTTTCTGAGCACTGTTTTTAGCATTGCGGGTCTTTGCTAGGAGGTCTGCCTTAAAGGACACTGCAATGCCAAAACTAGCGACAGACATGAACTACACAAATGCTCTTTCTTATCCTCACATAATGAACGCTACCTAGCCACTCATCTGTAACGTACTGTCCACAGTACAGCAGATGTAAAGACGATCTTCTTGACTGTAATGTCACCACTTACAGTGAGGCAAAAAAGTGCTATACTGCATTTTACAGAAGAAAAAAAATTAGATGTAGAAAGGCTGAGTGAATTGCCCAAGGTTACTTGGGAAGTTTGTGACAGCAAAGAAGCAAACCCGCATCTCCTCAACTGCAGGCTCATCCTCTTGTCTTTCCAGCTTTGAATGAGAAGTTTCTATGTGTATTCTTTAACATAAACAAATATGTAACTAATAGAAATAAAGCCTTCTCCAGGCATGGGCTTGAAGGCTGCTGTAGTTCTATTCTCAAATAATGTGAAGAGATAGTGAGAGGGCCATTTCTGCATGCATCAGCTCCAAACCACTGAAGAAATACTAGCTGCAATGAGTCTTTCTTGAAGAGGGAGCAGTCAAGCCCACTGTTTGCCAGAAAAGGCATAGGAACTCTTGAGAAACACAACAATCCACCTTTAATGAAAAATCTAACAGAGAAAAACGTAAAATCTGGAAGGCCTTATTCTCCTTCAATGCTCACTGGGGAAGCATTTTCAACCACATTTGTACCCACTTTATAATGCCTTTACATCACCTCCACAATATAAAGGAGGCTTAGTGTGTTGTTGAAGACGACCTGTTATATAAAGCATTAAAATCTGTTCCACAGCCTCGATGGTTCAGCTCTGACAGGCGAGCAGCTGAGGGGCAGCTTTCGCAGCAGAACCGACGCACACTGGGGCTGTGCAGGTGCAGATGAGGGCAGAAGTTTTGCCATGACAAGTGTTTCCCCATGTCCTTGGCACTCTGGAGAAGCCTGGTCAGGAGTAGGCTGTGATTTGCATTCTTACAAGCACCCGTTAAATCCAGAGCTGGGAAGGAAGGGAACCTCTCCAATTCTAGGGCAAAAACCGACTGACAAACAGAGCAGCAGTAACCTCATGACAGAAAGGAATAAGAGGAAGACAGATGGCTCCCTGGAGGGAGGGACATAGGCTGCAGGTGTCATGCTGGAGCTTTCAAAGTAAACTATTAAAGGAATTTTGCCTATTGTAATCCTGGTCCCAATTTGGCCATGTTACAGGGAGGCAGCTACAACAAAGTTCTGCTTCCAGCAACACTTGCAGACAAACTGGGTCATCTGCCTAACTGATACAGGCAATGTATTTATGAGATACTGAGGATGGAGGACATTTTGTCCTTATTGGAAAAAAACCAAAACAAAACACAACACACACACAAAAGGGTAAAACCAATAATGGAATTTCTCATCTTGATGACTTTTTTTTTTTTTTCCTAAATCAAACCTGCATTTTCCTTTAAAAAAATAAAAATACAAAAACAAAGATACATTAGAATATCCTACTGTCCAGTAAATGTCTTATAGGCAATATTTATGGAGGCAAAAAAAGCATCAAGCCCTTCCTTTGACAAAAATGAAGCACCCCAAAGTTCCTTCTGTACCAAGGAATGCCGCTTTTTCTGCTGTTGGTTTGAATTACTCCTATCACCACAATTTGAATATGCATTATTTGTCTTCAAATACCTAATCATAAATCTAGACTAATGCTGAAAAAAAATCCTAGTAAGAACGCTGTGCTGTTGATAAGCTAAAAAGAGCGTATCATGAAAAGGCAAACAAATCTTTCCATTTACTTTGTAAATAATCCATTAGCTAAACTTCTATTTTAGGCTGGATGCTTGATGCTTCCAAATATCCCTTGTAACAGAGAAGAAACTTGTAAAATGCCTTTGGTGCATCAGCTTATCATTGTATGAATGTTTTAAAGAAACTCAAGGAAATGTAAGTGGGCTTGTTTGTGTTGTTTAATACTCCAAGTGTCATTTCATTCTTTAAATGGGCTAGAACAGAGGAGGGGGAAAGGGGAGGAAGTCTTACTTAATTTGTTGCATATGTCCCAACGTGTTATACAACTAAGTGTATTATACCAGAGAACTAAAGCAGTCTGTGCCGCAACAAACTCTGCGTAACTCAAAATAGGAGAATAATCTGGCCGCAAGCAAATCAAAAATTCAGTGAAACTTCCTCTCATATTATATATACACACACTTTACAAGCTACAGCGAGTGTCCTTTCATATTCCAAAAGAAATACATTGTAGACACCAAACATACTGTACTTTTACTTAAAGGCTTCATCAAACCATATGTGCCGACACTTGAGAAGACGAGAGTGTTAAGCTTCCTAGGGTCCTAGAGTCAAAGAAATTCTGCTGCCCCCCACTGCTAAGTAAGTGCACTCCTTCCACGGGGGGCAACATCTGCCGATCCGTCATGGTTCCACTTGGCGAGGACCCCAAGAAACTTCCTTGGGAAGAAACGATTTTCTCAGGACTGGCAGCCAGTTTAGGGGATGTGGAAAAGTTATATCCATAGAGTGCACAGGGACTGTGCAGTCTAAACGTGTTGTAGGAACCTTGGTGGGTTTGATTAGTGGTAAAGGCATTGCTGGATGGGGATGGCATGATGTACTGGAGCTGTGGAGACATCCCTGAAATCTGCATAGATAAGCCAGTCTGTGGGCAGCTGAATGCATCCCCATCATTGCCACTCATAGACATATTCACAGTTGTGCTACTCGACACACCAACATAGGAGGGAGTTCTCGGGGGTGCAAACGTCTCACTGGTTTGGTTTGTGAGCCTGTTGTAGGTTTCAGCCAAAGAAGTGCTGTATCTGTTCAGGGTCAAGCCTGAGCGGGCACAAGCTGTGTAGTCAGCTGGAGCAAGGCTACAGAGCTGGCTAGTGTTGGGACTGAGGTGGAAGGCTGGAGATGAGCAAGGGGAACCCGGTAAAAGGTGAGGGTGGGTAGATGGCACTCCACTGCCAGATCCCTGGAGTAAAGCAGAAGAACCTGCATTTCCTGGAAGAGAATATTACACTGTAAAAAGCATGTTCACTTCCTAGGTGACAGATCAAGACCTTTGTCTTTTATAACAACCTTTGACATGAAACATGATGCAAGTTCATTCAAAAAATATTGTACATACATGTACGAGGGGAGTGTGTGTAAGTGTGTGTGTCTCATGCAAATTTTTAAAGAAACCTGTCCAGGAAAGAGAACCTAATGTTTTTGCAACAATCACGCAATACTTAGAGCTCCTGCCCAAAAGGTTAACTCCTCTTTGACACAGGAAGCAAGCTGTATGGCAGCTAAGATGTAACCATGCAAGTACCACACCACAAGAAGCCTTCCTCAAAATTACGAATTTTATGTTGTCTATCATGTTGCTACACCCCAGAGTGTGTTTCAAGCTCTCTGTGCCAGACTATCACTGTCAGAGCACCAGCTGTGGAACCAGCTCCTTAGCTCAGATGACAAGAGGCTCACAACTTCAGAACAAAACTTCAGAACAACTTCAGGAAAAGCGTAGGCTGAGTACTGTGCATGGCTGCTTCATTTCTTGAATGGGTAGGTGGAGGTTTAGGTTTGCAGCAAAGCTGTTCACAAACTGTTTGTTTACCGATATCAGAACTTTTTACATGACATATACCAGTGCTGAACACTCCTAAAAATGCACTGCTTGCTACAGGTGAAACCTTTTCTCAGGGCTGAAAGTTTCTCATCTGCAAGAAATGTTGCCTTTTCTTAGAGATTGTGTCTCCCCAAAAAATGATCAAAGAAAAATTGATTTGGGCCTTTGCAGTCTCCTGGTCAGAAGGCACTTAACAAGGAAGATTCTCCTGTTTGCAAATCACATTAACAATCAGCTTGGTGCTGCAAAAGACACACATTGTCAATAAGTTAACAGGTTTTCATGATAGGTGAGCTAGTAAAAAGAAAAATACATTGTCAGCGAACTCTGCCTGCTTCTTCTTGCTCTGTTGACAGGCCACAACAGGCACAAATCACCATGAGACACTGACACACTCCAGAAACCCTGGTGGAAGGTGTACTTATTTTTCTTCCAATCTACATCAACACTTCTGTTCTCTGAAGATGGGCACTTCCAGCATTATCAATCAGGACATTTCTAATGGGGTCTTTCAGCAAGTCTCTAAACTACCGTACTGTCCAAGGTGTAGATGACCGAAGATTTTGCAAGGATCCCATCCTCTGAACATCAACAAGCTCTTTAACCTCAGGTAACAGCGGAAAAGGAAGCGGGAAGTTCATGGCAGCAGTTCCGCTGCTCTCAAACAGTTCAATATGTACAAACAGGGCAACACAGCAGTGCACTACCTTTCAGTTTTACGCAGTCTCACAAACTGTTTCAGGTCTGATGCTGGCTTCTCATTACAGGCCTTTTTTATAAGGACCACCTCCCACTCCCATCCTCTACCCAAAACTCTGCCAGCCCTCATCCAATGTATCTGTGACTTGGCACAAAAACTCCTTTTTAATTGCACACATCAGGCATTGATGCTCAAGATTTTTCAAAGAACTGAGCTAAGGAGAAGTTGATAGAATTCCTTTCTGTGTATTTCGATATTTTCAGGGTTTTTGGTCTGAAGATGCTTCATGACTCTGAAATATATTATTAAGAAAGCAGGAAATGTGAAGAATCGGGAGCAACATGTCTGGTTTAGTTGTGAAACAGCAGAGAGGTTTTCTATATGCCCAGGGATGCTTTGGAAACAAAAGAACTCAGAAAAAAGTACAGAGACTCCCCCCTCTGTTGAAACAGGCCATTTAAATAGCCCTCTCTCCCCCACAGCACTATCTGTACGATGGGGAAAGTGGGAGCCAAGAGGTTATGGACTGGGGGAGCAGGAAAAAGCAAAATGGAGAGCAGGTCTATTTTTTCAAGCTCTAGGATGCAGATAAAGTTTGTTGGGACTTTTAATGAACAATTTTTAGGTCTTTAAGAATCAAGAAGGCTTTCCAAGGCAGAAACCAAATTAAGGTTGCATTACTGATTCATTACTTAGAGGATGTTTCTTCTCTCATTCATTTTCTTCTCTTAAACACACAAGTAATTCCTACATCAGAATTTGGATGTGTACAACAGAAGTCATCTACAAATGTTCCCTGCCTTGTGTATCTAGCCAGAATATAACATGAAGAAATAGGTTATTCCATTCTTAAATATTTAACTGGCATCTTCTTCCACAGATCTGTCTTTACTATTTAACATTTTTACTGCCACAGTGGTTAAGTTAGCATTAGTTTTCTAACTTAGAATAACTGATAAGAAGTGATAGCCTGCGCTGGGGTTGGTTCGTTGCTTTTCCTCTGCAAGTGACACACTCCCCTGGAGTTCTGTAAAGAATGATGGACAAAGCTTTATCTTCATCCATTTTTATTTTGAAAGAACACAAAGACAATTGTTACCTTGTTTGGGTATCCCAGGTATATCTTCAAATGTAAGTGTCCTTAGTGAAGGCCTCCAGAAGGCATAAGACTCTACAAGGGCTTCCAGTCCCATTCTATTTAGAACAAAACCAACATGGCATCATGAAAGAAAGTTGTATTTTGTCACATTTCTCTGGATACTTTACCTCAGAAAAATATAGAAATTAGTGACCTTTCAGGATTATTTTGAAGTTGATTTTGCTTTTCTAAGAAGAGCCTTGCATCTTCATCCATGAGATCGCTGTGACCTGCAGACACTGGGCTGGCAGCATGCAAAGAGTTTCCCAATTCCACAAGTCTGGCAGTCTATTTCAGTTTTGGCTTTTGGGAGGCTGGGGAGTGGACGACTTGACTAAAATGACATTAAATGTTTTCCTAGTACAACATTTCCTTAACAGCAACTACTCTAACTGCCAGAGGGATGATCTCCTATTTCTGCTTAGGACAAAGGTGATCCACTCACAACTTACATTAAAACAGGATTCCCAGTCATTACCAATGAGCTGGAAAATCACGCTTAGAACATGAGCAAGGCATGGGTTTACAGTTCGTTTGCTACTAGAACATATAAAGCAATGTTGTGTCTTGGTTATTATGTGCTGAGCAAAATGCCTTTAGAAACTAAAAGTCTTCTGTCATCTTCTTTTCAACAGTGCCATGACAAAACAGAAATAACCAGGTAGGCAGTCATGGCAGACAATATTTAGAGGAATCTCTACTTCCTGAAGGTAAAGGTTCATTTGTTTTCTGACAGAATTTTATGAATAATGCACCTCAGAGGTATAATTTTGCTGTTATTTTTGGCTGCTGGGCCTCAAAGGCCTGTTAAATGTCAGCATCAGGCACACACCAAATACAAGTGCTTGCCTTTGAGCAGCAGCACTCTGTAAAGTCAAATTATGCAAACAGGCCAATTTGAAGCTACCAATGTGTTCTTCTGATACCGCTTCTTCCCCATTGCATTTCTAGCAGGACCACAAATGTATTTCAGGAAACAGTTATAAAGTATTTATTAGCTGAACCTGGACTAAAAAGATAGCCTTCAGTTTCTGCAGTAATGGTAAATTCTCATTTCTAGTTAAAGTGGAGATAAAAGCCACCTCCTGGAGGAGTGTAGCCAAGGCGATAATTTATACAAGATGCCTTCGAACAATTTCCACATTTTATCACCACCCTAATTTACGCTATCAAATGGCCAAGTTTATTTAACAAAACAGTTATGTTTTTCCTGAAGTATTTAAAGGGAGAAATTCTGGTCCTTCCCTGAGTAAAAGTTTTTATAGGGTCAAACTTAAGGCCTAACTGAAGAATGAAACTATTCTCAGCACATAAATTCTGTTGCACTTTGCAAATGCACAGGGAATGCTTTTAAAAGGTGAAGCTACTGATTTCTGTAAAATAGCCTGTGGGATCAAACACAAATGACCTGAAAGGGAATATTTTTAATTAAACAGAATTACTGCATGCAGCAGTGCATAGTAAGATAGCTGCAATAATTAAAGCAATAGTGAAAAGTCAGATATAATGGTACCACAGTTGGTGGTTTTTTCCACTTTTGTTGCAGACTAAAATGCCTAGGTGAGAAGTACACTAACCAGAACAATGAAGACAACTAAATCTTAACATTTAATTTCAATGTTCAGCAACAGCATAAAATAATAATCAACTGAGTAGAGCAGCAATTTAAATTAAAAAAGGAAATTTTCCTTGGCAATTAAAAAATCTGAGCTGTATTCTCAAACACATTTATTCAGTACCACAGAGCCTATCAAAGAAAACAGCAATACTGACTTCTGTAAACCAACATCAATTTTCAATAGACAAGAGTTCGCAGAGTCAATTCTGGAACGAGTAACACTACAGTAAAAGCATTCAGACCTCATCTAAAGCCAATTCCAAAACATTTCTACAGAGGCTGGCCCTTCCTACAGCACTAGCCTCCTAATCCCTTTCTGTAAACTACAACTGTCTTTCAATTCAAAGATGGTGGTTTTTTTCTAATGCCCAAACCAAACTTATTCCTAGCAGCCAAACCAAAAAACCTCTCTGGATAGCCCCAGTCCTACAACTGGATTTGCATGGTTGCAGATGGAGTACTCTTACTGCACCTACATCCTCCTCAGGTAATATCAGGGCTGTCCCACCACATTAAATCCAGTTCAAAACTGGTTTCTGAATGATCCTTTCCTCTCTATTTTCAAGGACATCTTTTCTCATTTTATAGAACATTGTGGAATAAATTCAAACCCCACTTAAAGTCAGAAATTTCAGAGGAGTCAGGGTTTCACACTTCTCTCCTTAGTACTTATTTTATGGCTCTGCAAAAAGCATGCGTAGCAGAGACACTGCCTACAAAGAGCTGTCAAATAGGGCACGTATGGCAACTTTTTTCTTCCCCAACTGCACACAGCATGTTTTGCTTCTTCAGTCACTGCATTTATCTGAAAGTTACTGTTCACTTAATTTCAAACCAGAAGACTACTATCGAAGACAAAACTCTATTTATGCCTGTGCCTGAGGCATTCCTCCCAGGCCCCAGGACAGAGCATGGCCAATTGTTTCTTGCTAGAAGACAAAAATCTTAGATCAGCAAATGTAGAGTGCAAACTGAAAAAATACTTCAAGTGAATTCACGTAAATCTCTGTAACCACCTCACCCCTTCTATAGCTGTTCTTCTTCTAAAAAATACTCTCACTTGCTGTCCAGTCTCAGCATTTATGCAACTCAGGTGGAAGCACAAAACAGGCTTTCATGCTGTAGTCTCTGCTAAAAGAGAAGCTCAGTAAAGCAGCTACCAAGAGATACTCCTGAGCATTCCTACCAGCACCGTCTGCTCCCTTCTCTGCAAGGCTAGGTCATAAATATAGCAGCTGTAGACACCAAATGCAATGTGGTCACAGGAACTGGTGTATACTATGCACCACAATTAAATGCTGCTCTTTTTAGCTGAAGTGGTTTAACATACAATTCGTAACAGGCTTAAGTATTTTGCATTAAACAGTCTTTGGATAAAATACCTCATCGGTACTGGCAGCAGAGACTAGACCCAAATCTCCACTTTGCACTACTCAGATTCCCCATTGCTATTTTGAAAGATTCATGGATCAAGAGAGAACAAGCAATCAATCAGTCCAACAGCAACAGAAGAGGTGGAAACAGGCTCGTTTCAAGGTTATCTGTAGCCTAGTATGAAAGCATTCACCTAGGAAGTGGATTTAAAACTCCTTAGGCTGAAGAGACACTTGAACATAGGTCTCCCACCTCCTAGGCAAGTGTACTAAATGTAAGGTTACTGCAGGGGACAACTTAGTTTCTCCCCCTTTAAGAGAAAACAACGAGCCATTCATTTGTACTAAATGCCACTTATGTGCAAGAAAGCCTGGGCTTATAATTTGACACTGGTATCTGCAATTGGTGTCTCCAGCCAGGAGAAAGAGATTTCAGGAGCAGCCTGAAATCACAGACCTGAGTATGCATTAATTCCATTTGCAGCCTTCACGGTATGCCACCCTTTCCACTGAAAGGAAACCTGAGTACATGAGTCAAGCTGTGTGCCAACCCATTCTTGACCTAGATGGTCAGAGGACTAGGAATGGGAGCCCACCACAGAGAACATTATGGGGAAACCTAAGTGCTCCCTCACGGAGTCTGAGTCCTCAGACTAATTTGTCTGTAAATACAGGTATTCCCCTCTACCAGCTTTCACAAACCAATTCTGTCAGCAGTAACAAGCCCACCTCCTACGCCAACACCTACCTGTTACGTCCCGAATCTCTAAACCCTTTGGCGAATGGATTCCTATCAATCTTCAGACGAGTTATCTGTGAAGATGATTAAAGAAATTATTACTTGCAAATTCAGCTAACACACAAAAATAACCATCCTGACAGAATTAAGCCAACAGTGAAGTAGAAACATCTTCACATTTGCATGGTTTAAGATGGTTGTCCTGAAACTCAGCAAAGTAAGGGGCAGCCTTCTGATGATTATTTTTGCAAATCCCCAGAGAAGCTATAGGTATTTAATGCTACCAAGGGGCAAGTTGGAATTCTTGAGAAAAATCTTCTGGCAAATGTCTTTTTTCACCTAAGAGAGTATACTGCCTAACTGCAATAAAATTTAAATTAAACTTTATTTCTGTACAGGTTAAGAAGGAAATGTGAAAAGAGAGATTATCTCTTGGCTACTATCCTCCATAAAAAAGCCAGCAACCCCCTGCCCCAAATACTTGGAATTGATTTAAATAAATGTGATAGGCACCAAATAATGATATTTCAGTATTTACATGGCTCTCCTGCTCTTCTCTTTCTAAAGACAGCAAGGCATATATAACTTTCCAAAAGACAGCTGAAGTAACGTATGTGGAATTAACAAAATGTCACAACACTATGGTGTCACTATGTATGTTAATACTTCAAAAAGCAGTAATAAGGGCCAAACACCAGAGTCATGCAACCTGCAGTTTACTTTTGACTTTGAATCTGTGTGGACCCAGATAAATTGCAGTTAATAACATACACCGAATGCAAATAATGAAAACAACTGCAATTTTCTTCAGACCTCAGCTTCTCTGTTAAGGTCTAGGAGTTTTGAAATCACTGGAGTCAGGAACAAAAGTGCTTTAAAAATTCTATCCAGTCATGTGTCTACATTTAAAGCACAAAACCACCTTTAAATATTAGACTGCTCTTTGCCTTGTCCATTAATGCTGTATTTATAATTAAGACACCATTAACTACATTAATTACACTGTGTGATCTCCCTAAAAATGACTTTTTACATGCAGCATCTAGCCCACAGTGAAGTCTCAGCTGTAGCCTCCAGGCGCTGCTGCAATACTGCTAGTGAAAGCTACGTGTAATACACAAAGGGTTTAGACAAAGCTTTTTAATAAGAGGTTTAACAAAAGTATCCACTTTTCTCCTATCTCTTACTTCCCTGGTCTACTCCGAAAAGCCTGTAAAGTGCCAAGCAGAAAGCTCGTATTACCTGTTGATTTTGGTATGCTGTGACAGTAGTGAAAACTGTTTCTGGAAAGGAGAAGGCTTTTACCCCTTCTCCTGAAGGGATAGGCTTGACAGGGGACAGATCATCTCCACAGTCTTTTCGGATGACGTGGACACGAGGCTGGTATTTATGCATAGAGTGAAGGATAATCTATGCAGTCATGAAAGAAAAAAGATAACATTTATTAGAAAGGACACCCTGCTGTTTCAGGACTAATAGCTTTTTGGAACAGATTATGGTATGTGTTTACCATGCCACTTACTGGAAATCAAATGTTTTCTTTAACCTCTGAAGGTTCTTATTACAGCAGTCTAATCCCTGTGCATTTATGTTATTGCCAACCCTAAGCATTTAAAAATTACAACTCAGGAGCTCCGAATTCAGAGATTGGCTCAACTGAGACTGGCTAAAGAAAAAAAAAAAAAAAAAATCAGTAGTGAAGTCCTGGTCCCATTGGAATTAGGAAAGTTTTGTCACTTTTTTCCATTGGAGCCTGGATTTGATCCTAATAGGATTAAGAGCAGCAGCATTTGCCTTTTATTTTTGGAACCTTCGGGATATGCTTGGAGCAATTTGTTTCCTGATATTCCAAAGGCTGGAAACATATCTTGTTTTGAACACAAGCTGAGACTTTGAAGGAGCAGCAACTTAAGAGTAAAATAACACCAAAATCCAAAACTCTAAAATGTTAATAACTCTAGATTTATAATACATATGAATAATATCAATACATAAAGCCTTATCAGCATACAAAAGCTCAATTAAGAATCAAGTATAAACAAAAAGTATATGAACTCATAGTGCATAAAATTAAACAAAAATACCTCTTGGTATTGCTCCCAAATTTTAGAGGAAATTTAAAAAAAACCAGAGTTTTCCCTCTATTTTACTCCGCTTCAGCTAACCACTACTAAAATAGGAGATTTCAAGAAAAAAGATAATTGGAAGCTCAACTATTATTGTTGGAAGGCCTAAGAAATTAGTTAACTCGATAAATAAATAGTCCTATGGCTATTGGCCTGTGGAGCCCCTAATCAACATTCAGGGGAAACTTTTTAATTTCCTGCTCCAACAGAATGTGCATGTGCTGAGGCTCTCGACAGAGCCCTCCGCCAGGCACCGTGGAAGTTCATTCATCCAAATGACATAGAGGACATTACATTCATTTGGGTAAACTAGAGTTTGGCTAGTTTAATACACTTGGTCCTGGCCAGATGGCATGACCCCATTTAGGATAAGCCAAGTTTCTGGATAATCAGGGGTTTTATTAGCCTGTAACTACGGTTTTGACAATGACATCACAGGCTCCAGTTAATTTGCTCAGGGAGTGCCCTATGGATGTTCTCATATGAAGCCTTTTCCCAGTTTCTGAAATCTTCCACAGAGCAAGATTTTTATCATGCAAATGTGTATTCTCTTTTACAACACTCCTTTCAGTTCTCCGCTGGCAAAGATCTACAAAATGAAAACGTAGAGGGGACAGCACATTCCTGACCCTGTTTTCCTGTGAACACCCAGTGATACCAGGGGTGATACTGGTGCAACAGAAAAAAAATGATCAAGCAAAGCTCTGTTCCACCGTTCAAACCCATCGCTATTCTGTGCCTTGCCATTTGCCTGGGTGCCACTAAGCGTGCCACATTCTGCTCCCACACGGACTACTTCACCCCATCAGCTCTGCGGTGCAAGCTTCCGCTTACCTACACGGTGGACTTGACCATATGCAATGATAACCCAGGCAGCTACGAAGAGTTCTGCTCATGTATCAAGACAAGTGAAGTCACGGCAGCATGGAGATGACCACCTCCCACTCCTTTTCTGGGTGGCTATTACAGCTAGACCAATCCTTCAATCCTTGTTATCTCCTAAGAGCAACCTGGTTTGGCTCTGTGCTATATTGAATTTCCACTGCTGATTAGCAAATACATAGCAGGAATTTTTTTTTTTCCTTGCTTTTGTACCATGCCTTGTAAAACAGGATCTTTGTTAATGATCAGGACTGAATTATGAATAAGTAATACATAACTGCAGAGCCCTGATTAATTAAAAAACAACGCTATGTAGATAGGACATAAAGGGAGAGGGAGATGCAATGCCCGCTCTGAAAACCATTTAGCTCTATTATCCTAAGCATCACCTGAAGTTACTGTGTTGAAAAAGCTAAGGAAAAGGAGATTCCTGCTTTTCATTTCACATTGCTTGCATCTTCAACAGCACAAATGAGATCTAACAGTTTATCTGCAGAACCAGCAACTTTCCCTTCATACCCTTAAAAGCCAACAATAAAAACCCCAACCAGAACAAATCCCAGCAAATGCCAAGCACGAACTGGCATTGCTTTCAACTCACAGTTGAAAAGCCTGCTGCTCTCTACAAATCCCTCACAGGGCCCGACCAAAACACTTCGTGGGGGAATAAACCTCTCCTGCCAAATGTAAAATTACACTTTGACCACAGTACCGTCAAGACATCATTATCAGACAGAAGACGCTGCAGCAGGGAGCCTGCAGGTAGGCAGCAGGGCAAGGCAACAGGCTGGCAGAGCAAATGCAGCCAAAGCATCTGCAGACACCCAAAACTGGGACTACCTTTGCAATACTGCTTTTGAGAGATGCTGCTGTGATGAGGCCTCAGAGCTGACCCTAAGCTCGGGCACCGCCGTGACACAACCATCACAGCCAGCACAAGCAAGAGCCCGATACTCTTTTGGAGGGAAGAAACCACAGGGGGGATGCCTCTGGCAGCTCACCAGTGCACTGCCAGACCACCGGCATGGTCCTCACCTTGATGGTGTTTTCACCAAAAATCCTCCTTTGTCCTCCCTGCAAAACCCATGTATTCAGGCTTTCTGCAGTCAGGAGAGCGTGTGGGGCCAAGGAGCACGGATCTCCTCTTCACAAAGACAAAAACTGCAAGTGCAAATGCTGATGTTTCCCAGCTTTTCATTGTGACAAGAACATATAACTACCCATTGACTGTAAGCAGAGCTTGCTACTTGGAGCCAAGTCTGGGCAGAGTAACAGTCTGCCTCTGCTTCCAGCCTCACCCCACTTTCAAATGGGGAAAAAAAAAAAACAGCCACCAAGGAACAATTAACACGCTAACAGCCTCATTTTCACTAAAAGTTAAAAGATGTTCATCGCATCAAAAAATACTCAGTTGAAAAGCATGGAAAATAGCATCAAAAATATTGACATTTCCTGCTCTACTGAAATTCAGACTAAAAACTGCATCGAAATAGAAAAATCAGCCAGCTTTAACCAGCCGGCGGGAGAGACTGCTTTTACAATGCAGCACTTACCCCGGAGATGAGAGAGGGATGAGAAGAATTAAGAAAGAGCATCCACACCATGCACTTCTCAGTGTCAACTGCAAAATGCAGGTTTACTTTTTCTTACCATCACGACTCAGATGAAAGACACAAATGCTGCAGTATGTGTCTTAATGATGCCATTGGGCCTTAATGCCTCTATAAGTACACAACCTCTCCAAAGCAGGGACTTCCTTTTGAGACCAAAAACACGCAAGGAAAACAGCCTTACAAATTTTGCTTGATCTCCTCAGCTTGCAAGTGGAACCCATGTATCAGAGAGTATCCTACGTGCAGATGTACTTCAAAATCTCTCTGCAGAACAGCGCTACAAAATTACGTCGTCACAAACTCCCACTCAAAACACTGATGCAAACAGCAGCAGGCGGCAAGGAGCCCAGAAAGCATTCGCGCAGCGAAGCAAGTCGTCTTAGAGATGGCTGATCTCCTTTCATGAGAACCTAATCCCAAGCCAACGCAATGCAAGGGGAGCTGGCTGCCATGAACTACTACCACAATATAAATACTGCACAGGAATACTACCTTAGCATCTGTCTGCAAATACTGTCCTCATTCCCATGGACGTGGGTCACCTCTCACTCATTCTGACAGTTAACACTCTGGAATAGGTAAAAGGGCTCTGTGTTGATCTCACATGAGTTCCCTACTTCAATGCCTACAAGATCAAATCCTAGCCCTGGGATCTTAACACAAACACTGCAAAAGCTGATACCTCTGAGTAGAGAAAGAATAAAGGAGCAATTTTGACAAAGATTAAAGCCCCAGAACCAGGCAGCACAGAAAGCACACCCAAAGAACAACAGCTAAAGAAGCCCAACACTGCCTGAACTACTGGAGGAATGATGGCAGAATGTAAAGATCCCACCAAGTTTTCTCTGAGCCATTCTGCCTAAGTGGGAGGGGGAAAAAAACCCACCAAACAACTTTCTAATAATCTAAAGTATACCTCATCTCCCATACAGGGGTGGTAGAGTCAGAAACTTGATGTAAAAACAAATATTCGAGGGACAGTACAGTCTTGACCCCTAGCTCTTCTAATTCCCCATCTCTCCCCGGTACCCTCTTGAGAAAAATGGTTCCTTCCTGCTTATGAGAAACAATTGTTTTTCATATTCATCACAAAATATGATTATTCATTTTCCATTATTGCTGGAGGCGTTCAGAGGCTACATAGCTTTTTCAATACAGCATTCCACACTACCATAGCTTTAAAAGAAAAAATGTACCCATTGGAAAAGACACTTTTCTGCTTTCTGCTTTTGCCTTTTCTGGTAATTATGAATGACATGTTTGCAATTTCCCAGATTTTAGAAATATGAAATTATTTTACAGTCATCCTTCTTTTGTCCTTTTATTTTAATACTTAAATTTCCATTTTGGGGAGGAGGGGCACTGCCGTAGCTCTGAATCAGTTCAATGTGTCTCAAATCACTGTACTACGGCTTTGCTTCACTAGTTTCCAAATCGAAACACTTAAAAGACCAGAAAATTTATATCCCCCCACATTATGAATAATGGCGTGCTGTGTACGCTACACAGGTTTCAGTTCAGAATAAAACCAAAGCTAAGATCTGGGATGGAAAAATACTGCAATACAATTCTCTACATAGCCGAGATTTTATCACAGGGCAGTTTGCAACTGCAAGTGCACCGTGGACCACGGCACCCGCGTATCACCCCTCTGAAACGACTGGGTAGAAAACCTAGCCGGCTTGCTCTCCCTTGGAAAAGTTGACGTTCTACCCATTCGCATCCATTTCACTTTTTAAAGCCCTTACAATAGACTCAGGACTCTGAAAAAGCAACTCCCACTCAAGAAGAGTTGCAAATACAGGATTGCTGGGGAAACTAAGGGAACTACGTGTGCTAATCTCACCACACACACTGCCAAATGAGACCCCATAACTAATTATGTTAGTGAAAGAAGTGATGTAAAACATCTCTCTTACAAGCCTAAAGAAACAAATGCACTGCTAACTCAAAGAGACATGAATACCCCCACATTCTTTTTCAGGAAGAGCACAATAAAATTATGAACAGTATTATACGAAAGGTAGGCTTTTTATCCTTGTTATCACATTCATTAGCTCAGTCCAGTCAGCCTCCTGTATTCCTTCCTGCCTCTGTAACGTAAAAGTTGTAGCTCCTGCACCATTTAACAAGAGTTTCACATTAATCTCCTTCACGAACACAAACAGAAAGAAAAGAAGCTCATACTTAAACGTGGACTGTGTATTGACAAAATACCTGGCCTAACGTCACAGTATTACAACTATACTGAAAGAGGATGCACGTAGTATCTTTGTCCTCTGTGCTAGGCACATTTTCTTTCACTCCCTTCTGTGAAGGGGAAAGTATCCTGCTTAATAAATTGGGCTACGCGAAGGACAATGGAATCCACATCCTGTCTCAAAACTTGCCTCCAACTTCTTAAAACTCTACCACTTGGAACTCAGTGCTCCTTCTGAAAGGAAGCCAACATTTGCCATTTATTACAGGATTTTGCAAAATTAAAGACTTTACCCTGACTAAAAACCATTCTCATTTTTTAATTATTTCCTAAGGTGTCAAGTAAAACTATTTTAGGGATTGCTGGAAAGATACTGGCTTACATCTGTCATATTTCAACAGTTTTGAAGAGAAAAGGAAATATTAACATAACACATTTTGTCACATTAGATAATGTCATAACTAAACAATTTAGAACTTGCAAACAGAACACTCATACTGCATACGTCTTCGCCAGTTTTTGCAGAAGTAATGAGCCTCAGCTGTGAAAGGGTCTTGCTTCATAAGGTATGTAATAAATCATTATCAGAGTGAACCCAGCTCTCATGTTGTTCGTTTTTGACTGCAATTATTAACACCTCATGGGATTTCACACAAATGTTTAGGTTAAGAAAATAGTTAAGTGTATTTTTATTCACATGAAGTTATTACACGCTATTAATGTTTCTTCTAGCCACTTGTGAATTTAAGCGCCTTTTTTGATCGGAGCAGAAGTTGCAAGTAACACACTCGGTGGGAAAACATGAGAGCAATTCTGCCCCTTCATATTAGGCAATTTAGCCTTGTAAAGGCTTACTTTGCAGAAGGAGTTCTGTTTTTGAGGGGAGAGTAAAACAGCAGGCTCTAATAAGCAGTTAATTATCGGAGCAGAAAGTAAGCAGATTTTAGATCTAGACGGTAAGGTTCCAAAACAGCTTTGAAAAGTCAAGCCTATTTCTGGCACCCTGAAGCTGTACGTCAGAGTCTTTCAGAGCTGAGCAATGTGCCTACATACAATACCGCAGAAGAGCAAGTACTCACATGTCCTTGATCATCCAGCTCATTATTGGTAAGCTTCAGTTTGTCAAAGCTGATCACTTGTCTCATCCATGTCTCCCCGGAGGCGGGTGAATCGGGGTGAATGTAAACACGAGGTGGTACCGGGGAGTCAGCGTTACCGGCCACCATCCACTTGGAGCTATGATAAACATACCTATAAAAATAAAACGAATACCTATTAAACACAAACCCCAAAATAATTTATCAGACCATTTCAGTATTAATAGATTAGGGCCCATACATATAGCAAGAACCCACCAATTAACAAAACAGGAAAGCACAATAAATAAAAGTTATTTTTTTTAGTTTCAAAACATAGTTCTGGTACCTGCAAAAGGAAGGTTAAAAAACCATGGTCTGATCTGACCTTAGTCTTCTTAAGATCAGTAACAACCTTAACACTAGGCTTCACACTGTGCTTTAAGCTGGTGTCAGTTCACTGACAGCTACAGCTCTGCTCTGAATAAGCATCAGCAAACAGGGAAGAATCTGGTCCTTCATTTATCAAATCAAGTAGTAATTCCGTATTTGGAAGATTTAACATGCTGAGTCCAATGTAAGAGTCTATGAATAAAGCCACTGAAGGGAAAGAACATTATGATTGGGAAAAATAATGAAACTATGTCAAACTATGCTCTTGCTATTTCTGCAAGACCATATGAATTTTCTTCAATAGTACTGCAGAAAGGCTTAAAAATGAAAAAACACAGCCCATATTTCATTTGATAGGCCAATGCTGACAAAAGTAATCTTCTAATAAAAATAGTGCCTGCTTTGGTACAAAACTTATTTTGAAAGCAAACACTTCACAGGGCAATTTAAAAAGCACTAATTAAAAACTTCAACTTTTTTTTTTTCCAAGTACAGTAAAATTCCAGTAATTCTACTGTATTTTTTAATGAGAACAAGAAAGACTTTATCAAATCATATGTTTGTACAATTCAGTTCCTTATTAGAACACGACAAACTACTCAATTGGAAATGAAAACAAAATGGTCTAATACATGCATCACTCTGTACAATTAATATCAAGCTGTAAAACTAAGATCTCGAATAGTGGTGAAATTCTCTCCCGGAGACAAATTCTCAAACCCAGATCACACAGTCAACTGTTGTAACATTTTTCATTTATTTTGTATTTGTTGGTTTATACTAAACACATGCTTCCCCTACAAAAGTAAATAAAGCAATAAATACACATAAAATATTTTGAGCAACAGCTTAAGCTTCCAAATATTTACAACAAGGTCCAATTTTGCTAGAAATCTAAACCTAGATTAAATTTTCTTAGTTTTGCTATCTGCTGTGGCAGCTAGGCTCCATATGTGACTGCTGTTTTATCTTCCAAATTTAAAGATCTGCAAGACAGTTTGTAAAGCCACATGAACATCCAAAGTTAAAACAAGTCATCATTAAAAAAAAAAATCATAGATTACACAGCAAAGAATGAAAAGTGGCAACAAGTAAAACATATAAAACATTAATATTTAGCAGGAAGGTTAAAGGCGTGGTACTAATACATAATTACAGAAATTTAAGTTTGCCAACTAAGAAAATAGTGCCTTTCATACAGTTATCTGGGGAACAGGTACAACACCGGGCAGACAGTGCAGCTCACTATGACTGTATTTATCCTAAATGAAATGAGGTTTAAAGAACTCACATTCAATATGACTGTTTTTAATGCTAACATTTTTATTCAATTTAGAATAATTACTTTGCTTTTTTATGAATTAAGGAATTGCTCAGACCTTTCTAGGAATTATATGCTTAGATTGATAAGTAAATGCACACGTGCAACACAAAGCAAGAAACGGGCTTTCGTTTGAGCTGCACTGCAGTGGTCCAAAGAAAAAAGCATTTTTTCTCTATGCTACAGTCAGAAGAGCCTCCCCTAACTGTAGGTACTGTACAACCTCAGCACTGGTATTTGCACCTTGTTGAAAACCACAAAATCTAAAATGGTCCCAAGAAACGTCTTCTACACCGCACGAGAAAAGGACAAAATTGCAGTCAATGAGGTAAAGACGCGCAAAAACCATTGGGCAGCGTTTGCTTAGGGAACAAGGCAGCATTCCTGCAGAACCAACCTTTTAGTCTCAGTCTGAAATATTCCTAGCTCTACAATTAAATCTGCAGTGGTTTTCCCTACATTATACTAAGTATAGGGTTGAAACAATCAAACCAGCAATTGGTAAGGACCTGATCCTGCCTCATGGAACTGCTTGGCCCGGCTCCCCCTGGCTCCTACGGAGCATGGGATCCCATCTGTAAAGCAAGACTTACAGAATGCCCACAACTCACAATAATAACTGCTGGGGGCCTGATCCTGCAAACATTTCTAGAGGACCAGTGGTTTCAGCAGAGTCCTACCAGCTCCCTCCAAATACAATTGCCCTCGCAATGCTGAGAGCTTCAGCATGTAACTCCTACTCTCAAAGGTTCAAAGAACAACTACTTTTGTTCCTCACATTATTCTTCAGACAATAATGCCATTAATTCTTTAAAAAACAGTAATTAGAAACAGTAGCCTTTGCGAATTGAAGCAACCAAATATCTGAGCGATAAACAGCTTTTAAATTAAATTATATAATCAATTTGAAGCATGACCAAGAAAGCTTATATGCTATTAAATCAGACATCAATGCTATTAATGTTATTAATTAATGTTAATGCCATTTAACGCCAGAAAAATGTGCATTTTCATATTTATTTGCTAACGGAAAATAATTCCCACCGACATGGTGAATAAAATATGGTAACATTTCCTGACCACACTAGAACCACATTCTCTGAAAGCCAAAACCTAAGGATCGGCCCTCAGTAAAAACATAACATAAGGCAAATGTATAAAGAGCTTCAACAGAAATTTTAGGTGGTTTTGCCTACTTGGCACAATTTGTTTTTTTAAAATGTACTGGGGATGAAGGAAGCTGAAGGAGTGTTAAACACGACCTTCTGCTAATTTATATAGTGTTAATGTTTTCTTCCAATAGCCAAGCTCCCTCTGGCTTGCAATCATATGTTTTTTGCCTTAAAGTCACCATACCTGTATCTTTTGTTATCCACTGGCACAATATCCATAGCAATATAATACTGCTGATGTGGGTCTAAACCTGAGATCTTCACTCTCATTGCGGGAAACATCCGCCTGAACATGGAAAGAGAGAGGTCATTTTTAATATGAAACAGACTCGGGAATAGTTGTTTAGGAAAAGTAACCGGTTCGTGGGATTTTTCTCGTTCTTCCTTTTAGCCTACAGAGTCCTTTTGGACGATTATAGTTACATAGCCATGTAATGGCCCATTCGATATGTCAAAACAGATTTTTAAAGTGCATTTACTCGAACAATGCTTCGTATGTTTTGGGATACGCTTTGGGAGTACAGCTATTACCACATCATTTCGACTTTATTGTTAGACACTAAATCATTTGGGTTTTGAGACTTGACTTTAGCAGTACACGCATTTAAAAGCCGTTTGAGATATTAACTAGAAATACATTTCTGGAGATGTGCAAACCTCCACCCAGGAAGAGCAATACTTAAGAGAAATGCAAATTGCCACTGAAGTTTCCAGCTGACAGCAGCGAATGGTTTATCGTTTCTGTAGCAGCAAATGAGAAAGCTAAATCCGCGGTGATACAATTATAACACCGCAAGGATGCAGTTATAAAAAGCCAACGTGCCATGCTGTAACCCAACAATATGGTCTTTATTGAGACGGGACTTCCTGTCTGCAACTTACTAAAGGTGAAGTGCAAGAGCTACTCTGCCTTTGAAAGGTATAGTAAAACTTCTTTATTGAAAGCAGAAACGAAATCTACGAGGTAATTTCTTAAAAAGGAGTACAAAAAAAAGTTCACGATTTGCATCCTTCTGCGGAGAAAATGGAGTATTAACTGATGCGGTGGTTTTAACGCAAAAATGCATTTCTTAGCTCACGTTTGGCATGCCTTTTATCAAGAAAGTTCATTCTTGAAGAAAAAAAAAGTCCGAGTGACGAGCTGACTGCAAGCTAATGAAAGGTACTTTTCTGTATTTTAAAGACACGAAAGCCATTCCAGCTTATTCACTATTTGCTGCTGTTCTTAAAAAGATACATATATATATATAAAATCAATTAGAAGTCGTTACTGGAAAGAAAAACCCTATCTCCGTTATTTCTGAATAAGCAGGGGGGTAAATCTGACCGCGGTTAACTAATTTTCGCTGTGATTTCAGTGCACCTGTAAGATAAAACAGCAAATCCCCGACTGGACTCTCTTAAGACAAATGTTGCTTTGTGCTGTTTAAGACCGCGTTTCAATCATTAATAAAGCCTCTCTGAAAACGTAGAAGGCAGCATATGGATTCAATAAAATATGTTTTTGTAATTTCTAATAAGTTCGGATACTTTTATACTCCCCAGGTTTTGACCATGTGTATCCACTGGGAAGGGGAAAAAAGTTTCCCCTCAGAAGGGAGACAACGCTCCCAGACCTCGCCCTAATGACGAGGAAACCCGAAAGGCCACACGCTCCCCTGCCCACCTAAATCTGGGCTTTCTCCCCGGTTTTGTGCCCGCTTCTGCTGCGCCCGCCCGCCCGCCCCGGGCGGTGCCCGCCGCCACCCGGCCCGCCGAGCCCGGCGGTGGCCCCGGGGGAGCCCGTTACCTTCCCGCTTTGGTGATGATCATTTCGGTGCCGATCTCGTGGAAACGCTTCCAGAGCTCGGCGCCCTGCAGGTCCACCCGCGGCGCCTGCGGCGTGGGCAGCGGCGAGCCGGGCCTCGAGCCCCTGGGGGAGCCGCCGGGGGAGGCGGAGGGGGAGGCCGCCAGGAAGCCCTCCTCACAGCCGCCTGCGGAGAGAGCGGAGGAAGCGAGAGGGGCCGGGGGAGCGCGTACCTCCCGACAGGGGGGCTCCCTCCACTCCCGCCGACCCGCCACAGCCCCAGCACGGCGGGCGTGATGGGCTGCGACGCGCCCGGGCCTTGGGCCGCGGCCTTCCGCCCCGGGCCGGGGGGCGACCGGAGCGCCGAGCGGCCGCGCTGAGACGGCCGGGCGGCGAGAGGGACTCCCCGACGCGAAGCCCAGGGGCGAGCCGCCCCCAGGGTCGCGCCGGGCCGGGCGTGAGGCGCCCCTGGCTGCGGGCCGAAGCGGGCGGCAGCGGGTCGGCGGTGCGAGGCCGGCGGCGCGTTTCGTTTGGTCGCTTTTAGCGTGACCGCCGCCGGCCGCGGCCTTCTGCCCCCGCCGCGCTTCTGAAAGCATCCGTATACGGTAAATTACGGGCACACGCATACATACATATGTGTATCTGCTGTGTCTAATGCACATATAGCTGCACACACACTTCTAGCAGTACACATAGACATCCGTATTGTTTAAGCGCTTTCCTCCCGCCAGGGAAACCAGTCCCCAGCTGCCGCCCCGACGAGCCCGCCGGCAGCCGCCCCGCTCCGCGCCGCCGGCCGGGGCCCGGCTCCGCCGTCCCGGAGAGCGCCGAGAGCTTTAACCGGCAGCGCCGGCAGGGGCGGGCGGGGTGGAAAGGCAGAAGGAATAAGGGGGAAACCGACTACCGGCTGCGGCGGGAGCAGCCGGAGCCCAGCCGGAGGAGCGGGCCTCGCGCCCGGCAGTCACGGCAAGCGGCGGGTGCGGGCAGCGCGCGGCGGCGGGTCGCGGGGCGGCACTCACCGGCGGGGGCGCGGGCGGCGCAGCCCAGCTCCATGTCGCCGCAGGTCCTGCCGGCGGCGGCGGCGGCGGCGGGGGAGCTCTTGGCGCAGCAGCCGCTGCCCCCTTCGTCCTCCGCCGCCTCGTCCTCACCGCCCAGCTTCCGCCGCTTGGGCTGCCGCGGCGGCTGCTGCTGCTGCTGCTTCTCGGCCCCGATGAGCGCCTCCACGGAGAAGGCGTGAGCCTTGAGGCTCATGGTGGTGCCTGGCGAGGACCGCCGCTTGTCGGCCATGCCCGCCCCCCCCCTACAGCCCGCGCATCCAGGCGCGCCGCGGCCGCCGGCACCCGCGCCCGGCCCGCCGCGCCGGCCGCCCTCCCGTCCTCCCGACCGCGCAGGCAAGGGGCTGGGGCTTTTCCTCGCCTTTCTTTTTAAATCCGAGTTATCAGCCAAGTTTTTTTTTGGGGGGGGTGTTGGTTTTTTTTTTTTTAAAGAGGAAAAAAAAATTATTCCTTTTTGCAGATGCGCTCCTTCTCTCCCCCTCCTCCTCCTCCTCCTCCTCCTCCTCCTCCACGCTCTGCCCCGTCTGATGGGCCAGGCAGGACTGACATGGGTAACAAACGCTCTGCGGACACAAATTAGGGCTTGTAATTGAAATTTGTTGCCTTGATCTGTCAGCACTTCCAGGCAGGAGACCGGTGGGAAGAACTCGCTCATTAGTGTCACTGCGGCGGGGGCAGGGCGGGGCCGGGGCGGGGGGGGGGGCGGGGGCAATGACGGCCCGGCCGCCCCGCCGCCCAATCAGCACCGCCCCGGCCCCGCCGCCGCGGCCCCGCCGCCCCGCCAGGGGCCCCCGCCCCACCGGCCGGGCGGGGGGGGGACCCGCCGCCCCGGCCCCGCCGCCGATGCACCCTGCGATAAACGTTCATGAGAACACCCCGCCCTCCCCTCCGCCGCCGCCGCTTCGCATCTCCCCTCGCTGGGACCGGGCTTTGTCCGGGCTTTGGAAGGAAGGGGGGGGCCCTCCCGGGGAGCTGCGTTTCGCTGGGGAAAACCGTTCGGACGTTAAATAAATAAAAAAAAAAAAAGACGTTGTGCCGTTTGTTGCTGTTAGGGATTAGTGATTATTTAGGGTCATTCAGCTGTTGCACTCGGAGATTCATCGCGTTGTTACTCGAACGCCGGCTGCGGAGCGGACTCAGCGCAGCATCCGCAGCCCCCTTTAAACCCAGCCCATCTAGTTGCGATAAAAAAAAGAGAATTAAACCGAACCTTGTATGAACATCGATGCGCCCAGCCGCAGAAATTTTAATAATAATCATATTCAGGTGCATAGAATAGTGCACGGGGAAAATCCTTTCGCATCTTTCCAGTGAATAAAACTATTAAAGATTTGGAGGCAGATATTCTTTTCTTTGCGTGCCCGGGGAAATGAAAAACGTATCGAGATTTTTGTTGTGTTTTCTTTTTTTTTTTTTCCCCTCTTGTCGGGAGATTTTTTTTTCCTTTTTTTCCCCGCAGAACAAAATGGAGTGAGATGCTCCGTTGAAGGCGGCAGAATAGAAATCCTCCTTTTGTAAAAAATCATGGGGAAAATCTCACGGTTTCAGGGAATAGGATCTCGGATTTACTTCGCTGTTTTGGGGCAACAGGGAGAGAAAAATTCCTACTGTGATTCGCCTGTGTTACAGTCTCGGAGGTCCTGTTCGGGCTGTCGAATGGCACAGCTGAGATTTCTGATCGTAATCTAAAAAGGAAATAGCTGCCATTTCTCTTGCACTATCGCCTTTTACCTATCCCTAAAATGCAAATTTATCCCTAATTTCAATAGCTGCTTCCTCCGAGAGTTTGAGGAAGGGGCTGATTAATAGATATACCTTAGAGATAAATTATCCCTTGAAATAAAGTTACCAGTGTTAAAATTGTAGAAGTGCTTCCCAGATGTGAAAATACAGGTATGAGAGATAACTGGTTAAAGAAAAACAAACAAACAAACAAACCCCGAACCGAAACCTCTGACTCTCTCCACATTGGAAGAGATGGAAATTTGACTGAGAAAAATTAATCTCTACGAAAAAAATTCCCCTGCAGTGGCTGTCGCTCTGAATCGATAGGAGAGCAGAAAATGCCTAATGCCCGTCACCGAGGAACAGTGCTGTGGAGTTAGTTTATCTTTACGTTAAATCTGGGACATATTAGCCGTTCCGTGGTCTAAAGCCTGTCTGCTCTGCCTGTTCCAGCAGTGATTGAATCTGAAGGAAATCAGATGTGCGGGAGTGATCGAAACGTGCTAAGCTGGAGGATCTTGCGAGAGTTTAAACGCCATCGCGGCGGGGATGAGATCGATAGGGCGAGGAAGGATGGAGACGGACCGGATCCGTCCGAGGGCTCTCGGGCAGCCTCCTCGCCCGCCCACCTCCGACGGCACCTTCCGCGGCCGCGCTCCCGCCGCCCGCGGCCGCCAGCCCACCCGCGCCTCCGCCACGGGTGGGAGCAGGTACCGACCCCCGGGCCGTGGGGGGGAGGGAGTGTGTGCGGAGGAGCGCGGGTGCGCTCCGCGGCGGCGGGGTGGGGGGTGTGTGCGGAGGCTTTAGGCCGAAGTTGAGCTTCTGGCAGAGCGGGGTCGGCCCGGGGAGGGGGGGGGGGGCGAGCTGCCCTCCCCTCCGCCGGTCTCTCCGGGACGCAGCCAGAGCGGCGGAGGTGCCGCGGGGGTCCCGGAGAAGCCTCTGGGCACGGCGTTGCTAGTCCTGCCCAGTTTTTGTTCCTTTCCCTCCCCCTAAAACCAACCGCCGCGCTCTCCCGCGGAGGAGCGACCCTGACCCCTTCGCTCCGCGCCGCTCCGCGGGGTGCGCGCAGCCCGCCCGTCCTACGGCGGATAGACAAATCGCCCGGATTAGTTTTTTTGTCCGGGAGGGTGGGCGGTGGTTGCTGTTGTTGTTGTTGATCTTTTTTTTTTTTTTTCCTCCTTGCCAGATTTCTGTAGGTTGATATGTGGCATGTTGTTTTCATTTCTTGACTTTTTAAAATAACTGCGTGGATTTAAATTTATCGAACAACCTGTGATCCATATGTCTGTCCGATTAATTTTTTTATGGGATGATGAAAGAGAGAAGAATCTCTATATATAGTGATCTGCTAATGGAATAATATATATATTCAAAACACCTTTCTGGGGTTACTTTTATTTCCGGACTTTAAAATGCAGTGCGGGTTTTTAGGCAGTTGAGTGAGGCGCTACTTATTTGATGTAGGAGAATCGCATATTTAGATTTCCTGGGACGGGGGGGCGGGGAAGGCGATATTTAAACTATTTTCGAGCAGAAAGATATTTTCCTGCCCTCCCGTCGAAAACCTCAAGTGACATTTAGGGAATGGTTATGGCCGTGTTTTGCCATTCAGAGTGTGATTTCCTCAAACCTTTTCGAGGATTAAAGCCGGGTGCCATCAGAATAAAATATCCACAGCGTCCTTTTCTCTTTAAAGGCACGATTTTCTGTAACTTCCCAGCAGGGGACCATAGGAGCAGTCACTAAAGAAAATATATTTATATCGTTATCCGGTTTTTTCCTCCCGGTGAGCCTAATCGCTTCACCCTAAGGAGACGTGGCGTATAAAACTGACAGCAGGTAGCTGACGGGGGCCAGTCAGTCAAGCATTACCAATTAGAGAAAAATTATAGTCGCCGGTGAGAAAACCGCATGTAAACTCGGTGAATGCACCTTCACCCCCGTATCTCTTCCCTGCTCTCCGCCGTGGCGGCTGGGCGGGAGGACTGGGGGGGTGTTGGGGGCTAATTAGCATTTCCAATTTTCCTCTGCCAGGGTGCACGGCAAGCCTGGAGCGACTCTCCCCGAGACACAGATCACCTTCGAAATAGGCTTGAGAGAAGTTTAAGCGTAGCTTAAAATTAAAAGAGGCAGGAAAGCCCCCCCGCTCCAGCCCGTCTGGCCGCGGCGGGGTATTACAGTCTGTCCGGGGACCCTCCGGTCAGGCTGCTCTCGCCGCTTCCAAGCGGGCTTCAGCCCGGCGGAGGAGGAGGAAGCATCAGGGAGCCGGCAGGAACGGCCGCCCGGAGCGGCGGCGGGGCTTTCCTTCGGTTTCCGATGAGAGCGGCCCGGGCCCTGCCCGCCCTTGTGTCTGTCGCCTTCCTGGACTCGGCCCTCGGTTCTCGCCCCGGGGCCTGTCCTGGGCGCATCCCCCATGAGCCCTCCCGACGGGTTTAGCTCCGCGGACGGGCTGGGGCGGGAGGGAGTGAGGCCGGCTTCCCCGGCACCTGAGGCTCCCTGGTCTCGAACTCGACCGTGGGGTCCCAAAAGAGAGGGGAGAGCGAAGCCGGCCCGGCCCTAGCCTTCGGGGCCAGGGATGCATGCAGCATCCCGCTCGGTGCTCCTAGCTTCGGAGCCGAGAAATGGGAACTGGGCCGGGGAGGCGAGGGGAACCCCAGCGCCCTCACCGCTTACAGAGCCGGGTGTGTCGCCTGCAATGACCCAGAGTTAGCCTGGACGGCGGGGAGCCTCGCTGCGGGCGTCGCCAGTCGCCCCGAAGCCAAGCCCAACCTGCCAGGAGCGCGGTCACCGCGGCGCGACGGCGGCCCTCCAACAGCCGCCGTGAGTGGGTTCAGAGGAAGGCTTGTCGGTGCAGCGTGGCACGTTTTGTCCCCGCTTCAGCACCGGGGCGGCCCCGCGCCTCTCGAGGTGGTGAACGGGTCGGGACCGGCCCACCGTGTCCACCGAGAGGGCGCCCGGTATGCCGGCAGCCGAGCGTCCTCCCCCGCCCGGCAGCTACCGACCTTTCCCCGCGCACTACGCCGAGCCCCTCGGCCTGTCCGTCTTTACCGGCCGATGTCCCCGCAGCCTCAGGTCTTGCTTTAAAACTGCGGGGAAAAAAATATTCGCTCCCCTGCTGCAGAGTATAAATAAGATCAGCATACGGAAATAAACGCGCAGCCAACCGATCGGCTTTCCGGACCCGTGAAAATGCTGAGGAATTGCACCAAAGAACTGAAAATACAGTTTAAAGGCACCCGTGTTAAAATTGCAAATATTGTAGTGATTGCGTTTTATGGCGCTTACATTGCTACCTTAATTTGGAATTACACAGCCGCGAATATGAATCGTTTTCAAGGAAATCTCCAGTCTTTAATACGACGCTCCCACTTATATTTATTGTTCGTTTCGGACAAACGATTTTTTAAAATAGACTTTTCATTACTCCAGTCACAAAATAAACCTTTGCAAACGCTAAATGAGGGTTGAAGAAACCTCTGGCTTGACTTTTTTATTGCTTTCCTATAAATTTTACTCATATTTTCACCATTGTCTCAGGAAAAATATGAAAACATGTATGGAATTAAATTAAATTAGGTAGCCTTAAATCACTATAGTTTAGGGCAGAGTCATTAATTGGAAATATTTATGTTTGCGAGGCTGGGATTTCGGCAGTAAAAAGATACGGTATTATCCCCGTTTTATCATAAAGTGGGTCTACGGGAACATTTATATCATACCATTGTAAGAAATGATGTGTAGTTAAACAACGTTTTTTGAGCAAGGCTTGTGTCTTTTTATTGTAACCCTCGGTCTTTAGTCAGGGCTAGTTCTCATATTACATGAAATGTACTTTAAGAAGTACTACCTGCTCCAGCTGTCCAGGAAAAACTGAATTATGGAACTAGGAAACATATGGCAGTTGCATATTGCACGAGTAAGGTACATATGAAAGTTATAAATTTCTTTTTTAAGTAACCATTGTAAACGCATTTTTATAGGTTTCACAGTATGTATTACATCTGTAATTTTAATTTTTGCAATATACCTTTTTAAAGATACCTATGTTTTCTGTACTCCAGGGAAGGAAATGCAAAGAGACGTTTATGCGTTAAAAAAATTGCTGCGAGCAAAACAAACAAGCAAGGTAAATAAACGGGGAAGCGGCACTTCCCCACAATGGAAAGGACACTATGCCATCTATTGGCAAAGCAGTTATTTACAAAGCCAAGGGTACCCAAGCGAGTATTTTCCGTTCTTTGAATACTGCGCAGCAAAGTGTTGCAGTCATAGTTTTGGTGTATTACAAACAAATGAATAAAGACATTTCCATGGAGGTCCAGGGAGAAAAAAAAATAAAAGAAGAAAGCAAAGACAGTTAGTGAATTTATACCTCACAAATTAGGTCATTAACTCACAGGGGGATTTTGCAGCTAATTGCAAACTCCCTTCTTGGAGCGCCCGAGTGGGAGAGGTTTAGCTTTTTCGATTGTTTTATTACTGAACGATGTCAAAGAAGGCTTCCTTTTTTTATTTTTTCCTTTCTTTTTCCTTTTATAAAAAAATGCAAGGTTACTTGAGGACTTTATGGCCACAAAACAAGCCAGTGGGCCGCTTTAGAAGCTGACCTTCCAGCCTCTGCTTAGCTGAGACTTCCTCTGAACGTTAACGCGAGCCTGACTGCAGGATCGGGCCTCCTCTTCCCTCCTCTTCCCCTCCTCGCAGAGCTCCCCCGAAACACGACCCTGATCTGAAGGGCGGTATAGAAGGGCTTTGCTGGCTGAAGAGCGGCGGAGGAAGGGGGGGCACGGGGCGCCGCGATCCCGCGGGGCAGCTCCCGGGGGGGGCCGGGGCAGGAGGTGCCCGGCACCGCCTCCGGCACCGACCGGCCCCCCCCCCCCGCCCTCGCAAACGGCACCAAAAGCGGCGGAAAAGTTTATTCCCGTAAGGCGAGAGAGCTAGCTGTGCTTTTCCCGTTTCCAGGGAGGGGAAGGAAAAGATGATATTTCCCCATCAGCCCTAAATAAACCGAAATAAACGGGGCAGATGGGAAGCGAAGAGTCAATTTTTCCTGTTCCAAGCGCAGATCAATTTCTGAACGAAAGTCCCTGCCTCTCCGCCTTGAACTGGCTTTCATCCTGCTTCTCTCACTTGCTAAGGGCTTGGCTGTTTCCCTGCCATGACTAGCCGGTTCTGCTCAGCGGGAAATACTTTGTTTTAGCTTTCAACGTTGTAATCTCCCTTTCTCTGTCCCGCAGAACGCGGCTCTGCGGTTCTCGCCTGGATGTGTGCGTTTTTTCTGGGGGAAGGATAAATTCCTGGGAGCACCTGTATTTCTCGGCTCGAAAGGTTAATCTTTCCCCACACAGAAAAAGAAAAAAAAAAAAACCACCCTAAAATAAAAAGCAATTCCCTCTGTCTAAAACCAGACCCCAGAGGACAGGAAAATATAAAATCCAGACCCTGCACTCATACCCTTTTACTGCTCTTCTCGGTGTGAACGTGTGAGTCGATGGTGTTTTACAAAGTTGTCTGAATTTCTTGAAAGGCCGTTCCTGTGTTTATATGCGAGGGGAATTGGAACGTCTCGCTGAGTGGAAGAGGCACCTTCGCCGGCCGGTTTGTAGCCCAGCCGCTGGGCGCGGGGCCGGGAGCCCGAAGGCTTCGCCTCGGAGCCTCACGCACGGGTTTTCGGATCAGCCCCGCGCGTCCCTCGTCGGCAGGGCAATGCAAACCCACGTACCCGCGTGCGCAGGCACCGGCTTTTTGCTTTTTCTGCCCGGGGTCCCCGCGGTCCCGCACCCGTGCCGGGGCAGCCCAGCTCCCGCGGCTCCGCCTGTCCGCTTTTGGGGGGATTCCGCCCGGGAACGGGGCCGTCGCGCCCCGACGCCCGGCCGGGACAGCCCCGCGGCGGCGGGCGAGAGGGTTTGCGGGGAGCCGTCGGAGAAAGAGGCAGGCGGGTAGGCTTTAGGGGTAGAAAAGCATTGATGGAGGAGAAAGCTGAGCTCCATCTGGGCAGCAATTTTTGAAGAAGCCGTCAACCAGGCTTCTCTGTCGCGCTCTGCCCACATTTGCCCCTGGGTTCCGGACGAACCCCTGAGCACGGCCCGGTTCCCCCTCGCCCATCACCTGAAAGAAGGGATTTGGCTTGTCGAAATTAAATTCCTCTGCAATCAGCCAGACTAAAATACTTTCAGGGTAACATCCAGGAGATCATTTCCCTCGAGCTCCTATCAAGTGTTGCATACATAATATATCTTTTAAATATATTGCTTTTTCGATGTGCTGAAAAGGAGACAGTTATTAAAAACTGTGCGAGCGCTCTGCTTGTAATTACCCGGGGAGCGGGGCGAGGGCGAGGCGCTTGCGGAGACTCCAGCTCCGTGTCGCAAAGCGGGGCTGTAAAGCTACTCTCCTTCAAGGTTTACGTGTGTAAAGCCCCTTGGCGCCTTTTTAAAAATAAAAAAATGCTTGTGTGTATATCCATACACATAATAATATAGATCTATATGTATATATAAACATACATGCACGCACACACATATCTATCGATTAAAGTCTCCCCATTAAGTATAGGCGCGCCTTGGCGTCGGGATTCTTTCAGTTGCTGATTTCTGTAGATAAATGCAATTCTTTCCTTTGGGCTTGTTTTTTTTCCCTCCTCCCCCCCCCCCCCCCCCCCCTTTTCTTCTTTCTTTCTCTTTCTCTTTCTGTCTCTTTTCTCAGTGGAAAGTGCACAGTAAGTGTGAAGTATACATCATCGCCCGAGGAATTTGTCTTGAAAAGTCCTCTCAGCCCCCTGGTGTTCAAAGACTGAAGGATGGTTATTGATTATTGCACTAGATCAGAGCCCGCAATTTAAACGCCAGGGAAATGAAATGGACCGTCTGGGAGGGCCCGGCTCCTGCCCCCCGGCTCCCCCCGGCTCCCCCCGGGCCCATTTCAGCTCCCCCCTGCTCGCCGCCGCGGCGAAGTGGCTTAAAGCCAGGCTGTGCGCCCGCGGAGCCCCGCGCAGCCGCTGCGGGCCGGTGCGCAGGGCAGGGGCCTCCCGCTCTCCCCAGCCCCTCTCCCACGATTTTCTTTCATCCGACAGCGCCTGGGCTGTACAGTCAGTGCCCATGTTGGGAACGCCTGGACGGGAGAGACTGCAGAAACAGAACTTATATACACATATGTGTGTGTTACTGTATATATACAAATACACACACATATATAGGACTTCAGCTGGGCAGAGGGGCTGTGTATTTAGACCGATGATCTCTTGGGCAAGCTTGTCGGTTCTCGACATGCTCAGCATCCCTAAATCCATCACTTGATCCATGAAAAGCCTCATGACAGGGGCACCAGGGGATGCTGAAGGATGGGATGGGGGCTGAGAAACCCTCTGGCAACAGGGCCAAGCAGGGACCTCAGTGTCAGGGTGCAGTGCATGAGAGGGTGAAGGCCTCAGTTAGCACCTGCCCCATGCGCCCCACTCTAGGGGATGTGAGGGGGTATGCAGCATCCCTGTCCCCTTGCCTGACCATGAGCACCTGAATGGCTGTGATTCTTGGGAGGGTGCACGCATCCCTGCCTTCACCAACAGTGATGTTATATAGGCACAAACTTCTCCACATGCCTTAGGAAGTGTGAGGTGTTAACTGGCAACTGCCAGCTCTCTGGACCCATTTCTTCTTTGGCCAATGGAAAACAGACAGAGCATCTTTTGCCCTTACAAACTTGACCAGCAGGGAGAGAATGTAAATGCTGAACTTGCTTCCTTCAGCTGGGGAATGATTGTGCTGTTTGGGAAGGGGAGGGAGGACACATAAAAGAGGGGCTTTGGAAGGCTCGGTGACCTCAGGCTTTAATTTACAGCAATTTTAGTCTTGTATATAAAGAGAAGATGAATTAAATCGTGGAAAACTTCAAAATACATTTTAAATTTTATCCTTTTTCTCTTCCTTTGAGGGGCAGACACTCAAATTCACGACAACTGAGATCGTTTGCTTTATGAATAAGAGCATCAACTCCCCTATTGTGTCCTGTCACTGTATCCTGGTATTTCTATATCCTCTCTAAGGTCCACTTTCAGCCTTGGAGGAATGTGATCTAGGAATTAGGTTTTGGACCACTTTGTTTTCATTTTGCAAATGCAAAGATTTTACAGTGAAACACACAGTGTTTTCTATTTCTTCCTCTCCATAGGCATGTTTAACTCCCATTGACACTCATGTGAGTTATGCACATGTCTAAAGAGAAGGGCGTCTCAGATCTTTTTCTCATCGTTTACATGAGATCAAAGGAAATCAAGTAGAGTTAATGAAGGGCCAGATGGTGCTTTATTTGTGCTCTGGAAGACAGTACAAGAGAATGGGAAGGAATATCTGTAGTTTAACCTGGCAAAGAGGAGGAAAACTTACTATCTCATTGAATGGGCACCGAAGCAAGTATGCCATATCTTCACAAGTGGGAAAGGTTTGCTTGTTTTCTCTCCCTCAGCAGATTTTGGATGCAGGGCTAGGGTTGTTTTTGGAAGGTGTCGACTGAAGGGATTCCAGACTCTGAAATCATTCACATTTTGTCTTTTTTGGAAACACAAATTTCTTTGGACCCAGTCAATTCTTTAGTTTTTCCTTTTAAGCTGTAGGACATGGGCGCTCCTCTAGTCCGTGGAAAATGTGTAATCTAAGCTGCTACAAGGAGGCAGGGCTGTAGAGGCAGGAGGGCCTTTGATTTGGATCCTCACTGTGAGCGAGAGTTTGGCAGGAGAGGCACAGGATGCAGTAAACTTCACCAACGGTGCACACAGAGGGACTCGTACCCCAGAGGACGCAGACGGGGTCGGGACCATCCTGTGCCATGCCTCTGTGCCCGCTCTGAGCCCTTTCCCCCTGCTGCCGGGCTCTGTCAGCTCCAGCTGCCCCCAGGATCTTCAGAGAGGAGGCTGTAGCCTTGGGTATAGCTAATGACAAGTTACTTTTGCCCTCACTGCTGGCCGGCGTATCCAAATAGAGGTGAAAAGTTTGTTTCTCTGTAGACCTTACACTGACCCTACCAGGCTCTTTCTGATGTAGCATACTTGGGTAGGATGTGGTGTTTTTCCCTAAAAAAGAGATGTTTTTGTGGAGGATTACGCCCGCCCGTGCTGACCTTGCAGGGATGGGTCTGTGGGGGCAGTAGAGGCCATCTTATTTCTTGGCCTGTGTGCGTCCCATCGCTGTTTTAACGCGTGACACACTTATTCGAGGATAACTCAGCACCAGGCCACAGATTTCTCAATAGCTTGATGTCCTGTGTTAGGCCTTGCACGACATTGTAATGCCAGTTGACAAAAAAGTCACTTTAGGGATGTTCCTCAAGGCTCCTTTTGTTGACAAAGTGGCCCTCTGGATTTGAAAGGCTTTGCAGTTGAGCTGAAGGCCTGGAGGCTTTCCTGTTTTAAAAGCAACGGGGGGAGATGCAACTAACATCTGTACATTTGTTTAAGGATGCCAGAAGTTGTTTGTGTTTATGATTTCTTTTCAGAAAATTGTATCAAGAGTACTTTAATAGCAGTATAGCCCTATCTACTCTTTGCCCCCTGGTACAAACCTAACATTACAGCTCCAGCTGACATTATTTCCACCTGCTTTAAATGTGTTCATGTGCCTCTAATCCTGTGTGCAGCTTCACATTTGTACCCATTTCCTGTATTTTATAGGCACATGTGGTATGTCGAGGTTTGGAAATCTAAGCCCTCATTTTGTGCTGCTTGTTTTTTAACATTCATTTTCCCTGGCAGTACTCCTTATTTAAAAAAAAAAAAAAAAGAACAAACAATTCTTTTTTTCCTGGTTAGGTTTAAGAAAAACCTTGAGCACTTCCTTGCTCTTTTATATATCTAGCACTTTTATTGAGTGAGTGTGCAGTAATTTGGTGGGTTTACTAAGTAACCTGACAGTTAATGGGATATGTCTGCAATAGCTTCCAAAATAACTGGCTGCTTAGAAATATGGAAAGGACTAGCATTCTCACTCCTTTCTGTTCTTTTGAGAAATTCCTATCTGTTTTAGCTCCAGAGAAGTCGAGATTACATTAAAGATCCATATGCTCTGAGAGCTACTACCAACTATAATAAAACTCATTAGAGCTGACCCTTCAAAACTGCTATTATATTAGAAAAATATTATGGATTTTAATCTAAAAGGTCTAAGAAGCTACTTTAAAAACACGCAAAACCATATATACACTTGGAGCTACACAGTGGCTTTATGAGGCTTGAGAGCACAAAAGAAACCTCAGCCACGGAAGAAAGAGTTGAGACTTCACTTTCCGCAGACAAATTGGCTGCTTTGCATCAGTGACCCATACTCGTGTGCTTACTTGCTCCTTTGAAAAGGAGAAGAATAGCAACATCAACAATCCTTCAACTGGTGCACCATGACCCAAAAGAGTTGGGAACCCTTTGGTGTTAGGGAATGGAGGCTCAGTCAACTGGGGATGGAAATGTCTAAGAGGAAAACCCAAACCAGCAATCCCATCTCCTTGAGAAAATGTCTGTGTTTCCTAAACTGACTTCTTCATGGCACAACAGCCAAGACCTATGCCACCCTTTGCATTAAGGTTGATTTTTAGGGCTGGGCCCCACTAGAAGGGTAGTGTGAAGATGGTCCCATGGTAGTGTGAATCCATAGGAATGAGCTGGATGAGGGAGGAAAACCAACATTTGTGTTGGAGATGCAGAGCCTGAGTAGATGTATCTAGTGTCCTGCAGTTCCTGAGAAGAAATAAAAAGAGGAACAAGATGAAGGAAACACCGCAGAGATTTCGTGTGCCTGAGTAACTTCCCATACGACCAGGGTGTCAGTTGATCTTTACTGCAGCCCAATTAACTTTCATTTGTCAAATTTTAGATGGCTTTGGATAGGGATTTCATGGTAATGAAGACAAACGTTTTTGGTAAACAGTTGACATGTCATGATGCTTTCTGTGACACCGGTGTGTCTAGCATTGCAATGTATGGGTCACTTTTTACTTGTTGTAGTCAAAAAGTTGGTAGTGGGAAGACCTTAATCAGATTCCTTCCACAATTTGTGAACAAATTCCCTATACTTCCTTGCCAAATGTCGTTTAAAGCCCTGACATGTGTCTTTTTATTCATTAGAATGAACAGAAGGGTAGAAACATAGTGCTAATGTTTTTGTTCCAATTAAGGAATTCATTTATGTTGCCTCACTTAAAAATATTCTTCTCAGAGAAAATATGAGCCCAAAGCTGATTTATCAGGTTTAAATTTAAGAAAACTATATTGTCAGAATAACCACACATTCCTTTTTGCACCACTTTTGAAATGTGTTTCCTATTACCATCTCTGCATCAGACAAATACAACCAAGTTATTTACAGGCTGTGAAAGATACTAAATCTTTTCAGAGTAATATTACATTGGATCACAAATTCTCACTTTTAATAATAATTGACAACAAACTAAAGCGAAGGATATTCACAATTAGTAACAACAACACATAATGCTCTCCCAGTGCCTTGTATCTTCAAGACCCTATGCAGACATAAGCTGCTGAAGTCTTATTAACATTTATTTTGGAAGGATGTTAAATATTGTTATCTCCGTTTTACAGATGGTGAAAGAGGCTCAGTAGGATTGTGACTTGCTTAAAAGCCTCAGAACAGTTTAATTGCAGAAGCAAGACCAGGACTCGCAAGCTCTTGGCTCCTACTTGTGTGAGAGAGCGAAACACATTTTTAAAAGCATCCTGTGACTTAGGAATCCCAGTTCCAGTGCACACCAGGGCTTGAGCAGCGCTGGAGCAGTGCAGCTCCTCAGGGGCACTTCGGGCTCCCAGCTCCCATTAACTTTGAGTGATTTTGGAGCTCTTGAAAACTCCTTTCAGTCCTTCGAGGGAAATGCACAACACCTGTGATTCATAGCGGCGGCGCACGGAGGGGTAGAGCAAGGGCTGGGAGCGATGGCCAGCTCCACGTGCCGCTCAGCCGCGATTCAGAAGCCGGAGGGCGAGCGCTGAGCAGGTCTTCTAGGGCTGAGGGGCGGGGGGAGCTGGCGGTGCTGCCAGCTCTTCTCACTGACATGATTTTCTCAGGAGCGGAGCCAGGAAAGATCTGAAGGCAGAGCTCCAGCCCTCTTTTAAATTTCAGCTCTGCCTTCGGGAGGAAGCGCTCCTTGCCTGGCCCCTTGCGCCTTGCCCTCCGCCTCCAGGAGAAGGGAGAAAGGGAGAAGCTCAGGTGGATGCACGTCCTCAGGCTCTCTGCACCCCTCTTCCCGGCCAGCCCCTGCTGCCAGGCTGGGAATGGGGGACTGGGAGCAGGAGGGTGGGCAGAGACCGGGTGGGAAGAAGCAGATGTATTCGTGTGTGTGTGCGTGTGATGGGAGTGCAAGAGTGGGGCAGCAGTGTGGGGCCGGGGGAGCAGCCCCTTGGGGCTGGGAACACAAAGCGAAAATGGGTCTGAGCAGCAGGGGCAGGCGGGGGGACAGATCTGGGGTGGGTGGAGAGTGTCGGGCAGCAGCACCCGTTGCTGTTAGATGGAGAAGTGCACCGGTGCAAGGCATGCGGGTCTTCAAATGAAGCAAAGGTCAGGAGGAACCATCAGCACCCTAATGCCCAAGGACCCATGACAGCTCTCAGCGTGGGGGCTGGGACTGGAGCAGGCTGTGCAGCTCTCACCCACCCTCAATCAGCCCTGCACCCCCGTGCCCACCACAGCCTTTGGAGATGAGGAAGCGAAAGAGTTCAAGCTCAAAGGAGAGATCAAAGACATCCCCCATACATGTAGGTGTCTGGCGGTTGAGTCTTGCTGTTGCCCAAATTGTGACGTTTTTACTTTGGCAATACTATAGTGCAACTAACTAGGAGCCTGGAATAAGAGTGGTTAGACTGAGGAGGCAAATTGCTTCATCAGCAGGAGAGGGACTGGACATTGCTCAGAGTAGAATTTGCTTCCCCAAAACACCCGTGAGAAGGGAGAGAAAAGCTTGGATGGGAGAGAGGATACTGAGGCATGTGCAGAGAGCCGGGCGAAGGCAAGGCATCCCTGCAGCCCCAGCAGGGGTGCAGCCCTCCTTCAAGGACCAGATACCAAGCCCTGATTTTCATGCCAAGGTTTTAAACTTGATTCCTTGGCTATGAGTTTTGGCCTTAGACAATGCTCAAAGGGATGCAGAAACCATTTGCACTACAGTCATAAATATTTGTGTCCATGTTTAGAAATGTTCAGTGGCTTCATCACATTAAAATATTTTGGGGAGGTGTATAACTGAGTGAGTGCTTACTGCTGAGAAGATCTCGAGGTAATTCTGAATAATGAAGAAAGAGAAAGTCCTCCCTTATGTGGGAAAAACCACCAGGCCAGAGGACCGGCTTTCTAGGCCAAAGCCTATTAAATTCAAGGGGAAAACAACTTTTATATGGCTTTGTGCCTACACTTAGAAATCTAATTGAATTTAGAGTAGGCTTTATGAACGAAGGGATTCACAGCATGAGATTAATTGTTCATTGCAGCGATGGCAAACGCAAGTGGTGAACTGGCCAGTTGGTCCTATCTGGGATATTAAGAAAACCTAGTGGGGGTGGTCAGGAGAAATCAGGTAAAATCTCTGGATGGTGGAATGTTAATTCAGGGGCCAGGATGGGGAAAGATTAAGGGTCTCTCGGAAAAAAGTTGCTTTTTAATGTTCTTTTTGCTTGAACATGCTGATGTCCCAAAGGCCTGTTCTTTACATAATTCTGTTTGCACAAGATGAAGGGGGTACCAGAGCTTTGCCAGCTTCATGTAACTCATTGCAAAATCCTTGAAAATACTGTTTAAAAATATTTATGCAGTAAAAAAAGTTATTTCACACATTTCTAGTCAGCAGCCAGGTTTTAAAATAAACCAATCTGTCCTCAGAAATAATAATAAGAAGAAATAAAGATCCAAATTCGCAGTTAGTGTAAATTACCAGACTTCCACTGAAGTCAACGCGAGGTTGCCAATCTAAACTAACAGAGAATCCAGTCCAGAAACCATGAACGTCATTTTAAAAGTCTTTGAAACAGGGTCTGCGAAACATTATGCGCCTGTAAAGTACCTCACCGAATGGCGAAGCATGGTGACAGCCTCCAGATACCCCAGGACAGATAGGAAATGGCAACACCAGGACTGAAATTGTGTTTGAGGAATGTTACATCAGTTAACACGTAGTGTTTAGAGAGTACCGATAAATAGGATGTATCAGTCAATAATTGCTTCTCCAGTAAACCAACTGGCAGAGTAAGTAGAGTTTTCTCATGCTAACATAGTGAAATATTTAACTAAATATGTTAAAGCTAATGAAATATGTATTTTTTTGAATTCTTGACAAAAATGAACAAAAAACCAAACTGTGGGCTTCCATGTCTCTCCAGCAGATCATGTATCTGATCCATGGAAAGCTTCCTTCAGACAGACTGTCTTTGGTGACACCTCCTTTGTCACCCTCTTGCAGGGCACAGTACAATTTTTAAAGGCATGTCCAAAAGCCGTAAGTTAGGAACATGTACCTTCACTCTTCCTTCTGGATGTGAAAGGCTGATCTCAGCACCCCAGGAGGGAGCATAAGCTGGTTATTGGTTACCTTAAGCCTTTAAAAGTCTCTCTGGAAGGGCCAGCTCATGACTGGAATATTTCTCTTGAAAAACATTGATTAAGCCCGTGGCGGTGCACAGATAAGATATTCTCTTATTTCTTCTGTGAGTGTCACGATGACCTCCCTATCCTCTGTCTTATGTTGCATCCTACAAGTTTCTGTCAGGTTTCTTGAGGTTGTGAAAAGGAGGCACAAAAGGGTGGGTATTTGAAGACAGGCAGCCGGTGTGCACCTACCTGGCAGCTGGGGATCTCCTCCTGCTTGGTACCTCCAGCTCCTCTGTGGGCGCGTGGTGGTGATTGCTGCTCTGGCAGGGCTGACACCTTGGCCAAGACTCACAGTATGTTTGTTCAGTGTACAATGTGATGGGACCTCGTTCCAGTCCTCTGGGTACTTCTATAATAGTAGCGTTACTCTCCCATAATAATAACAAGAGTACACGTTTTATGAGAAGTCTGCTCTCAGTGCTGGAAAGAGCAGCCACTATTGGAAAGTGAATGCAAAGGTTTTTGGCTGAAAATCTCCTGGTGAACTTCAAGGGTGGCTGCTGAGACTAGGGGCCAGGTCCTCAGGTGACAAAACCTGGCGTAATCTTGTCTGGGTCAGCTGGGTTGCCCTGGCTCACGCCTGGGCTGCTTGACGCATAAGGATAAAACAAGAACTGACCGCGCTGAATTTGCTTTTTGTTTACTGTGGTGGTCACCGCTGGGCAGCCCAGAGAGGCTTTGCAGGCAGCTCGACAGGCAAAGTCTGAGGGCATGGGAAAATCGGCGTGCTCAGCTTGCTTTCCTCTGCTGAGCACCAGGCTTGGCTGGAAGCGTGGATCCCAAAGTTAGCCTTACACTGCCGGAGGTGGGCGCAGAAACCTACCCTCTGACTTCTGCCAGAGCTAAATTTAAAACTCTGATGGCTTAAAAAAGTTCTGTGGGGAAATAGCGATGGGTTTGAAAGGGAACAAGAAAAAAAAATAAAGGAAAAACAGAGAGAAACAGCTACAGAGTTTTGACATGGCAAAAATGGAGAAAATGTGACTTATCTGTGGGTAGCAGTTAAGAATATAGCCTGGATGGGAAGCAAAGGATGCGTGTCCTTGCTCATAGCTGGGAGATGCTTGCCTGCTTTTGGTGAGGAGCTTGCACCAGCCACCACTGGCTGGCTCAGGAGAAAATTACTTTCTCGAGCCTGTGAACTCTTCAGGGCAGCAAAAATTTTGTTCCTATGTGTGTGTGAAGTGCTTGGGAGAGCCAGGTCCTGATCACTAATAGAGATCCCTAAGCACCAGCAAGACAGCTGATATTGAAGACCCGTTTCCAAAGGTCCAGGCTGGCCACAACATGGCCAGTTGTGCTGGTCAACGGCAAGTGAGTGCTGTCCTATTTCTCCAGAGAGAGGGCTGAGCAGCATAAAAGTTGCTGCTATGCATTATAGGAAAACATCCAGAAGAAAAGTTTTACATACTTGCTGTGAAAAAAAGAAACATCCTTACCCATATCAGATGAACTTTGGGATACTAACTGGTCGAATGCTCTATGTTATAGAAGTAGCTGAAGAAGAATGCAAATGTTTGTATTAGTTATATGTCATCCAACTATTTGGACACATACGTGTGGTATATTTAGTGCATGCTTTGCAGTAATACATTTTTTTGCATACTGCTGGGCAAGATCACCAATAGAAAAGAGATTTAATAGGTACACAGTATAAAACTCAGACTTCTAATTTGCCATCATTATTTTATCTTAAGCTATAACTAATAATTACAAGAAACATCTGTGGCCCAACTACTCTCAAACGAGTTTATTAAGCAGATCTTCACATTTTAAAAATCTGTCCTAATAGCCTGCTTGTTTCACAGGATAAAAAAAAAAAAGAGAGAAAGAGAAAAGGACAGCTCTCCTGCCAAAATGAATCAATTAGCTCATGGATTAAATGTGTCTTCAGAAACCTGTAAATATGGGGAGTAATGTTCTCCATTTTCTTGGAGTAAGTTGTAGGACACAAATCCGTTTCCTGAAGTATAGATATTATTTGTTCTTTGGCAGCAGTCCTTTCAAAAACATTGCTAGCACTTTTTGAATGTGGACTGGTAGATTCAGGCTTTAATAGCTTCTAGGAACTATAACGTGGTTTTTTCCATTTTTCACAAATGAAGACTACCTATAATATTACAGAAAATGGGGCTAAAGCTAGACAATTTTTTCTCTTTTTCCCAGGAAGCTTTGCCTAGATATTGAAAACAAAGATTGAAGATATAAAACTGGAAAAAAAAAAATTCAAAACATGGGTAGTATGGCTAAGATACATAAAATTTTCTTGCTACTTTTATTTTAGACATATTTTAAATTATAAAAAGCCTGGATAGTAAGATTTCCATTGAAAGTTTGTTTTCTGATTTCATTTAATTTCTTATCTTACCGTTACTACACCAGACAGATGCAATACTTTGTCTTAACATTTGTCTGTTACTATTAGTGTTATTTGCATGATTCTGTGTTTTATTACTGTGACTGAATTGCTCTAAGGCTCATTAAATTTATTGTAATATTGAAGACAATTTTATTGTGTTACATTTGTTTCAGGATTCAAATGCTATTAATTTGTAAGGGGAATTCTATGCACTCGTCCCATCCCCCTCATTAAATCAGTAGTCTTAAGCAGTTCCAGAATTTTTTTTCTGATAATTCTTTACAGTCACTGGTCTGAGTCACAAAAGGACTTTGATAAGATACAATGAGATGAATCTTGCAAAGCAAATGGAATGAGTTTTGCTGATTTTGGTGGAGATATCACAAATGTCATCATGATTGAATGAATCTTCTAACAGGAACCAGCTGATTTTATAGACAAAAGTCCTGATCCTCACTTCGATAAATCTCTTCTTATTTGAATGAAGATTGCAGTATTAGACCCACATGGAACTTGGTCGGAGGCCAACAATGGGAAAGGGAACAGATTTTTTTTCCTCGTCTGATGCGCTGAGAATGGAGACATTAGTTTGTGATTAGAAATCTGACTCTATTGTTCTGCAGATTTACTCTAGCTATTGTCCTATAAGAGCAAAAAAGGGCAAGTGAGGTAAAACCCCATTTTCCTTAGTAAGAATTACTTTTCACCCATGTTTACAAGACCCTTATGTGCTTGTTTACTCCAGTAACCTGTCATACGTGAATGTCTGTACACCTACATTTTCTCAAAGATGGTAGAAATAGTAACACATCTGAGAGTTCACACTGCACTCCTGTAAATTCCTCAGGGAGGCTGGGAATCTGCCTCAGATGCTGCCATTGAAATGTGCTCGTGCACAGCAGTTTGTGATAGGTACGCCAAAAGTATCCCCGTTTTCTCTGCAAGGAGGGGAATGCTCATCTGGAAGATGGTGGGACTTCCACTCCCGCACCTCAGAATGTCCCTCTCAGCCGTGGGGTGACTTTCTTCTGCCTTTAGCAGGATTCTGGATCAAACTTGGAGATGACAAAATGCAATTAACTGTTCTCCTGAGATTTAAGTGCCAAGTATTAAATATTGTGGAAGACTGTCAACCCGCAAACATTCTCTGCTATACGGAGATCTAGGAGAAATAGCTCAACTCATGACATTTCTGAGGAAATGTGAATTTTTCAGTTCTTTGTCTCTTATGGAACCAAAACTAGGAGCAGATTCAATGCTGTATCTATTCCCAAACTTAGCTCTCTGAGTTAAATGAGCTCTTGATCTGTCTTGCGACAACTTCCATTGACAAAGACTGACCATGTATGTCTACTCCACCACCTTACAGGACTTGCAGTCATTACTTGTGTTGGACCATGAATCATATAGAAGTCATATACATGTGTTAATACCACCTGATATCTTTACTGAACCATACTGTCCCATGAAGACCACAAAAAGGCATTTTGATAGTTTGACCACAAATAGACATTTTGGTAGTTTGTCGAAGCCCATCAGTATGGTGGGATTATTGTTGAACTCCATCCAAATCCCCAGATTTGGACTTTAGAAAGCATGCTGCACTCATTAACAGGCAATTAATTAATAGCAGTGGTGAGTTTGTGGAAAAGCTACTGATGTTTAATAAGTCTTTTTTCTCTGGCTTCTATGATGTCATGTATCAGCAGAAGCATGATATATCATATTCAGTGCAGTGCATTACAGATATTTCTTACTCAATGGCTACTGTTGAAAAGGAATCTATCTTTATCAAGCAAGACCACACCTGTGCTTTGAAGACTATTACAGGATTAACGCTTACCACTGTATTTTCAGATGTGTGCTGTAAAGAAATATATGCTTTGGTACGTATGAGGTCCAAAAGGGGAGAGTAAGCTGTGTTCTGTGGAGCAGCTAGAGTGAAGGCTGCATTTAGTGGTATCCAAAAGAAAAGTCGGTTGGGTCAAACTACTCTCTGGCTTATTCTCAAGCAGCTGAATAACTACTTGTATTTTAGTCATGTCCCTTCTCCCTCACCACTCCCAAAACTTCACTATAACCAAACCATTAAGAGCTTTTCACTGGCCCACTTGAGAGAACATGGATGCACTTGCATGAGGGGACAAGTTTAACTTTCTTTAAACATGAATTCTGAGCTGTCCTCAAGGAAGGACAGGTGCACAAGTACACATATGCAAACACCCTGGAAAGCAGAAAGGAGATTATTCCTTACCTCCCTACTACCTAGACTCATGTGAAGTTGACAAGAATTCAGCTCTTACAATTTTAAATATTTATTTCTGCTACTTACGTACAGTTTAAATTTTAGGTTGCCCCTTTGACCATATTTACTTCCTAAAGAAGCTTATGGAAGTGATATTATTGTTATAATTTAATTCTTCTGCAGAATGAATAGAGTTGGAATATGCAACAAAAATTCTGGACCAAGAATGTTAACAAATTATAGAGTTGTTGGCTGCCTTGCTATAATGGCTTGGCTCCATACATGTTTATATACATATTCATGCAAGATGACAATGGCTTCTAGCTTTCTGTAGGTCAACACAAAGCCAGGAAGATTATTTTGCCCTCCATATGTGGTGCTGATCTCTATTCCTCTTCAATTTTGTCTCTGCTTAATATTACAAGAGCTAAAACTTTTCCTGATATCTCTGTTTAAGCTAAAGAATAGCTGTACTTCCAACAAAATTGTTATGGGCAGATAAAAGAGGGGGAAGGTGGCAGTTGTGAAGAGCAATAAAGGCCTGCTACAAAACCTTTGTACCAAAAAGTGATCTACATTATCAAAATTCCTGAGAAATCTGCTTTATGGTTTAATAGATTTAACAAAATTTATATATACATATAAATATTTATATTCCAGGCTTTTGTTAGTCTCTTTGCAACCTTAACAGTAATAGAGTTTTATGTTTTAATTTCCTTAAAGGAAAGTCTTCTTTGGAACCCATGAATGTTTCAGTGTTTTGGAAAGATCTAAATATCTGTTAAATATCTATTGAGACCTATGATTTCTTTTTCATCCACTCAGCAATCGTTTCATGTATTATTTGGAGAAACAGGACTATATGTACTGTAAATAATACAGAGAAATATATGTCTACGTATTATCTGATAAGCTGAAATAGCTCTGTCTGTTGGTTAATTATCCAAATACTAAAGAAAAGTTAGGCTAATGATTTCCAGACAGTTGTTATGCCATATCATGTTAAAGCAGCTGTTAACCATATGCACTACTGTAGTTCTGCTTATACTAACCATTATGAAATTTTCCTTGGGGAAAAACACTCACGTGCTTGCAGAGAACCTCTCTGCCCTCTTTTTAAATGAAATAAGTTGGTTATTCTTAGAGCATGGTGAATAATTTGTAACAAATCACTTGGTGATTTTCCCCTGCTTGTGAATAGAGATTGTGTTTTTCCAAAGCCACCAGGCACCCAAGGAACTGAAGTCTCACCAGCAGTTTGGGACATGTCCGTACCTTGCAACAGAGTAGGGGACAGTGCTGGGAGAGCCCTCCAAAACCGGCACTGGTGCAACCGCACCACTGCGGCGCTGACTCTGGTGTCCACGTGGTCGCATTTCTTCGTGGCACTGCACTCTGCTGCACCAACCTCTCAGCTTGTCTGAGGCTAATGTGACAATCCCTGACACCGCTGTTTTGCACAGGAATATGGTCCTGCAGTGGGATAGGGTTTCATCTGACCTTTTCCTTTTTGTCTTTTTGACAGAGAGACAGAGAGAGTGATCTGTGAATTCCTAGGGGCTTATGGCAGCAAATATTATAGTGATAACCACCAGAGAAACAAGATTTATGGGCAGAGGCAGTCTCTTTTATTAGGCTGACTAATATAGTTAGAAAAAAAGAGACAAGCAATTGGGTCAAAAACCATTTTTCAGGTCCAAGATGTCTTGAGGACAGCTTGTGTGGATGAGAGCTTGTTTGTTGTTGGTGGTTTTTTGTTTGTTTTTTTTCCCTCAGTTAGAGCAGTTAGACCAGAAGAGATATTGTGTTGTCTTTATAAGTGTTGCCTCATTTTTCTTAAATAATTAAAACTACAATATGATGTACATCTATTATCAGTTTAATGAGTATCTACCATTATTCTTATCAAACTTGCAGAATAATTTACCGTCTTGGGTTGTCCTAAGGAAGGGTATCTCTATTAACTCAGAATGAGACCATACTTACACTTACTTTAGGAACATTTGTCTGAATTTGTTACAGTTGCCTTTGTGTTCTCAATTGCATTCACCTCCTTTGAGTACTCAAACAAATGTTCATGAAAATGAATGAACTTTAAGATGAAAACAGTTTTATTGAATAATGGCCACAGAAATGTTCTGTCTTGTAAAAGAGTCTATCCCGGTCACAGTGTGAAAGACTGACATTTCTTCTCTGCCTCCCAATCTCAGAGCTTGGAAGAAGGCAGTTGTACAGAGATATCACCTCTAGGACTTAGGACAGGTTCCTTCTATTCAGTGTGGGTGAACCCTGGATGTCGCACACCAGGAAGACATGGTGGATGGAGACCAGAGGAGAGCATTGACTGTGATTAAAGGTCTAAAATTACAAGTAATGGCTGAAGGAATTTAGATTGTGTAGTCTGCAGAAGAATAAAAAGGAATTGTGATAATAGCATTCAGATATATGAGGGTGGTGGCAAGAAGAATGAAAAAAAAAATTTCCTCTGTCCTTTGTGCATAAAAAAGGAGGTAATTTAAACACGGAAAAATTATCTTCAGAACAAGGCACAGGAAAGGTGACCTCCAAAATCCTTTGGCTCTCTTTATCCTAAATGCTTGACAGTGAAGCAACAAAAAATTTTTCCCCTAAACATTTTTCACCTGAGACCTGACTGTCGTGATACAGTGATGTTATACTAGCACAACTCAGCCACTCTCACAATGCTCTGTAACAATTTCACAAGTGTATTAGACTATAATATTGAGACTGAACAGAACAAGCACACTGACTCGGTGCAGAGAAATGTCCAGATGAAACGAGCTTGCACTGTGTCCTAGTAGACATTTTTGAGCCCAAACATCTCCCCTCAGCAACCCAACCACTTGCTCAAATGTCTGTTCCTGCTTGTGACAGATCTGAAAAATTACATTTTGCGCAGAGACCAAACCTGCTCAGACAATGACAAACAATTTGAAAATAATTAGTCTGACCGGATGTCTGAATCGTTGACAGAAAGGAAATGTTCATGTGTGCAACGAGCGTGTAAGATGAAAGCCCTTCCCTGGCATTCCCTTAGCCCGACCTGTGGCTTCACCAGATGACCTGTGAGCAGAGACCAGGGAGAGTATAAGAAAATAGTTTTTACTAAGGCTTCTTTTCTGAAGGAAAAATCTGCCACAGATTCTGCAGTTAAATCTTTCACATTACCTGCTATCTATCTGTAGAGTTAGTAAAGTAGTCTGGGAAATCAGAGAATTTTGCTTCTCAGATACAACAAAACTCTGTATTAATATTTATACTGCATATTTATGTATTTTTCTCTTTATACATTCAGATCTACGCAGGCCAGAAACTGCAGGGTGGGGAGAGCTGTACGTGGCTCCCTCGCACCCCTCTGGTGCCCCTTTCCTTGGTGGCCCATGGAGTTCTGTGACTCTAAGGCCAGGAATTTTGCTTCTCACTCCTCAACTTTTCTTGCCAGGTGGGAGCCCTGGGCAGCCTGACTCTTGCCTATGGCAGCTCCTGGCATAGATACCACCTGGCATGTGAAATATTTCATATTTATGAAGGACTGAAAGTATACTGGGACAGTGACCACTTCTCCCTACAAGCATCTAGATTGCTAAAAACGACGAGACTGTTGGCTCGACTTATAGCTATACCCCAGTAAAAATAACTTCCAGGACTGTATCCACATGTCGGTTGGTCCATTAGTCTTGTTTGCCTCAAAAACTCGGCAGAGTTTTTTTTTTTTTTTCAGATGTTTCCTATGGAAATGAGCTTTGCATGGCCAGAGTATTTGGAGATACAGTTTTAAATGACCTTGATCCTGCAAAACTTTTTTTTTTTTTAATCCATTATGATACTTTTCTCATATTTTAATCCAAAAGAAAGTGCATTCCAATCCTTTTCGTCCTGTCCTCCAAACTCTTTACCAGTGGAATGACCTGCTATGGCTGCAGCACAATTCTGGCTGGAATAAGCTTTAATTAGCTGACAATGATGTCATGTCCATGTCTGTGTTAAAGGCGCAGGTCTAAGTGTTCCTCCTTATTTAATGTACTGTAGAAATTCCATTTTGGGATAGCATTAAGATGCTTCAGAGCCAATCTTGTATTTCTCCTGTACTTGAGACACTTGGCCTTCGGCCTTCTGACTTCTGACACTACCTCAGTTGTGCTATAATGGTCCAGAAATACACTGCCTGTTGTGTTTTATTGCTTATGTGAAAACTGTCCAATTCCTTGTCAGTTGACGAGGGAGGAGCGTCGCATTGAAGGATTGCACAGCAGTGTGTCTGGGAGCTACGTTATTTCACACCAGCGGCAACCTTTCAGTGTTTGCGCGGCAGCCCAGTAGAGCCTTGGTGCTCTCACCATACAGCAAAGAGCAAACCCCATTGTAGTCACTCTCTCTGCCAGAAAGACTCATGCATGTTGCCAAATATCTCCCCTCAACACATTTATTGAACATTAAAACAGCAGAATAGCATTGAATGAAGTCCAGTAATTTTATAGGATATATTTTAGTCACTAGACTTTGAAGACTGGTCCAATGTTAATTATAAAGTTTCTGTGTCTGGATAACATATTGTTAACAGTTATTTTGTAAGTGCTAATGGCAAGATGGAAGATTTCCAATAGTTTTATTGAGGAAGTGGCAATTAAAATGTTGAGCACTGCAACATACATACAAAATAAAAATAATCCTGCATACACAGCATTTTATGTCTAAAAAAAAAAAAGAAAACAGAAAAGACAGGGATTAATATTTTCCTTTGAAATAAATGCAACCATTTTATTTCTCAAAAGTTTCGCTTTTGAAAAAAAATAAACATTGAATTAGTTGCCAACTTCAAATGTCACGAGTCTTGAACAAGTTTGACATTGTTTAAAAGCACATCATGAAACTATTAGAAAGCTAAGACAAGTTGCTATGTTATGTTTTTCCACACACAAAAAGCAACAATATGTTCTCAGTTTGAGTAACTTCTTTTAGATTAAGGGAAACAAAACAAGAAAGAACAAAAGCAAAGTGTGCACAAGAGTGTGTGGAAGTGTCTACATGGGGCAATTCTTAATGCGTGGGTGGGAAGACGTTCTCTGCAAGTGCTAGCACTAGGTCAACTGGGCACACCGATGCTCCCGCTGCAGTGCCACTGCATGCAATCACAAAAAAAAAAAGGATTACCTATGGCTCTGTATCGTACATCAATTAGCAGGCTCGACACAGATCTTGCTTTGCAGAGCAAATGGCTACCACCTGCTAAAAGGAGCCCCGGTGGGATCTATAGTGGAGACGGGAGTCCAGCAGCACCAGGGTTGGTTTTTAGCGTGAAGTCGGTCAGTGCGAGGCACGTAATCTGTGCAAGTTGAGCAGGAGCCGGGGGCTCCAGCAGTTTAACTGGGTTTGGGTTTGCCTGCAACATACCTGTTTTAATCTAAACCTGCTGCAGTGGACAGGTTTTAAGGCCCTTCCTTAACGCTTTTCCAGACAGCTTTGTTTCCAGACAGCTCGGCGAGGCTGGATTTCACATCCTCTTCTGGCCAAGTGAACGTGAGCTCGCAGCCTAGGGGAGCGGAAAGCTGCTCTGGGCTCCTGGGGCGTGTCCCTGGCTCCCTCGGCAGCACCAGGGCGGGTAACAGCCTTGGCAGCTGCAGGTATCTGGGGAGAGTGAGGAGATGCATTTCCTAATTTTCAAGGCCCTCTATACCCCTGAGCATTGATCGGCCACAGAAGAGCCACCCTGAATTTCTCTCTCCTTTCTCCCTGCTCAGTGGTCCTGACATGATCACAGATCACAGACTGGTTTGGGTTGGAAGGCACCTTTGAAGATCATCTAGTCCAACCCCATGCTGTGGGCAGGGACATCTGCCATGAGACCAGACTGCTCAAAGCCCCATGCAACTTGACCTTGAACACTTCCCAAAGATGGAGCATCCACAACTTCTCTAAGCAACCTGAGCCACTGTCTCACCACCCTCATTGTTAAAAATTTCTTCTTCATGTCCAACGTAAACCTACCCTCTTCTAGTTTAAAACTGGAGCCCCTTGTTCTGTCGCTACAGGCCTTGGTAAAAAGTCTATCCCCATCTTTCTTATAAGCCCCCCTTACATATAGGAAGGCCACAATGAGATCTCCCCAGAGCCTTCTCTTCTCCAGGCTGAACAACCCCAACTCTCTCAGCCTGTCCTCACAGAAGAAGTGTTCCATCCGTCTGGTCATTTTTGTGGTCACCTCTGGACCCACTCCAACAGGTCCTTGTCTTCCCTGTGCTGAGGGCTCCAGAGCTGAACACAGGGCTCCAGAGCTGAACACAGGACTCCAGGTGGGGTCTCACCAGAGCAGAGCAGAGGGGCAGAATCACTTCCCTCGACCTGCTGGCCACGCTGCTTTGGATACAGCCCAGGAGATGGTTGGCCTTCTGGGCTGGGAGCGCACATTGCCGGCTCATATCCAGCTTTTCATCCACCAGTACCCCCAAGTCCTTCTTGGCAGGGCTGCTTTCGATGCCTTCATCCCCCAGCCTGTATTGGTACCAGGGGTTGCCCCGACTTGGATGCAGGACCCTGCACTTGGCCTTGTTGAGCTTCATGAGATTCATGTGGCCCCACTCCTCCAGGCTGTCACAGTGATCCTGGTAGGTAGCTGGCACTGCTTTCCTGGTTGGGAGTTTTCTCCCTATTTCCAGTTCAATGCCTCCCCTGTTGAGAAAAGATGCATCACAGGTTTTATTTAGCATTTTGAAACACAGATTCTTTTTAGGGTGGTGTCCGCTGAAAACCACTGGGGGAACAAACGCCAACTTTGGGCACTTGGCTGAAGCACGTTATTTTGCTGTTCTCTGTGTAGACTCAGGAAATGGAGTGAGGCGTCTCCAGAGGGCAAGTCAGCCCATCTGAGATCTGAATCATGTCTGGAGAGATCTTTCACTCTCCACTGCGTGCAGGAAAGTACATTCCTAGCCCAGGTGCAACTTGTGGTTCCTGAGGCTCAGTGGGGCAAACCTGGACCATCAGTCCCAAAGGTTGCTCGCTTGCTTGCTCAGACAAAGCCACAAACCTATGATGTGAAGGTGCACTAGTATGGCAAGAGGTGTCTTGTTGAAGCAAACAGTAATTTAAAAAATGAATGAAGTGAGTAAGAATCCAAGATTGAATGTTCCCTGCCTGTTGTTGCTACCTTTTCCCTTGTATTTCCACAGGAGGAAAAAAAAGAAAGAGCAGCGGATCGTTGCAGTTGACCTCCTTTTTTTGTTTGCTTTGCCTCTGTTTTCCCTTTTTTGCATGGTCATAAAAGGACGCAAGAGGATTCTGACCAGCCTGAGCACCCACGTACCCACATGCATGGTTCTCCAGCATGACCCCATGGCTGTGTGGCAGAGCACCAGAACTGGGTTTTGGGGTTTCTTGCTGTCCCTGGGCAAGCTGTAGCAGAAGGCATTCAGCTTCCCTTAAATTTGAAAGCTGTGATGCGTCAGTGATGTCTGGTTGGACTCAGAAGAAAGATGTGAATGTAGATCTAAAGAAGCCCAATCTTGCTGACCTCCTGTGAGAGCCTAATACTTTTTCAATAAGCTTTTAAAAAAATGTTACCTCTCATCTGCAGTGCAAGGGTGCCTGAGTGCATCTTATAGAACAGTCTTTGAGGACTAAGCACTTCTGAGTATTTGGAGAAGTCTGACTTCACACCTTGCATGACGGCTCAGGTGTACCTCTCATCCAGCAGTAGTCAACCCTTTTGAGCCCACAGACCCCTTTCTAATTTTTCAGGGAATGTGCCCTTCACCACAAACGTAAGCCTCTGGCAGTAGGAGGTTGCCTGTCTCAGTTACTCAGGGTCTGGTGACTCCTGCCAGCTCTCATGACCACCTCCTGCAGGGAAGGGTGGCCAGCTTTTTCTCCCAGTGGCCTTCAGCCCAACCTGAGCTGCATGGACATGCAACTCCCATCTCTGCTGCTGCTGTTGCGGGGGGCTGCAGGAGCATCACCTGTCAAACAAATGCTTCCTGAAGAACAGCCTTTAGCACCAGTTGTAGCGTCAAGTTTTTGTGAGCATCGTTCAAGCTGCTGAGTCCTGAACTGGGCAAGGAGCGCAAGAAGCAGTCGGGGTGCCCTTAAAGAGCTTTCTGCTGGGCTGCAGAAAGGGACCAACAGGTATTAGCAATTATGTGGAAAACCCGATAGTGATAAAATAGCACTTTTGAGATGTTCAGCTGTAAAACCTGCCACAAACCCTTTTCTAAATCAATCCAAGCTTTATGAATAACTTGATAAAAGATTTATTAGGTGAGGGATAATAAATATGTAGGAAAGGAAGGTATGGAAAGTAAAAGTAATATACCTGTAAATGGTCTGCTATACTGAGCTGAACTAAACAAGAGCTCGCCTGGGACAAGTTGCTCCATAGGAGTTATTTATTAAAAAAGAAAGAAAAAAAAAAGGGAGCAGGGTGTCATGAACCCATGTAAAGTCTATGGTAAAGAGCAGAATTTTCTCATCACTGATGCTTTTCTTCTCCAGCTGTTTCTCCAGGGTCTCTGTTAGCTTAAGAGTGGACTTTGAGGTGTTAGGTGTTTGTGCTTTTGTTCAAAACAAGTCACAATCATACTGCAGCTCAAGATCAAAACGCACGAGGCAGCAGACTCTGACTGGGAAACAGAGATCACTGAGGTTGATGCTGGATGCTTTCTGTGAGCGATTAAATGATCCATCTGGTAACTAATGGGACCTTGACACTGTGAATTAATGTTATTAAGAAAGTTAGGAACACCTAACTGAAAACTTTATAGGAAATGGTTATACTGGTACTTTTGGTGTGGCCTCAGCAGTGATTTAAAGGACATGAGCTTGAAAGCATCCTTACAGTACACTCTGAAAACTGTGCCAGGACTGAACTGGTGCGTGAAGAGAGAGATTCCAAGAGCAAAATTGCGTATTCACAGATAGAGTTCTCTACTGATGATGTCAGCATTTTTCACTGAGGATGGTACTGTCAGTAAAGAATCTTCTCCAGAAAAAGCCAGCAGTAATGAACATTTATTTTCATTATTCCATCACCTAAAAATGTCAGCAGTGCTTTCTATGCCATCTCTCTTTGTCAATACATATCTATGCTGTAGGGAGAGCAGTGAAAACACTTCACACCAAGTAAATGTTCATGTGTGTGACCATTCATGTCATTATACTTTATTATAATGATTCTCTTCAAAGGTAGCATATAATATCAAATGGAGTGGTTAGAAGACAGTATGTCATTCCTGATTTGCCTCTGCTCATGGACAAAAGGTTGAGATTTTTTGTTTTTTGGTGGGTTTTTTTGTTGTGTTTTTTGTTTTGTTTTTTTTCCATTGGACTCCAGCCTAAAATGAAACAGCACTAGAACAGAGGTCAAGAACTTGGAAGAATTCGTTCAAGGGGAACCAGGTACAGCTTGATTCAATATCAATATTTCATATGTTCTGAGATTGTGGTTCAAACTACAAGATAGCAGAACACCATTTTTATAGGTTTCCATCTGTGAGAAGTTATTTCTCAAAGCACTCTGTATGAACAATCTAACAGATATTCATTTTTGAGATCATATATTCTGCTAAGTGGGATCTTTTTGATGCACAATCTGGCTGTGATAGTAATTTTAAAACTAGAGAGAGAGTCTTAGAGCCAGATTCATAAAAATAAATGTCTTCCACACAAAGTTATTTTCCATGATGCATTAACTCCTCCTTTTCCAGGCATTTGCAGGAAAGTAATATACTCAATATTATGTATTCCTGGAGCAAAGGAAGAATGAATCAGTGCAAGAATCATAAGAAAGATGATAAAGCTTATATTTAACTAATAAAGTACACATACCATTTCTCTCAAAAATATTTTCTTGTTTATTTCAGGACATAAATGCAAATACTTTGAGTTTGAGAACAGCCAAAACTCTTTGATGACACAGCAGTAAGAGCATTTTGCATTGATGCTCTTCTCATCATGATGCAGCCGTAGCATATCACGTACCTGGTATTTAAGGCACTTTGGAAATATTGGAAATCAGTTTCATCTATCCAGTATCCAGGACCAATCTGAGACCAGTTGTCTGGACAGGCCAGGTTGGATAAGGAACCTTGTCTTCTGTGGCCAGCAGGGCACTACCATGGCCTAGCAGCCCATGCCACTATCTTTGATTTCCCAATCCAGATGATCAGGAACTGACTTAGGGCAGAAACGACTGGTGGTGACCTTGGTTGCCAATCTGTAGCCAGGTTTGCCACGTGCCTTTGGACACACGGTGAGGTTTCTTATCCCACACTGCCACCACACCCGTGGTTTCATCTTACCGTCCTTTTGCTGTTTTAACAAGAAATCACCAATGAATTTGCTAAATCCAATTTCTAATTTGCCAGTTACCTCAGTCGCTTATGACAAGCTGAATTTAAAGCTCTGTGTGTGACGTTATGCAGAAGAACGTGGGACCTGTGGATAAAGCAGCTTTTTATGGCCTTATCATCCATGACCCTTTTGAATTACAGCAGCAGAATTACATGGAGGTGTTAGCATCTGTTGCACTCGCTATCACCCTATATTTGTGACATTCCTGTGAGCTTTTGTAGCGTGCTGTGGTGGCACGTGAGCTTCCAACCACAGGTGCTTTGTCCTTGTATGTGTGTGTGACCGACCAGGAAATTTTCACTCTTGCTGTCCCACCAGACTTGTCCCTTTCAGTTTTGCTTGCTCCAGCTCTAAGTGCTTTAAGCATATTCTAAGGCTAAGAGATAAGAACGAGCAAGTAAATTCCAGAGGTTAAATCCTGACTTTACCAAAGGTCTTGGGAGCTCTGGCACTGTTTCTTGTGGAATCAGGCTTTTTAGCTCAAATTGAGCAGGTAGAGAAATCCAGGATTCTTCACATATTTCCTTTATTTTTTCCCCCCAGCGTGGCATCCAAGTGTAAAGACACCAGCTTCCATTATACATCTAGGATTTTTTGAAGTGTCTTTAACTAGTCATAGCAGCAGCAGTAGCTCAGACCAAGCTGTTGAATATCAGGAATTACCAGACATTTCTGATGTGTACGTGTTGACCTGTTCCATGTTAGGTACATCATAAATCCAATGTTTCTGGAAGAGCCAGTGTTACTACATGTTCTCTGTACAGACAGTCATCCAATGCATCATGCACACGTCAACCTTACAGTGCACACATAGATGACGTGCTGGAAGGAATTGCCAGATGTGCCTCATACAGTCAGGAATATGTGGCTACCCCACTTATGCAGATGGCTCTCTGCTGAAACAGGGTGAATTTGATGCTCTTGTGTGTGAAGATATGATTACCATCAGAGTGGTTCAGAAAGAGATCTTCATCATTTGGGGTGTGTTCTGAGGTTATAGGCATCCACCAGGGAAGGCTTGCATTTCCCCTTTTGGGGTTTAATAAGGAAACATACTTGTATATAAAAAAAAAAGTGAAGGCTTTTTTTATTTTTGCTCATAAGGAAAGAAATATCTAATTCACTCGTTAAAGCCAATTCAAGCTAGGATGTTACTCCATTTATCTGCTCTAGAGCTTTCTTCATCCACCTCTGTATCCTCTCACAATCTTCTAGGATGAAAAGACAGTGCCTGATATGCTTCATGGTGTCTTTTGCTCTTTTTCTTCCCTTGTTGCAGGAACAGGTCTTGGCTGAAATATCAATAGGCAGTTGTCTGTCACCCACCTCTGTTCTCATCTCCATGTGCTTGGATTTTCATGTGTACAAATTTTGAAAGAGAAGTCTTGCAACCTGTTCTAAAGGCAGTCAGTCTCTGCTTAACTTTAACCTCCTGCAGTAAACTACTTCCACAGCAGGGTCTCTTGACCACAAAGGCTATTTCTTCCAGTGTTTCAGTAGCTATATTGACCTGGAGTAGTGCAGTTGTCTTAATGGTCTTTGGACAATTTAAAATAAAAGCAAAACAGCAACAGTAAAAGCTGACAGCAAATAATATAGCAAATAGCTAATAGCAAAAGCAATAGTAAATGAAAGGATCAGGTCAGAGGAAGGAAGCCCTTATGATGGCCTATATTATTACTGGAGAGACCTGTTGTAATCTTCAGGACCTAGAATATCTCCATTATTGTTGTGTTAAACCCCAGATTTGAAGGCTGATGGCTCTCATTCAAAGAAAAAAAACATGATATGGACATACATGAGATCTAACAGGGATCCTCTAATGTCATATTCCAATATTCATTCTTTTTCTGTCTGTCCAAAGATTTTTCTCTGGTGGGAACGTGGAGAAGGGCCCGAGAGGGTGCCTGCCTTACGCAAACATGCTGTGAAAATGGCAGCAGTTTGAGTGTGGAGTGTGACGGGGGGATTGAACATGTACATGGCATTAAGCCCCAGATCACCTTTGTAATTTAAAGCAATGAGATCAGCAGAGTATCTGTGCTGATAGATAGATACTCTGATACTCTGCCACAGATAGTCTGCCGTCCCTTAAAAACAGAAAGCAAATGAGGATGAGTGGGATCAGGGGGCTTAAGGAAGAGGCTTCCCCTGAAATAGTTGCAAGAATGGAACTACTGGGGACTAGGGCCTCTCCTCAGCAGAAGGAAAAGATATATTTTGAAATGCATGGGGAGACCTTTGGTATTTTTCTCTCTCCAGATGACCAGACAGCTGGGGGATATCAGTACAAATCAACTTAGATCCACCTGTGAAACCCTTCATATAGGTCTCCACTACAGGAATCCTCTGAAACTTCAAGTCTGGAGAGTCCACTTTGACTAAATAGAAACGAGCCAGGACTGAGCAACAGCATGGTGAAGGAGGCTTTGTATATCTCGGAAAAGAAGAGAGAAGATAAAGGGTGCTTTGCACAAGCATTCAGCTCTGGAGATGTTTGCTCCAGCCTCTGACTCTGTTACTTAATGCAAATATTGCAGAGGTTTGGAATGGCACTACAAGTGCAATGTGTGGATGCACCGACATTTTCCAATGGGGCATATTAAAAATGGAAAGAAATTAGAAACTCATATGTGGCTTGTAACTTCAAACATTTCAACAGGATAAATATACGCAGAGTGCTTAACAATGCTGTGCAATGTTTTTTTGAAATATATACTCCCTAATGTACTTGTAAGCAGGGGGAGTTCAAACAGCAATCAGCCAAAACTGAATAGGTACACTCCATCAGAACAGATTTTCCTTAAAGTTGCCCTCAAAGCAGCATCATTTCTCATACTACTTGAAGCTGATTTAAGTGTTGGGTCTGTGCCAATTATTTGTTAAGCCTTCTGTCTTTATTTTATAGCTTATATGATACAACTGACCAACTCACAGAAATATCTGTTGCACGCAAAGGCAAAAAGTACTAGGATCCTACCAATGTTTAGATGGTCACTTTGTCCTTTTTCAGCCATCATTACTTCTAGGGGTGGCCTCAAATGCAGATTACGCTATTCTGAAATGTTGTTTTGTTAATTTTGTAAAGGTGGGAATTTATTGCTCATTTAATCTAAGTTGATCTTTGTCAGCTAAGTGTACAATTAAAATTACAGTATTTGATGTAGATCTGGGTGGCTTATAGCACCAGTCTCTCACTTCTAAGCACAGAGTTAAAGTTCAGCCAGAGGTCTTGCATAATATGAGTTTTCAGGGATTTTAGTGTAGTCCCCACTGGACCGTTATCTACAACACAAACAACTATACATCATTTGGCAATTCAGGACAAGATGTGATTAGGAGACACTCTATTCTAGCTAATTTTAACATATCGAAGAGTGTTCTCCCTTTGCACAGCAGTTATTTCTGGCAAGACCCTAAATTGTTAATGAAGAAGAGGAGGTTTCCCATACTACCTCGCCTTCAAAGCGTATCAAATTTGGCACTTCTCTTAACAAATCTATAGCATGATATTTCACCTAAAGAAAGGTGACTGACCCAATGCCAAGGAGATCTGAATCTCTCACTCAGAAACGATTCTTTGCCTTTCATTAAGTTTCATAGGTTTTATTTAACCCAATACTGCGTAGTGCCTTCAGTGCCGTATTCTCTAAACACATTGTAGCACATGGCAGTATTTTATAGAACAGGGTCCCTTCCTCAGCACAACTGTCACAACTTTTAGTAATGGGATTAATTTTGTCTCAGTCTATCATCTGTGTGAAAATTAGGTGTCTAGTCTAAGCAAGCCCCTCCTACAGTAAATGGAACAGCCAAATTCGAGTGAGGGACTCCCATACCAAGTCCCTGCAAGAGGTCTCTGTTCAAGGTTGACTATTCACTGAGAGATTATGAGAGTTATAACCTAGAATGCTGGAAAGGAAAAGATGTCCTCATGGTTCAGATTAATGAAGCTTTATCATAACCTAAGTCTGTCATAAGACGCAGTTCTTCCATGAGTCAATAAGGCAATAATTTGATTTCAGCTGGACTATCCAGAGCCTAAAATGCGTAACTTCTCTAACTTTTCTCGATGTAACTCTCTTTCTTGACTTTGAAGCTTAATGACTGTTAATTCCACACAGAGACAACATTATGCTGACACCTGTAGAAGGAAGGAACTGAAATTTCTTCAATGTGTGTCAACACTGGCATCTGAAAAAAAGAAAAATCCAATTTGAAAACAGTTCAAAATTTCATTATGTCAAAGAAGACGTTGCAAGGAGAACATATTTTTCAAAGATATACATTCAAATCAACAAAATCTTTTAAACTATAAAAATTTTCCTTTTAAATGACTTACATGAAGAAAAATGAAAGTCTATGGAGCATTACACTTCGGTGAACTTCCCCCAGTTTCTGGTTATGAAAGAACTTCCTTCCTGCTAAGCAAAGTTTGAAAGACTAATTTAAGCAGCCTTCAACTTCAATTCTGTGAGCAAAGGTGGGATGAAGATAGTGCTTGGGAAAATCCAGTTCTAAGGGGACAGACAGATAGTTTTCAGCCACATTCAGTTCCTGCACCTCTTCTCACCTGTTTTGATAAGTATGAGATATATGCCAACTTTCTAATGATAACAAGTGTTTTAAATTATATGTCAAAACATTGGAACCTATGAAGTCCTGCAGAACTGCAGTGCCTCTTCCCTGAGCACCTGCTGCTGTGAACATGGCAGCCAAAACCTTCATCCTTCAGCAAAACATTCCCATACTTTCTTCCATGTAGTGGTCCTATCTCTTTTCCTCCATCTGCTCAGTTTAAGTCCTTCACCTTTTACCTTCCAAGTCCTCCTAAATAGCAGTCTTCTGCGTTATGTCAGTTTGCAGCACACATTGAACCGTCAGCTTTGTTGTCAGCTATTTATGTGGTATCTTTTATTTTGATGTGGAAACTTATCCCATGGGCTTCTTGTTTTAAAAAACGTATCATTCATTAAATTAAATGAGACTTAAATTTCATTTAGTTTTCTTATTAGAGGTGGTTAATCTTTTTCTGTTGGCTGTTACCTGATCTCTGTAACAATGCAAATGACTTTTTATTTCCTCAGTATTTGGATCTCAGTGTCTTCTTTTCTGTCTCCGCTATCTCTGCCTGCATATATTCTCTTACTGAACATACATACGTATTCAGATGAACTGCCTAAGATGTTCATGTGATGGCATCCTTTTCAATACCTACCTGTGTCTGTCAGCTGATAGAGGCTCCAAAACTGTCAGTGCCCCTGAAAGAGCAGACCAATTTCAAAGGAATTCAAGAGATGATTGGATGCCTTAGAGACACGGAGTGCCTTAAACCACTGTAAATGTAAACCACTGTAACCACCTAAACAGAGGAGGAAGACCTTATTTAGTATCTCCACCGAGACACATGCAAACAGAAATCAACGTGTGGTGGCCGTGTGTTGCCTGATCCATCAGCACTGGACCTGCCACAGTACATGCTGCCACCACTTCAGTAGGAAAACAGGTAGATTTGGGAGGGCTATTGAATGGTAGAGGACAACAGGGAGTTGAGAGTGCTGGAAAAGACATTAAGGGGCATAGGGCAAAAGTGTGGGAAATCAGGTTTGTTTAGCTCTACTCTCATGGAACAATCTGTTTACTGTAATTGTCTCTTCTGAAGAGCTGTTACTTGCTGCTTTGTGCTTCCCTGAGTGTCTCCTTGGTTTTAGATTACATTCTCTTCACATCTCATCTTCTCCATCAAACTGCTATTTAGTTTCCTGCTTATTTAGCCATATAAAGTAATCTATGCTAAAAACAGACATGGCTGAAGTTTTGTGTCCTTTTCTATATAAACGAGAGGGGGGAAAAAATCCCAACTTGCAACACAACCAGACCAATTTACCAAAGCTGCCCACCCATTCCCAGCCAGCCTGGGGACATTTTATTCAAACAGGCCCTTACAATATTTCACAAAGCCAATTCCTTGACTGATGAGGTTTTACTAAACCGCTAAAGAAAAACCACCTCCCTTCCACTGGTTTACTCATCTCTACCGATATAAAATTAAATTTTACACATTGAGAAAATTGAGGGTTTTTTTCTCTTTCCTGCAACAAAGATACAGAAGGCACATAATTGGATGTGGCCACTGAGTCTTATACAGCATTATAATGTAAAACTTCGTTACATTCAGGTGACTGACCGATACAAGAGAGCACTCCGAGGTAATTTCTGATTTGGGCTGGTGGTCGACATAGTGAAACAAGCTTTGGGTCAGATTTGATGCAGGTTTGTCTACCTTGTAACAGGAAAATCTGCCATCTCAGAACTACACTGCTTCCTCAGATTAACACATTAGGAAAACCTTTTTGGAAAAAAAGTCGCAATATAAGGAGAAGGAAATACAGGCAGGAGCACAATTCAATATTATTTCAAAAAGATGAGACTGGATATTGATAATCATTTGCAAAAAATACAGCAAAAACTTCACAGGAGAAACATCCACTTGAAACAGAGATTGGAAGTCAGCCAAACCCCCTAAACTGCCGACGACAAATCATGGTTGCATAAGACATCTCCCAAATCATAGTAGAAACTAAACAGGGGAGTGAGCAGAGCAGATGTTTGGAGGTCATTAACAGGAGCTCAGTTTTCCTTGCCTGGTGGCTACCTCTACAGATATCTGATTCCCAGAAATTTCCTTGACCTCCAAACATCTGCTCTCTTCTCCTGTTTTCTTTACATCCGTACAGCAGAGCGCCTCATGCAGTCATAACCTTTTCAGTCCTTTCTTATAAAATATCTGTATCTCACTCCCCTAAATCATGGAGGAAAATGTTTAACAGGTCTGGACTTATCATCATTCATGGTAGGGCCTTCGTGATCATTGTGGTTGATGCTAAACTGTATTACTCGTTGGGTTTTTTTTTGCAGCAAGCTGTGAGTGTGCACATAAACTGTACAAATAAGCTAATCTAGAGTACTTAGTTCTTTTATTTGAACACTTAGACACCTTCCTTATGGTCTTATTTTGCCATTTTACTGAATTTCTTTATCTGCTGCCCTTTGTCAAGTCCTCAGTCTCCATGAGAACTAGACATGCCCGAGACAGTTCTATTACTTTGCAAAACATGGGGGCCAAACACATATTTCCAAGTATGATTGCTACTGCTTTTCCTTCCTCTAATGGTCAAGCATATCTAAGGAAAGTTGTTGTGTACAATGAGCTCTGGTATTGCTCAGGAGTCCATTATCTATAGCTATTTAGATTGTTTTCCTGTGGGACAATAATAGGCAAAGTCATTCTTCCTTTTTGGATGAGTAGTACCGTATTTGCTCTTTTTTTTCTCAGAATTTCCCATACCTCCTAATTTTCCCTGAAATCAAAGATAGATTACATGTCCTGCAATAGGCTTCCTTGCTAATCCCCTCACATCCCTCAACAGTCATGTCTAGCAGATAGCAAGTTCCTTGTGTGATCACATATTCTAAAAATCTCCTGCTTACTAATAACTTTCCAGAGTAAATATGTTCTCTGTATTACCTAGTTTACTAAATGTTGGTTTGTTTTTTTAAAAATCTTTTTTATTGATGTGTTTTGTTAATCTGTTTCTCAGAAAGCTCTTGGTATCCCAGTTATTTTGGAGTCATTGTTCTCTGTTCCTCTGCTCACACACTTGCTAGAATAAGGTGGGTTTTGGATTAAGAAATTGATTTTTCAGCACAGCAATCAATACACCTACAGTTAGAGAGGGACCAAGTCCCATTTTCATGATTGGGATCCATGGGGCAACCTCGTCAGTTTAGGATTTAGAAGTGAAGACGACCTTGGTGTTAAAAACTGCAGTCCTTACATAGGAGCCTAACTCAGAGACTGCTGAGGGATCTCAGCAGTCAGCAGCCACCCCCAGCCTTCAGGCTATTTTGTGGTTTCTTCCCTCCTCTGTCACTCTGCTGATGTCCCTGGGGGTTCTTTCTGTGGCCACATTTTCTTTTACTTGTTATTCCTTAATATTGTAAAATGATCACATGTCTTTTTTTACTGTCTCAGTGCTGAAATCACATCAGCCCTCTCTCTGCCCTACTACCCTTTGCATCTCAGTTCCTGCCCTCATTTCTGCTTGCTTCTCTGAATGACCATGCTCAGGGTCAGCTCAGCTGGGCCGACACTGAGGAAAACTCCTTCTGAAGGAACTCTTTGGGGTTTAGAGAGTCAAGGTTTGACTCTGCACTCCACTCTGATCTTCCTCTGGGCAAGTCAGAGAGTCCACCACCCCAACAGTGGCCACTCTTACATAGGCAGACACATGCAGACCTCTTCCTGGAGGAGAAACAGTGGCCTGAAGCTGAATCCAAACTGTTTGGAACTCTTTGGATGTCCTGGACCTGGATGGACCAGGTGTTGTTAGAGTCAGACCCTGCCCCTTCCTGCTTTCTAGGGAAGTAATCCCTTCCTCCCAGGTGGGAGCAAAGCCCCCATTCCTTTAGGGGTCCAGCCCCCTCCCAAGATGGATTATGTGGTTTATATGTCTTGAACGAAACGCATAGGTGATACACAGGTTCCAGCTGGTACAAAAAGGAGGCATCTGCCATCTCTATGGCTCAGGCCACCATATGCACATCATTCTATATTAAAATCCTCCTAGTGGCTTCCCGTCAGCTTCCAGAGGCAGTCTGAGGACACAAACCTAATTTCTGAAAAAAATAATGGCTTAGGTCCCAGCTACATCAAAGGCCGGGTTTTGATCTGTAAATGACTGTGAGAGCTGCACTCCTCTGGGACAACAGACTTTCAGACTTGCTGACAAAAGCGTAACAATATCCAGTAGCAAGGAGACAGAGTTCGACAAAGGCAACCTAATCTGAATAAGAAGCAATTTCCTAGCTGTGAAAGTAATTAAACATGGGAGCACTTCACCACAGAAGACTGCAGATTTCAGTAAGTTTAGGTGTGCTTCTGAAAAGCATGTCTGGTGCCTCTGGCAACAAAATGGGTTGGGTCTAGGTTTGCAAAGGGAAGGAGGAGGCTGGTCTGCATGATCCTGGTGGTCTTTGCTGGTCTTGGACTCCAGGAGCTGATGTGTTCCTCAGGTCATGCCATTCTTCCACGGTCATTCTGAGGAGGAGGAGTATTCTCAAAACACTTGTCTGTCTTCATTAAGACAACAGTTGAAATGAGTCTTATGTTTCCAAGCAGCAGACAGCAAAAGGCTGCCTTATAGGTCATAATCTGGATGAAATCTGAGAATGCTGTGATTTTGTTTTTACTTTCCTCTGAAGAAGTGAAGGGGTCTGGCTTCTCACTGTAGTGACCTTGTATTCTGTCAATCTGTCTGAGTTAGCCTCAACTAGACAGCTCCAGGGATGCAACAGCACAGGGCCTAGGAAAGGTTTTGGGAAACTGGGTAAATACCTGGTTAGTGCAGGCTAAGTTCAGAGCTAGCAAGGGACGTGCTGGGATGGGACAGATCAGCATACTAAGCTGGTGTCGCAAAGCTTTGGGAAAAGCTTATCTGCTCAGCTATCTGGGTCGGGCTCCTCTGTGCACCTGAGTGTGCAAGGGATTTTTCTTCCCATTGGTTTGGTAGGGGCTCTAGAGATATTTTGTCTTTTTCTCCTCTTTGTGGTACTGGTTTGCCTACCAGAATAATTTGGACCTATCCTGCCTTGTCATGTCCCCACATTACAGGGACCTCCTGGCTGATTTTGTTCTCTACCCACAGTAATCTTTCGAAGTCTGAAGTGTGTCAGTTTTTTGAGCAAGACACATGCAGTTATCTGAATGGCCTGGAGCACCCATGAGAAAAAAGTGAGTCACTGCGTGGGTTCTTCTGCTTTATGAAAGCTATGGCTAAGGAGTGATTAAGAACTGAAGGACACATTTTTCATTCAAAGGTTGGGGCCACCATATGTCCAGTGGTTTTTTTGGATTGTGGGGTTTCTTTTGGACATGGTCTCTTTCTCTGCCCTTGGAGTTCAGGGGACTATTTAGCAAAAGGACTTGGTTTGGCCAGAGTCAGGGTTTTGAAGTGCTATTTGTGAAGAAAGGCAGATGGAGGTTGGCTGTGCTGCACAGCGGGGTGTTGGCTGTAGGTGCTGGTGATCTGTGTGAGTGATGGGAAGGCGAGGACATGGACCCAAAATGTTCTGAGTTTTGATGAGGCCAAAGAAACAAGCTAAAGCAACAACTACATATGATGTGCTGAATTATGAGGCCAGCAGAGAGGAGTCAGCTAAAGGGGAATGACTGGAGCAGATGGGAGGAAGCAGAGGACTGAAAGGACATGGAGGGGTCCTATAATCAGAGGAAATCTGATGCTCCAGTGTCTGGAACAAGGTGGGAATAGATGTGGGAGGACCGAAGAAGCTTTGAGTTGAAGGGTTTCAATGAAATTGAAATTGAAACCCCCCAGGGCTTTTGGGAGAGGAATGGAGGTTAAGAACTTGGGTTTCATGCTGCACTCTGTGAACAGCCATGAAGCATTTGTCCCTCTGGGAACTATGAGGAATGACCCTATTTAGGGGTTACAGTCACATGCAGAAAACCTTTTCTCTCCCCTGGCAGTTACTATGTGCTTTTGTGCGCATGATAACAGTTGTATCCTCCTCACTATAGTCAGTAATGTTCTAAGCTTATCAAGGTGGGACAACCTTCCCAAGAAGGTTGAGTAGATCCAGACTCCATCAGTATTCAGGAAACACTGGAAACTAACATTAGAATTTAGACTCTTCCACCTATGCCCAAGTTCACACCAAAGCCCACACTTCAATCAAGAAGTAGCTGTTGTACAGCACCGCAGTTCCTGAAGACCCATGTGGATGAGATTTCTGATGTTGGGAAACAAGGAAAAATGTCCTGAGAAGTGACTGAATCTACAGAAACTGTAGCTCTTAATTTTTATATCATTGTGGCTACAATGTTATTTTTCTGGTTTAGCCACTGTCATTTTTTCCTCTCTCTGTCTCACTCTGGTCACTTCTTGCTGACTTCTCTCTCTACAACATCCCACATTTTGCCCTCTCATTCAAGATCTGATCATCTTCTTGCTATTGTAGCAACTTCTACCTTACCTCCTTTCTCGAATATAAAAACACAATCTCAAGAATTGATCTAGCTTGTTATCGAGGTGGATACCTCCCCTCCTGCTTTGTTTCTAAGTTAATTCTGCTTTAAAAGCTGTATAATATAGGTCTTGTTCTGCTAATATAGACCATCGTCTTCAGCCAGTCGTTGCTTCGTCATATCTGATTGCTTTCCTTCTCCTTCTCATTCACATATATGCGCCTCTCACTCTATTTCAGTATAAGGAAAAGTCTGCCTTCAGCTGCTCCACTATACATTCTTCTTCATATGCCTTCCATGGGATCCATCAACTTCAGTCCTTTCTAAATTACGGTATTGTTTTTATTCCTACCAGCACAAGCTCAAGCCAGAGCAACTAGTGATACTTCCCTCTGATCATTACATTCTGCATTACTGATGTATATTGCTTTACTTGCCGGTTTGTATTGCAACTAACTCTTCATGCCAAGCACATGATCCTCTCTGGGTAAACAAATAGTCCCAGAATACATAAGGGAACTCAAAGCCCTCATTAAAAAAAATAAAATGGTAGTTTTCAAAAGAATGAACCTAGCTAATTAAGTCCTGCAAAACTCAATTTTTTAAGCAAAGTTCTCCAGCCCATTCATTTTTAAAATCACAGTACTTTATGCTATAAAATGTCTTAAGTCTTTCAGTTTTCCCTTTGGCCACCATTAGGTCATATTTCAAATTCCTGGCACTCTTATTTAAGTCTTCAATAAGTTAAATTGTTATTAGGTGCATTTTGAGTCTGTAATTCTTTCCCCAAGTATGCAATGAACATAAATCAAATATTCATCATATAATCATGATTCAAATACATAATGTTCCAGATATGTTTAGGACAAATGTAGATAACTTTAATTAAGGGAGTTTGGGGACTAAAAGTGAGATGTAAAGAGTGGAAAAACAGCAACTTCTTTATCAGTTTTATCAGAACCTCACAGAAATCATCATGTTTAAGTTACACCTCCTTGCCTTTTGGCTTAGTGTGTTTTTCCCACACATCTTTGCTCTTTGTTACGATTAAATCAGTTATGATTATGTGTATGCACTAATGTCCATGTTCATAGGTGCTCTCATTTGTCAAAAAGTGTTGGATTTAATCAGCATTATTGAATCCATTCTGAATAACATTAAGACTCAATGAACAATTTCAAAATAAGACTTGGCTTCTTCAAGGTTTCCTTGCAATATACTCTAAGTTGAAATAGCTTTCCACAGAATGAGGTAGAATACAGAAGAAAACCACTAATACACTTCTAGGTGTCAAGAGAGATTTTTTTTCCTTTCCTTCAACTGGAGCAAACACATGCCAAAGCCTCCAAAGTCTTCATAATGATGCAGAAGAGCTTTGCATAGAGTTTGGCAAATAAACAGCAGAACTGCAAGAGAAAATTGAATCTGGGCTATTTGTCCTCATCCTTCTTTCTTCCTCAGGTGTCCTTCTGCAAAATATCACCACGACCCCTCTACTAGTGAAGTGTCTTTACATCTAGTGAAATAAGTGACAATGCCCTGGGATGCAATATAATGTCTTGAAAACAAGTGGAATTGGATTTGTGCCATAACTATGACTCTTATTTCATTGACAACCCCAAAGAAAAACTAAGGTCAAAGTAAAGAACCAAAACAAACATCTCAATAATTTTAGTCTGCTTTGGTTCCTCTGCCCATTGCTTAGCACGGGGAATCATTTTTGTCAGTGATCAACATGTGCTGACATGCACAAAAGCCAAATAAGTGGGAACTATCTGTACACATTTTTCTTATGGTAGCACCTTTTTGGGTAAAAAATTAACTGGTGTATTCAGTACCATTCCTTGTGTTGCCATATATCATCCATCAAATACATACGAGGTTTGGTGTTCCTGGCCTATTGCATGTTTTGAGAAGTTTGTTTTCCTGACCAGTCTTGTTCAGCAAGATCCTACTCTGAAAGCTCTATAGACATGTAGCTGGATGACTACTCAATGATAGCAAATACCTGAACCACTCATCTCCAGGAGCCTACTTTGGGCCCCGTGACACTGATTAGTCCCAGCAGTGCACCTCAATGATGAAGAACCGATTGGGGATGGAGGGAGATGTTACACTGTAATGGAGCAGCTTCTCTTACCTAAGGTGATTACTTGTACTTATGTGTTCACTATCATTCTGTTCCTGCAGGAGTTTCCCAAGTGAAGGCAGACATATTTCAGTCGACCTTCCTACACAAAGACAAGGGACAGTTGGCCTGGTTTGTAACCACAACACATGGGAACTCTGGGTCTCTAAGGATGCCAGGGATGTATGTTCCCTTTTAAATAGTACTTCTCCCGCTTCACCACAGCTGTATCCTATATGGTATCTATATGAATCAGTGCAAAGCCACTGCCATCACAGCTGGAACAGCACATGGATAAAAAAAGAAAAATAAATTAATCCTCTACTTCTCAGCAATTCAGATTTTTACCACGAAGGGGTTATTTCTGTTACTTTTTCTGTGTCTACTGTAAGTACCACGACTACCACCACAAGTCAGCAAACACACCAGCAGCACTTGGAGCAAGGGAAAAAGGGTGGCTCTGCTCCAAAGGGCACATTTCCAGCAAAGACACCCAGCTGAGAGCATTCAAAACCAGCTGGAAGGTCTGGTTAGTGTTCAGATCACCTCACAGGGTGTCACGCGTGGTTGCTTCACTGCGTACAATAGTAGCGACATATGCAAAGTGCTCAGGAATTCAAGTCACATTTCTGCCATGCCACTTACTGTCTTAATTTGCATGGAGTTTCTTTGATCAGGTCAAGTATGGCAGGTAGAGGAGGTTTCCATCCATTTAATTTATTCTACAATATTCTGGGTTTATATTTTTTCCACAGAACCCAGCAGGATGTAGACTTCTTCAGATTTTCCTTCCTGGTGCTGGGAAGCTGAGACTGCTCAGCTGTGCCTACAAGCATAAAGTAAAAGGACAGAGTGGATGGGAGCTCTTTGCATCAGTGAGAGCACTCAGGCTTCACGCACATAGAGCAGGACCAAAGCAAACACAATATAACAAATATCTCTTCTCCACTCTGCTTCTGTTCCTGTTTCCACACATCCTTCACCTAGCCCCAGCCCTTTTAATCTCACGTCTTTAAGGATGCGTGAGAGGATGCAGTGACATAGCGCAAGTAGCTTGAACTTGTGGATAAGGAATGAAACGGGACCTCCATTGGCCCATGCACACTTTCCTTTTCCACCAGCTCTCTCCACAATCCTGGATCTTGGTGTGGTTGCAGTGTTTGCATGCTTAAAAGCTACATGACACTGGGAGGGCTGGAAAGCTGTCAGAGCACTCTATCGAGTATTTGATCTCTCTGGTCTCTGCAAGCAGCCTTCACCCATGCTTATTTATAGGGAAGATAAGAATGTTCTTTGCTTGGTTTCACCTGTGAAGGAACTTCAGGATCCTGGCTTGTAGACCTATATCAAATCAGAATTTATTCTGCTATGTATTTGAATACATTCATATAGAGATACACATATAAATCTGTATTTACACACCCAAGTATATATTCACTATACATTGACTATGTGCTGAACATATATTTAACACACGTTTATTTTGAATGTTTGGCAAACAAAGTCAAATCACCCAGTTTCTGCACTAGGAAGGAGAAAAAATGGCAGACAGAACAGGCAACTTGGCTATACTCACCTAAGAAAAAACTTTAATACTCCCCTAAATTCTGAGGCCAGATGGAACCAGTCGTGATCCTCCAGGCTGATTTCCTGGGAAATGTCAGCATCATGCTCATAACTCCAGGTTGAACTATGGCGTATGAACACAGCAGAGCAGGAGGAGCATTTCTTACATTGCCAGGAGGCAGGAGATAGGCTTGTCTGAGGTGAGCAGTGGAGAAAAGGTAATAAAAGCCCACATAACTGTGTTACTCAGAAAACAAACACAACCACAATAAGCTGGCAGAGGCTTGCTCTGTACATGCGTCAACCTCCAAATGACCAGCACAGGAGCAGCCAGTACACCCTAAAACCATCTATCCCTATAATACTATGGGTTTAGCTCCCAAGATAAACTAAGTAAGAAAAAGCAAAAGTGTGTAAGAATATGATGAGGACTTCGAGAAATTCAAGCTTAACGAGACAAAGACAGACCAGTGAAGAAACTGAAAAGAAGTAAAACAATCCAAACCACAGTTTTGAAAAGGTAATGGTAGGTAACCTATTTTTGTTCTGTTTGAGAAAATTGATGATGCTATGGGATAGATTAAAACATGGAGGTTACAGTAGGCTTATACTGGAGGACCCAGTTATTGGAGTACCTAGACATGGACTTTAACTGGCTTGTAATGGCCAGTAAAGTACCTTAAGTTTTAGGTGACTCCTAGGCTGCAGGAGGTGGTTGAAACCATGTGCCTTTTGGGGAGCATGGGGCTGGCAGGAGACACGGAGAAGAGCCATTCTGGGCTTGACCACTCCTGTGCCAGCAGGATGTCAAGGAGGTACCTTACACCAGGGTCATGTGGCTGGAGGCCACACCATCACCCTGCTTCATAGCACCCAGGTGCCGAGTCTGGCCATGGGACATGCCCGGGAGCCATCTCTGACACATGTTTTTCTGCACACTGGCATCTGTGCAGTTTGGTGCTGGTACCAGGCTGGGGTGAGCCAGTGACAACCTCCCCAACAGGGCACCACCTCTACATGTCCAAAAATTTCCCTGTGATGCCATCAGGTTGGGCAGCACTCATGGTGAAGACAATAAAAACTGTGGGTGTATTTGCTTGTTGGGTGTATATGGGAGGTGGGTATTAACCCAACTTAGATGTAAGAGAAATTTGGTGATCTGAGCTTGCCTTCAACTATGTCCCAGGAATGGATGGCACACCTACTGGGCTTTCTTCTCGCTTCCTCTGCCAAACCACATGCCTCAGCTGTCCTGAAATGGCGTTTTCAGTTCTTTTGGGGAGGAAGGATGAAGGGATGAATGAACTGTAACCCATACCTGGGTAACACCTGTAAAAGTGACCTTAGATTACTTTCCTAAAAAGAAAAAACATTGTATGTTTGGCGCATCTAAGCAAGGGCATTTCCAGCAAAGCCAGCAACTGCTACTTATGCCGCAGATGCTTTTTTTCTGCTGAGAAAACTCCAAGTTTCATCTCTAAGTGCCAGCAGTCCACATTTAAATATTGCTTATGCAAAGACCAAGCATAGGGTGAGCTGAGGATAAATATTCCATGTTCAGGGAATAGGAGGAGTCTATGTTTTTATTTAGTAATAGTTCATTAAGAGAAAGTGGAGTACAAGAAGAGTACATTAGAGAGCAGACAGGGAATTGGAAGGGAGACAAGTGAAAGGCACAGGATAATTTCAATTTACTGCCTAGTTCTGCAGAGTACCACATGGATGTCATTGGCATGTATGGCTAACTTAGGCCACGGATGTGCTAATGATGTCTTATGGCATCTCTGCCTGTTTGTGCTCTCTGGCCTCTTACTGCTTTCAGACTATGCTGACAAAAAGGGCTCTTGCAGCGACGCAGTGACCCTGATCAGGCAAGGGGTCTGGATTTGCAAAATGCCTTCTCTCCCTTAAAAAAAAATTTTAAAAAAGGTTTTTCTTAAAGCTGTTTTCCTGACCTGTTTCACACCCTTTCCCCACAAACAGCTGTCATGGCAGAGCCACAGGGTCGTTGTCCTGCAGCGCAAAGACCGGGAGAAGAGCATGAGGATGGAGTGAGACGCAGAAATGCCTCTGGCCATTATTGCCTCCAGGGACAGGATGTTGCAGAGCCGCAGCCTTACGTTCTGCTTCTAGCTTGGCTCACACTCACAGCAGGATTCTGGGAAAGTTACTTGGCATCCCTGCACCTCAATACCTCCGTTTCCAACATTGTAAAATGGAGTCACCGACGGTTACCCAACCTGGTGAAGATCTGAGCTGCACATGAAGTGTTCTCTGTGAATGTGTGTAGTATACGGTATATTGCGCACGCATGTCCCTACAAACATACGTGCACATACAGTGCCTTTCCTGTGGACATTTTTTGTGTCAGAAATAGGCTTATGGCCAGAAGTGAACAGGACTACTTCTCTGGGAATATTGTGCAGTTGCTAATTTCACTACCGGAACTGTGTTGCTGCACAATCTGGCCTCCTTCCACAACTGCCTCTATTGAAAATAAGGGGGACTGATGAGCCTATGGATAATGGTAAACATATGGAAAGCAGGCAGTTCTATACATTAAAAGCCAGAACACATTAAAAGGTATTTTAGTTGTTGGCAACATAAGATCAAGTGTAGGAAACATCATCTAACAGAGAAATCTCATACCAGTAAGTTCCATGCTCTGACAGCATTTGGCATTTCTCTTTCACTTAAAAAATAAAATAAAAAATGACTAATTCAAAGAGAGGGCCAAACCCTTAGATTTCAAATTAGTTTGTCATAACTGCAAAAATACTGGATCTTTGGTTTTGTTTATGTTGGAAAGTGCTTTCATTTCAGACTAGGTCACTTGATTTTCTTTTGAGTGTACACGAGACCTTTGACTCCTCAGAAGACACAGGAGACAAATTGAGTAATGTGATGTCATTGCCTTGCGGAGTTCTCATAACACTAAATATATTAGTCACTCGCCTTGCCAGTACCAAGAGGGTAGAAAAGAAATCCACCGAAGTAATGGTATTATGTAGATGGACAACAATAATTGTTCCCTGTGATATATGCTACTTTTTCTCCATTATTTCCATCTTTTTTGTGAAGCCCTTGAAGGCCATATTTCAGCTAGGTGATATTTCTCACCCAAATATTTCTCTTCTCCTTGCTGTTTACATTTACTATGCAAAATCACTGAAATCTTGTACACGTTGACAAATTACATCCGGTAAGTTAAATAGCTTAAAAGCTTGACTTTTCTTTTTACCAGGACTGGAGATTGTTCAGTCTCAGGCAGATAGGAGAGGCTAGATATTTGGGAAAAACATGTTATTAGTTGCTGCTGGGTTTTTCTCTTGGTGAGTTGCGGAGGTATGAATGAAGTATGGTTATACTTAGCAATTACCTGTTCACACAGTGACATGGCCATCCTATTTTATAAGGAGCAGGAAAAACTGCATGGTTTCTGTTTCTCCTTATAAAGTATAAGATCCTTGCTCCACTGAAATGCAATGCTCGATTTCATGCAGACTCCATGTTGTTCACACCAAATACGTATCTGTTGGGTAACGACAACATATTCTCACATGGGATGGCAATAAATACAAAGATGCATAATTTTCCTCTCTTTAAGTTTTCATAGCTAGGATTCAGAAAAAGGAGTAATTTTCTGTACTGACATTGGGATTACTTCAAGCAGGTTTTGTGCGTGACTTTTGCTCTTGCTTTTAATGCCACTGATTTTCTTTGCAAGAGTTATTTTTGGTTTTATCACATGTAATACAAAATGAACAATGGAGATTGGTGGAAAGTGTGCTGGGATTCTTCTGCTAGTACAGAAAATATTTTTTAAAAATCAGAGATTTATCACAGTGTGTGGACCACTAAAGACATTATCTTAAAGTATAATTATCTATTTGCTAATTCTAAAATAAATTCAATATATCAGGATTTTTTTTTAGAGATGCTTGAGGGAAAGAAACCTGTCATGTAAACTCTTGTCCAATGAATAAATTATGGTTATAAGACCCCAGTTTCTGACAAGTTTAAAAGTTAAATAAAAGGCTGGTCAACCCTTCTCAAAACCTCTAGCATATAAATCAACTTGAAGCACTATTTGGGTTTTACTAAGTGACTAGTGGAAAAATGCCTTCCAAAAAATCCTACTGTTGAAAGCCTCATACCAACTCCCTCAGTGCTTCAGTGTCTGTGCTTAAGTGAGAAGTGACATAGTTTAACCCAACTATGACTGCACTCAGAGGTGTGTGTTGTTCAGAACAGCTAATTCTTAGAAACTCAAACCAATGAGGGATTAACTCCTTCAGCTGGAGTTAGTGGCCTCCTCCACCCAAAGCTAGAAAACAAAACAAACCTCCACACCCTTATAGCCCTCTTATCCGAAGCTGAAGCATGCAGACAACATTATGTGCTCATGGGAAAGATAATGCCCATAAGTAATTGGTCATGAAACAGATGGGATTAGATTAAAACAGAAAGTGGGAAGTCCTGTATCCCCCTGGACCAACCAACTCCTCTCTTTCTCCAAATCCTAAAATCTCATTCTTCTTTTAACAATAACTGTCTTCATTGTAGCCTCCTTAGTCTACATAACCCTTATATATTTTGCACACTGTGATGTTAAGTATTTCCAAAATAAAGCAAGGGGTTGACAGAAAGGCATTAACATAGGGCAAATAATTTTGTATAGTTTCTAAAATGATCTTAATGTTTGTGCTGAACAGTGCCAGCTCTCTCAGACTCTCCTCACATGTCAGATGGGCCCAATATCAACCCTTAATGTACACCACTGGTGAGTGGCCTCCAACGGGACTCTGTGCCACTGTTCACCAGCCCCTTGAGCTAGTCAACTCAGATAGTTCTCAATCCACCTCACTGTCCACTTAAACAGTCTGTACTTCATCCTCCCTGTCAGTAGGGATATTATGAAAGACAGTGTGAAAAGCATTTTTACAATCAAGGTAAATGACATTCACTGCTCTCTCCTCATCCATCACACTAGTAAAATCATCATAGAAGGCTGTCAGATTGGTCAAGCATGATTTGTCTATTGTGTATCTATGCTGACTATTCCAAATAACCTTTTCATCCTTGATATCTTTGGAAATGTTGCCAGGTTTATTTGCTCCATCCTTTCCCTGGGATATAGGTGGGGCTGACTGGCCTCACTCCCCAGATCCTCTTTTTTGCCTTTCTTGAAGGTAGAAGTGACATATGCTTTATTCCATTCCTCAGAAACCTCTCTTATAATATTCCAGTGATGACTGAGAGCAGCCTCACAATGACATTGGTCAGCTCCCTCAGCACTCGTGTGTGTATCCCATTGGGTACCATGGACTTCTGTATGTCCAATTTGTTCATTAATCTGATCTTCCTCTACTGAGGAGGGTCGTCTGACTCACCTGGAAATTTATCCCTTAAAAATGCCCTGAGATCACAGAATATGGGCCCAGGCTTTTGACCGGTAATTTAAATTACGTTCTTCAATTCACGTTCAAGGAAGGAACGTAAGAACATATGGCTATATGATGCACAGTATGTGCTGCAATATACTGATTTTTATCCAGGAATATTGCTTCAAGATTTACATCGTACTGTGAAAAGGCTAAATAGAGATAGCAATGTCTACCTCTGCCCTGTGCATGAAAATACTTGAGCAAAAAGCTCTCCTTTGCTTCCCAGCACCTCTCTTTGTTCATTTCAGCTATCCATCTTGAGCTGAGGTGCTTTCCAAGGAAGTTTATTCTCGTGATCCAGGCTTAAATTGCAGAGCCAGCTGTGGAAAGTCAGCCTTGAGCCTTACCAATTTCTTCCTGCCATTCTATTCTCAGGCATAATTTGATGTTATTACGAGGTGTGTTGTGCTCTGTGAGATTGCAGGGAACACTGTTGGCTGGTTTCAACCATAGTCCACAGGCTAATACCGCCTCGTGAATCTTCCCTGGCATGTGAGCTTTTCAACTAATACTAGCATGGTACATATATCAGATATCTATCCTCCAAGATTGTTGTTAGGCTAACAAGGGATAGATGCCGTGAGCAGAGGAAACGGTTCAGATTTGTCCCAGATCCAGGCAGTAATTTTGGCTTCTTAACTCCCATGAAAGTCAAACAGGAGTTAGGAATACAGGTATCTCTAACCCTGGTGCCCCAGTGCATCAAAGGGCCAACTCTCAAAGGTCTTGTAGTCTTGGTGCCCTTCCCACTTACTTGCTGCTAGATTCAGAAACAACCAGTATTGGCAGAGGAGCTCATTCCAGCCCATTGGCTTTGACCTGCCTATAGTGAGCCACATATAGCTCTGAACTGCAGATGAATCACTGAGATTGCTAAGTAATGGAATCACTGACCTTAGAGAGAGGCTCCAGATGGCTCAGAGAGCAAATGGGCCATTTCAGGTTGCCAGGAGCACATCATCCAGGTGCCCTGTTCCATATGTTGCTGGTTCCAAGTTGAATGCCAAGCCCGATGCTTCACTCCTGATTTTTAAATCCCCCTGCAGAACCAGCCAAAGCTATTAAAAGGGCTGTTTCATTCATATTTTCTACTTTATTAAATTGGCTGAGTGTAGGAGTGATTCATCTTCCGTTTAAACATGTTCATCCCTCTGCAATTCATGTAGAAAAAAGTATAGTATGAATGAAGGAAAGTGCCTCCAAGGATAAGATGGTTTTGTTGGACTAATGGGACTCCTGGCCCTGAGTTCTGTGCAGCCTGACAGCGGGACAGGGGAGCATCTGCCCCCCCAGACTGTGCTCCATTCAGCATTTCCCAGACTCCCTTTTCTGGAGGGGTGTTTGCGGGCTGCACTAAAAGGTTTTCTAATTCCGTATAGCAAAAGAGCAGATGTGAGTAGTTGTGCAACAGTACAACTGTGGACCACAACCTTCGCTTAATTATTACAAATGCTGATGGTCTGAACCAATTCCAGGGGCAATTTGGAAAAATTAATGGTGACTTCTGTGTACATTATTTAGGCCATTATTTATCAGATTTACATAGTTCTACCAATGGAGAAAAAAATGTGTCATTACATTGAAAAATGCTGTAAAGTCTCCTCAGTTCAGCAATTTGAGTTTTGTTCATTTTGTTAGCTTTTAACTGCGTTTTACTGCATATTTCCATGGTGACAGGAAAGTGGTTGATCTTCTCATTCCCAAAGCAAAACCAGGAACTTCATCCCCTAATGTGTTTTGTTTGGGTGATGGGACAGGGGTCATCAGCCAATTTTTGTTTGAGGAGGTCATGGGCCAGCTTTGTTGCACAAGTATACATTTAAATTTAGAGTTATTCTACTGAGGTCTGTGGCATTTCCCAACTGTAATAATGCAAAATTTGACCTCTTATATCCTCTTTGCAGGACATGGTGAAAGTGCTCCACTCCCTGGTCTTGAGTGTGGGTCGCTTTTTGAGCTGAGAGGAGGACACATGCATAAAGAACCTGTGGCTGAAGAGCTCCCCTTCATCTCTGACTGCTGCATGGCCAAGAAGGTGAGCACTACGAGGGGAAGCAACTGCCAAGGGGAATTACAGTTCGTATCATGGAGAGATCTAAGCTCATGGCTAAAAGCAGTGCTAGTAGAGAAAAAGCCTGCCTACCTTCCAAAGTACTAGGTGAAGAGGAGTGTCTGACTTACTTGCAGAAAATAAAAAAGGCTCCAATGCCCATGAGCAGCAAGAGAAAATCCAGACAGCAGCTTTATACTCACGCCAGTTATTTTATTTTGGTTAAACATTTTTCTTACAAGAGGCAGCTGTAGACATCAAGAGAATGAGGAAAGTTTCCTCAGAAAGAAGCAAGTCTTGTCTGAGGGGTCCTGGCTCTCCCAAAGGTGAAAGCTATGGCCATAGACATAGAAAGTCAAACAGGCTGGGAAATACAGCAAGAATTGGGTTAAGGTTCTCCCAAAAGCTTCCTATATGACTTTGGAGAGAACACCTATGCCCTGAATCAAGATTGGATGGAAAAATTAATTTTAACCGTGTGCGTGCGTAACAGACACTTTAACAGGGGCTCAAAGCACAAGGATTATCCTGCTGGGAGTTTCTTACCTAAATTAGGTCCTTCAAACTCCATCTCAGTTTTCTTCATCCATGATATGAGTTTGAAGACCAGAATCTTTAAAGTAGCTAGTGGAGTTGTATTTAAAAAATGATCTGCTAGATAGAGTAGTTCAAACTGATATAAAAAATTCACCTTTGTCTTTTAAGGCAGAGGTTGGGTTTCAGTCTATTCCTACATTTTACTGTTTTTCATAGCTATTCTGGCCTACCTCTGCACCCATTACTACTACTCCAGAGAGTGTTTTTTCTGTTGTGCCAGCATTTGTGATCATGGATTGAAGATTTCTACCCATCAGTTTACGCATAAAGACATAACTAATGAGAGTTTGGGTATTAATCCTGCTGGAAAAAATGGATAATCATCTTGTGAACAGTTGCAGAGTAGAATGTTTTTCCTCTTTTCCCATATTCAGGAAGAGAAAGTAGAAGTAGAAAACAGAAAAAACCATTCCGATAGGCCCATCCGTCTCACAAAGGGAGTGTGTAGGAAGAAACTCAGCTATGGAAGAGCCTGCGTTTTAAGAGGCTTGCATGAAAGCTGGCAATATTGGAAATTGATACAGATGTAGAGATAATACACAGATATGAATTAAAAGTAAAAATGTTGAGACTTTTTTCAGGTTAAGGTGAATTAAATATTCTTAGTTTTCCAAATTAGCAGTCTGTTCACTTCTGTGGGACATTTACTGGAAATAGATATCAGTTCTTTCTAAGAAATACCCTGTAACAAACTTCTAAGGCAGACATCATCTTGAAAAAATTTTTGGGTGATTTTTGTCTTATCCTTGGATAGAGAATGAATGCTGTGGTTGTTTAAAAATAATCTCAAAATAAATAAGATGTTGTATGGGAAAAGGTTCTCATGTCAATGCTTGTTTCCAGGCCAACACAAATCCACAGACATTGCTTTTATCACATAAATAAGCTATCCTAGATCTAGGCTCAGAATTGTCCCTTATTATACCCATTTATTGAAAACAAAGTACAATTAGAGCAAGCAGTTACTTTTGTTTCAGAGCAATTTAACACAAGTGAACCAGTGTCTTGGAGTCAAATCAGTAAATCATTGCTATGGCCACGATGCTTAATGTCTAAGGCTCATTTTGAATAGTACAAAACATAACTGACATTGGAAGCTTGAGTCAGGAGACTTCAGTTTGTAGCTAGCTTACCTATCTGATTTAGAGGAGGCCCATTTTGATACTCCACTTTTCTGGAAAGTTGGGCCTTTCCACATTGAAGATCTAATAATTCTTCAAAATGTTGATTTTTATTGGACTAGCATGACATTCTGTGGTGAAGTCTGAAAAATTTCCCTGGAGTCCTCTACAAGGAAAAGGAATATCTAAATATTCTCTTTTGCCTCAGCATAACTATCTCAATTGTACCAGATCCACCGGAGTTCCACCTTCTCCGGTGTCCTGGCAGCAAAAATGGCCATTTCTTTTTTTCTGCCATGTGCTCTCCTTTGCCGTTCTTTTGCCTTCTTGAATGCTAGGACAAGGAGAGATGGAGTTTGTAGCACATCTGAATGTTACCAGCTTCAGTCTATTTCAGAACAAGCATGGGGAAAGGCTTTCAGAGGCAGGTCCACCAGGGAGTCTGCTACTAGCACCCCTTTGCTTCTGCATTTCTGACCTGATACCAGAACAGGAAGAAATGGCACTCAACATTAGACCTATGCCAACAAGAGCTTCATAAATCAATTAAATCTTCACCTAACAGCATGATAAAGCTTCATAGGCAATTAATCCCTAGGGAAAAAAAGGTAGTGTAGAACAATATCAAATAAGTGAGGGCCAGTTTCAAGCACAGGAAATAGCTTCTTGTTGCTTCCAGGTTGAATATGACAGAAGATCATAAACAGTCTTGCTTCTGCTGCCTCTGTTGCCCATGCCACAGCCCTTTAAAGCCATCTGGCTGCCTGGGAGTATATATAGGGAGGTAAATACTGCTGGAAGACAAGGTAAATTTTCTGACTCCCCATCCTTCACTTCCCCTGGCAGCAGGCAGTACCATGAGCTAATTCTCCAGAACTCTCCTCCTGCTGCTCTGCCCTAGGGATAGTCCTTTTCTTTCCCACACCCATCCCACATCTTTTCCTTGACTCAGGTGGTCAGTTCTTGCCTGGACAATCCCCTATCCACAGGGCTATAAACAATCCAGTGACATTCGCACTGCTAGAAAACTTTGAGCTGTCTTTGCACCCAAGAGTTTCAATCCGTGTCCAGCTTTACAACAACTGAAATGTTCATGAGAGAAACAGAGCTTCTTTTATGACTTTTCTACAGTCTCCCAGTTGCAATAGGGTCATAGAATAGTTTAGTTTGGAAGAAATTTTTGGACATCACCTGGTCCGAGCCCCTGCTCAAAGCAGGAAAAACTTTGAGGTTAGGTCCAATTCCAAAGCTGGATCAGGGTGCTTAGAGTCAGATCACTGAGTTTTGAGTATGTTCAAGAGGATATTGGGCACCTTGTGCACTGTTTTACCACCCTCTGTGTGAGCTTCTTCTAATTAGAATTCTAATATCTAACGGGAATTTGCTATACTGCAACTTTTGCCCGTTGCGTCTCAGCCTTTTGCTGCGTGCTGCTGAGACGAGTCTGGCTCTGCCTTCTCTCTGTCCTCCAGTGGACAGTTGCAGACCACCGTCCTCTTCTCTTCTTAATGCTGAACACACCTACGTCTGTCTGCTTCTCCTCATAACACTCCTAGTAACATCACTCTCAGTAAGTCATTCCCTGCCTGTCCAAGGTTTTGTTATGTTTTGGAGAACAAGAGTCAGAAGAGCAATGGGAGGAAAAGGTTTTCCTTCTTCTTTTGGGGTTTGACTGATTAAAAAAACTATATAATTCTCATTGGTTTAGGCAGGAGAAGGAAATCAGAGTTTTAAATTATTCTTCAATCCAGTTTTTCTTACATGGATGTGTTTTATACTATCCTTCCCTGTGGCTGTTATATGTCTTGTTGCGAAACAAGTTGGTGAGCTGACCTTGTGTTAACACTTGTTTCTGGAATCCACTGAGCAGAAAATGGTTGTGAGGACAACACAAATCCCAGCAAACTCTGCAAGCACAAAATTCACAGGGGCGTGTTTCACCTTAGGAAAGGGAGGCAAGGTTTTTGCAAAGGGTAGCATAATCTTTCAATGATGGCTGAAAAAAAAAGAATAAAAATAAAAAGAATAAGCTATCAACAGAAACCTTAGGGACTTTAGCTGACATAGAGATCTATAAGAAAAGTTGACATTATTCCTAATACACGGTGTTTTTTACTGGAAAGTACTTTTCAAGATTAAGAAAACTCACAGAGCCCAGGCTGCAAGAATGAAAGGGTGCAAAGCTGAGAGGTGTAATGGGTATTTCACTCCAGAAGCAGAGATGTTACCACTCAGCAGCTGAGCTGGGAGAGGAGAAGAAAGCTGGGACAGGCTAGACCAGAAGGAGGCAGCAGCCAGATGGCAATAGCTGGGCAAATTATTTCATGGTGTGGCTGCTCTGGACAGAGGAAAATGGCTTCTGATGAAGAAAACCTCTCTGCTTGCCCTTTTCCTTCCTGAAAGTGAGGAACAGAGAAAAAGCCAGAACTGGCAGAGTCCAAGCAAGCAGGGAAGGAGCCCTGCCTGGGGAGTAACACTGGTGGCAGCCCCGGGGCCACCAGTGGGACTGGTGACAGAAGATGATTTCAGCTGCATGGATGGGGCACTGTTTGCCTGTGCTACAAAGGGGATGATAAATTGAGAAAAGGAGTACTGTACCTGGGAACATGCACTATATGTATACACACAGTGTACGTGTGGGGTTTTTTTATGCTCCATCATGAGGTGTTCAAAAAACATGTAGGCTGAATTGCAGAATCACAGAATCATTAAGGTTGGAAAAGACTTTTAAGATCATTGCGTCCAACCATCAGCCCAACACCACCATGCCCACTAAACCATACCCTGAAGTGCCACAACTACACATTTTTTGAAGACTTCCAGTGATGGTGACTCTACCACTTCCCTGGGCAGCCTGTTCCAATGCTTGACCACTCTCTCGGTGAAGAATTTTTTCCTAATATCCAGTCTAAACCTCCCCTGAGGTTTAGACTCAAGGAAACTTGAGGCCATTTCCTCTCGTCCTATCACTAGTTACTTGGGAGAAGAGACCAACACCTTCATTGCCACAACCCCCTTACAGGTAGTTGTAGAGAGCGATAAGGTCTCCCCTCAGCCTCCTCTTCTCCAGACTGAACAACCCCAGTTCCTTCAGCCGCTCCTCATAAGACTTGTGCTCCAGACCCCTCACCAGCTTTGCTGCCCTGCTCCGGACACGCTCCAGCACCTCAACGTCCTTCTTGCAGTGAGGGGCCCAAAACTGAACATAGGATTCGAGGTGTGGCCTCACCAGTGCCGAGTACAGGGGCACAATCACTTCCCTACTCCTGCTGGCCACACTAGTTCTGATACAGAACATGGCACTTCGCGACATGGTTTAGTGGGCATGGTCGTGTTGGGCTGATGGTTGGTCTTGATGATCTTAGAGGTCTTTTCCAACCTTAATGATTCTGTGATTCTATGATTCTATGTTAGAGCCAAATGCTGCTGCATCACCGGGTGTGCTCAGTACTGGGACCTGCAGCTGCTTTTGATGCACAACTTCGGCCTGTGGAGACTGGATCATGTTCAGAAATAATGCTTGGTGTGCTGTGCATCAGATCAGTTTTGGTCACACTCAAGCACAGTCTTGAACCCACGTCTGCTAATGTGCAAACCAGGAGTAAGCTGGCCTTATGTGTGCTCCAGGCACGCTGAGACACCTCCTCCTCGGGGTGTATTTTACGTTTACACATGGGGGGCACCTGAACTGAATCTTCTTTAGGTTTTATACGACTGATTTATATCAGTTTAGTCTCAGTCCCTTTGCTAGTCTCTTTGTAAGTATGTAAGAAAGTCTAGTGTGTTGTAAGAAGATCAGAATCTCTCATAGCGTAATTTATAGTGGGTGCAGCTGGCTTCATCTCAGTTTTGAGCATAGCTTCTTCATTCAGCTGCTGGAAACAGCATTTTTCCTAAGCTGGTCTGGTGAGCCTCACACCCCAGCCCCTCTTCCCTTGCAGATGCTGCTAAAGCTTCCAGGCTCAGAAAATTTTGGGAAGCGTGTACATCTGGGAAGAATTCTTGCATCTCCTTGGGGCTAATTTTTAAAAGCTTTTGCCACAGCTGGAAGGAAAACCTTATATGTGAAAATAAAGCTTGGGTGTCCCAATTTCTTTTATTTTGAACATCAAAATGAATTAAGTGTCGCACTCTGTAGGTGTCCATGAGTTCACAGAAATATTTCTTTCCCATAAAAATGTAGTGGAATTAAAAAGAAGAATAAACCCACCCCAGAAACCTGTCCTTCACCTCTACTAGTTGCAAGCTTTAAAAACTGTGAAACGGAGTGGGGCCTTTTCAGGGTTCACACTGAGAAGTTGTTGAAAAGTGTAACCAAGAGTGACTAATGACTGCGTGGCGTGGGGTATTTGCATGGATTCTGTTTGCAAGCATCAAGCGGGTGAAACCAGATGGTTTGAGGAGGCACGTACGCAGCACGCGCAGGAACGCGGAAGTTAAAGGGCTCGCGTGGCGGAGGACGGTCACAGCAACACAACCGGCACCTCCCGATACTGCTGCTCGGTTGCATCCAGTGAGGAGGGAGGTGGCATTGTTTACCTGCAGGGATTGATGTCCATTAATTAGAAACAAAGGAGTAATAGGAAGCAGATAATTAATACCAGGGTATTAATGCTATCTGTAAATTAGAAAATGAGTGCTGGGCAGTAACCTGCATTGGGAGAGTTGTTTATTCCACTGGAAGACATTGTAGCTCATCAAAAAGTATTCAGCGTGCGTAGCTCCGTGCTCCAATCTTCCCTCTACCATCAGCACTATGCACCATAAAACACAAATTCTGGATAGTAAGCAGGCTTTCACGCACGGAGCAGCTGCGTGACACCTCACGTCCGGTTGGAGTCAGTGAGAAGCGAGGTGCTCAGCTACTGCTGTGGGCTGAACTCAGTTGCAGGGCCACCTCCAGAGAGCTGCGAGGAGGAACCTGTGAGGTTCTTGCTCCTGTCTACAGTAGGTACGTGTACGGCCTTCATCAACCTCACATCTGTGTGACCCTCAGGCTGTGACACATTCATCCTTCTGCACTTCGCTGGGGAGGAGAGACCAGTGATCTCTGGGGCTGCCTGTCATACCTGGGGGTGGGGGCCAGCGGTACCAAACCCCGCAGGGAGAGGAGGGAGCAGGAATGGCTGGCTGGGGACGCCTCTCGCTCTGCAGCAGCGGCAGAGGTGCTGGGACGGACGGTTCACTGACAACCCCCGCCCGATGCGATTGCTCACGGCCTGGCAGGGAAGCTCAGCTCCGCTCTCCCTGGCGCGGACAGCCCCACACCTCCTTCCTTGCCCTGTGCAGCGCGGCCTTCAGAAAACGCCGTCCGGGGGAAAGTTTCAAGAGCAACTGGAGGCTCTCCAGAAGTGCCTGTAGCCTCGCTGTTGGGTGAGACTTGCAGTCGCTGAAACCCCTCGGCTGAGAAGGGCTCAGCATCCCCCCAAGCCTATGTTGCAGTGTGGCAGGGCTCCACTTGGGGAGAGGAGGGATGCCCTTTCCCTCCCTATCCTTCTTCGCGGGAAAGGGATGCAGTTTTCCACCCTAGGGACGCTGGATCTCCGGCGTCAGTGTAATTCTGCCGTCAAACCGGAGGCGGGGAGAGGAGAAGCCTGCACAGTGGGAAGAGGAGGGACGGCACCTTGCACGGTGGGAGCTGGCATGGGTGCACGGCCGTGCACAGCACTGGCTCGCCCTGCCCTCCCTGATGGGGGTGCACCCCACGAGGCACAAGCCTGCCTCCATCCCTCCCTCCCTCCCTGCTGCTGCCATCCAGCAGCGTGTGGCCGGCAGTGCTCCAGGGAGGACAGGTCGCTCCCTATTCCCTCTACTTGTCGACAGCGGTGTCCAGATAAAGAAGCACAAGGCTTTTTATTCCCATGACAACTTTAGACAAGAAGTGTCAGAAGTGCTCTGAGATTATGAAAGAAAAAGATTCCCAGTTAAACCCTATATTTTTCAATATTTTGCCTATTATCAATGAGAGGTATGGGCCAAAGGCTCTACACCTTCATATAGAATTATCAAAGGTGAATGCAAATCTGGCTGCCTCAAAAGTGTAATTTTACTGGGCTGGAGTATGCCCCACCAGCGTCTCCAGGTGTCTCTTAGAGTTTCCTCCGCTGCCATTCACTGTCCTGTCCTATTCAAAATTTCTAAGTGTGGTAACCTTATAGGAAGGGGAGGGCAAGCCCAGATCCATTTTTAGGCTGAACGTGATACCTCTGAATCTATTTCAGCGACCGCAGTAAAGCAATACGCAGCACGAGCTCTTCCCAGAATCTGAAACCCAGTTCCTGCTGCCTTCCCGCATCGTCAACTGGGAGACGGCAATGCCCGCGCTGGGGGGATGAGGGGAAGGGACGTATGCATTGCCCATCAAAGACCTCCAGTCCAAAGACACCAGGGTAGCGCCACAGATTAATTAAACACCCGGATCTAGAACCGTGTGACTGAGGTGCCCTTAGTATGCACATGGTTCCGACCCAGGATATGTGGAATAATCTATGTAATTATATTCCCTTTAGTGCTTCAGAGAAGTCCCAGTGACTGTAATACATGCTAACTTAATCTTAGCTGCAGAAAAATGTGTTTCTAATTTACAAATTCGGCAATTTTTCAATAAAAGTTGTTGCACTTTGTCTGATCTATTCTCAAAATACGGAAGTGCTTGAAGCATGACCACCTGCAATAACAGATTACTGTTCCCTAAAATATTGCCATACACCTACAATGCGGAGGCGTAAAGCTTCTCTAAAAAAGATCTTTGTTATTTTTTCTAAAAGAAAGAAACGATCCCAAAGTAAAGCTGGTTTTCAGCAGCCTCTCTGCTCCCCAATGCAACTGGCATCAAAGTCTAATGAAAACCTGTTTGCGGACACTGGATCTGATCCAAGGTACACTATTGGCATATTCTAGACCCCTTGGGACATGACTCATATAAAAAACACAAGGCTGTCATCAGATGGCTGGTGGCTCAAATAAATCAAATTTACTTTGAAAATTGAGGCATACCAAAATTTTATTAGGTGAAACTTTGGCAATTCTTATAGCCAACTTGCACATATATATTTTTATTACTTACAGCAGTTTAAAAGTATGCTACCAATCATATGCAAAACAAGACGGGATTGCAAACCTACATTTTTTACTGGGTGGCAGGAGGAACTGTGTTGTTTTCTTTTAAAAGCCCTGAATAGTGCTGCATGTTTGTTAAAGGTGGCACAGCAGAATGGGCCTCTCTGTTTATTTTCCCATGAGTGGCTGGGTGCACATCCTCCGTTTGTGGTCTCAAGCCCTGACTTCAAAGAGCAGCTTCTCTTACGGAATAATTGCTCACTAAAGCTATCAGCTGTAACACAAAAGTGACATACAATGTATGCAACGTACGTTTACAAGCAACAGACACAAATGCTGCTGAAGTCCCTCGACGGTGCAGGAGGGACGTGGTCTTCGGGCTTGAGGGGGCTGTTCGGGCAGCAGCCCACGTGCAGCTGCAGAGCCCAACGGAGCCGCGGCCGGTGCGGCAGCCGCTCCCGGCTCAGGTATAGGCGGCTGGACAGGGTCCCCCTTCCTGCACCCGCACCCGTAGAGGCTCACCGTTCGCTTCAATGCAGAAGACGCTATCAAACGCAGCAGAACAAAGGTCCGATTCCTCTAATCTTCCAGCACGTGAATTAAAATCAAGGCAAAAGGCCATATTTTGTGTGGGAGCACATGCTTTTGGACCTGTTGATAGAAACCAACTCATGAATTAAAAGCAAATACATTAGGTTTTAGAAAATCTCTCTCAGTAGACAGGAGAGCCAGACTCACGCTGATGTTTCTAAACTTCAGTTATCCGAGTGCGCGGCAAGATAGCCTCTGCTTTAAACTAATAATAAAAGGAGTAAAAAGTTGCAGATTTGGTCTAGTTTTTCCTCAAACTCCAATGAAAGTCTATGGGAACATGTTCAGATAGAGTCCAAGAAGCATGCTGGCTCTGCTCCAAAATAACTTAATTCACTGTGCAAACACAAAGAAAGGGAAAATAATGGTGCTGTAGATAAAAACCACAAGATTGCTGTATCTGACAGCATGCTGTTTTGGGATGGAGAGATTCTTGGCCAAATGCTGACACCCCCATCACAGAAAAAGGAGCCGCTGAAGTTCCCAGCAGCTGGTTCCCCGGGGAGAACTGCAGTCCGGTCCTCCATCCTGCTGGGGGGGTCGGGGCTTCTTGCTTGGAGGAACTCAGCCACCAAGGCAGGTGCTTCTCAAAGTTGTCCACCTCTTCCTGGAAAAGCACAAAGTGTAAATGAAAACAGAATTTGGCACCGAATATGAAACCCCACAAACCTTAATAAATGTAATATTCGGTCGTAAGGATGTGCATTTGTAAGGAAGTGGGAAAGCACAGCACTGGTGGTGTGGGCTGAACCCTTCCAGGAGTGCTAGGCAGAGGGTGCGATTTTTACAGACCTTCAGGATTGTTGTAACTCTCTTTCCTTGAAGTAAAAGTCATAAAAGTCCCTTTTATTTCCACGGGAAGAGTGAGGCCAGGGCTGAGCTGCTGCCTCCCGAGTCTGTCATGGTGGACTGACTGACTGGCTCTGCTAGAAATCAGGAAAGTTGTCCATTTTCCATTTTGGCAGCCAAAGAAACGTCGTCTGAAGCTGACAAAAGTTATCTCTGATATACAACATTTACAGCAAATTTAAAGCACACATTCATGAAGCAACACCCTCACTTCACATATTCCTAACACAATGGGCTGTGAGGGTTTTCCCGGTGGAAACGTGAGGCCTGATCCAAAGCATTTGAAGAAACAGTTCTTTTCATGTTAGTGGACTTTCTCCTTAGCCCTTAATTCCATATGTTGCTGGGTGTGTTTGTTTAGTCTGTGGCTGGATGTAATGGCACTCCATAGACTTGAGAAATTTCTGCAGAATTCAGGCTTCTTCCCTTATCATGAAGGAATAGACACATACTTCCTCTTGAAATAACAAAAAACTGAGTCATTAAGAGAGACATCAGCAGTATTTAGTCACTGAAATGCAGTGTTGTGACTAAAAATTTATCCCCATAGATATTTGATCAGTTTCCAGGAAAAAAAAAAGTAACAAAAATCATATGAACTCACAAGTGAAGGAGAAATAAATTCTGGTAGCCTGTGGTTCTCTTGAGATAATTTCTTGTCACTTCAATACACTGCTTGAATATTTTCCAGTATTAGTGTTCTCTATCTCATTGTTTTGGCTGTGGTACATATTTCCACAGTTTTCTTCCCCCTAAATAAAACAAACAAAAAAATAATCATCAGGTCATAAAATGTTTCTACAATGTAATTAAAAAATAATATTTACTGTCTGCACAATTTTGATTTGGTCTACTTTTGCATATACATCATGATGCAGACTTTAATTACATGATCCCATAGTATTTTTCCACACAGGATTGCAATCTTTTCCTTTGCAGGATAACCTTCTTTCCAAGTTCCTAACTTTTGATTGATTGACTCTAAAGCTGGGAAAAGAGCTGCAGCTTGAGGAAGGGAAGTTCCTCCTCATTACCTAACTGCCCCAGGATCTGTTCTTCAGATTTCACCTTCCAGCCATGACTTCCTTTCCAGCCCACATCCAATTCTCCCTCCTAAACCCTCTTCTGATCTATCCCTCCTTCCTCGTTTCCATCTCTCAGGCCATGCCTCGTTGCCTAAGTAGTCCCACATTTCCCTTCCACTTGCCAGTGATCCTGCAGGAAACATCTTGCTGCCATAATGTGGCTCTTTCCTTTCCACCCGGCTTTGCTTTTGTCCTGCGCTAGGTTCAGATCAGAGGGCTTCCCCCTCCCCAGAGGGCTTCCCCTTCCTCTTCTGGTGGGCTTCCCCTGTGGGTGGCTGTGGAGGAGCCACGGGAGAGGGGCTGAGCTGGGACACGCTCATCGCCTGAGTGGTGACGCCTGTGCGGGCTGAGAGCAATATGAGCATGCTCAGCAGCATTGCACTCTTCCGATTGATCCAGTAAAAAGTTCCTGCCTACACGAACAATTTTGTTTTCCAAAGCTTAGCTAGTCTGGGCAGGTTTTTAGAGGAACAGATCTATCGCTGGTAGAAAGGTCACATAAAAATGGCTGCATCCTCCTGTATGGTTGTACTTGAGCTTTCTTTTTTAAAAGAAAAAGTGACATCAATTTTTTCAAGAGACACAAAGATTTTTTTTTTCATAGTCCAATCTTGGATATAGACATAGACGTAGACATAGACATAGATAAGGATAAGAATATGGATATGGGTAGGAATATGGCCATACATTTTCTTTGACCATAATAGATGTTCAACTGTTTATTAAAAGATTCACCCAACCACAGATGGCCATTGGGAGTATTCAAATCATAGTTTCGCAGAGTTGTTAGCAACTGGAAACAGGATCTTCTATCAGGATGTGTCAATAGTCTTAGCAAATGGTAGTACAGGTAGCCCTGCAACATCACCCTAAAACCTGCCCCACACATAGAGTCAGTCTGACTCTAAGCACTGGCTCAAAACCCAACCCTCCTCTCAGTCTGCTGTGGCAGTGATATATATGCTAACTGTGCCACATGTGACTGGACCAAAAGAAGCCACCAGGAGACCCTGTTGGTAATTTCACTTGGGAGTGAAGGTTTCTTCTAAAACCAAGTGAAGAGATGATTGGGCAGTGCCAGAGACAATCTCTACCTCCTGACTCAGCCTAGACACAAGGGAGTCCCTTACTAGAGCAGTGTAGGTGAACCCTGCATCCCCAGTCTTTGGAAAATCAACTTTCAGAGCCTGTGCTATTGTGGGAGTACTGTTTGGAGGGAGGACTGCCTTCTTTACATTCTTTTTCAACATTTCAAACTTCTCTTTGCCATGAATTAAAAGCAAATATTTTGGAAAGCTGCATTTATGCTATGGTCTCCAACTCTGAAACATTTGCATTAATAAGTTTGTTGAACAGGGCCTGGCATATTCAAGTGGACCTTGATAACTCAATCTGGAGGATGCAAACTTCACAGAAAAGAATAGAAAATTAGGAGAACTTGTACACGTACAGTTGGAGGCTGGGTCCACAAGGACCTCCAGTTCTGTGGAAGAACTGTCACAGTCTTGGGTTATTAGTCTAATTAAAGAGAAGATGGAGGCTTTGCAAAAGTAATTTATTTTCTGCATAGATAGCTGGTTTATGAACCAGACTTATTTCCTTACTGCTAAATTGCATTTCAGAATGTGTCCTTGCTAAATAGAGTGAAATGTATTTCCATTTTTCATGACTGAACCACATTTTGGCTGAGGGGGAGGAATCCCAGTACCATTTCCTGAAGTCAACAGCAGACCTGCCATTAATTTCAGTGTCCCAGGATTTAAGCAAAGAGATAACAGACCCACAAATGGTTTTAAGCTCATTGAAATGTTAGTCCAAAATGAAGCATATGCCATTCAGTTAAGATGCACATTTACACAGCTGAGGATGACAAGTCTAGTTTGACTGAAGACCGGAGGAGAGAACGATGCCTCCTCCTACATGATCTGCCCCCTGAAGAAAACATCTGCCTGCATGTTTAACCAGGAATGTGAACTGCTAATGTAATCTGACCTTTAGACAAAGGGAAGAATATCGTTCCAATGTACAAATACAGAAGAGGCTAGAATGTTACATACTGTTGACTATTTTCTGCATGTGTGGATAAAAGCACAATGAAAATAAAGGATTGAAGAACATGATTGTTTACTGAGTCAGGGCTTCCAGGCATCTAGAAGAAAATATGAGCGTTTAAATTGTCTGGTGTAATTCTTGGAAATTATCTGAAGTAGGTCCATTGTTGTCTTTATAGTAATAACAATGTGTATCAGGGCTGTGAAATCTTGTTTCACAATCAAATTCATGCAAGCTCTAATTTAGTCCAAGGCTCAGTACTTTCTATGAGCAATAGGATTTTGAGGGAAGAGCTTTCTGTAAGGCTCTTTTGAGATTAAAGAGCTTTCTAGGCTCTGGTTGATTAAACTTAATACACAGTATCTACAACGTAAGAGATGTGGCAGATATCACTACCTTTTTGCCTATGGAAATAGCAGAAAACAGGAGAAATCAGAGGGACTGGAGAGGACACTAGTTCTTTGGGTAGATGATGGCAGAAAGGATATAAATGCAATTATTTTTCTGCTGCTTAGTAGCCAAGCTACAATTTGAGGCACTTTGAGACACTTCAGGGATGCACAGTCCCTCCCTTTGCATATTCAAGCAATGGTTACACACAAGACCATGAAAAACCACAGGCACGAGTAGAATACTTAGCTCCTGTGGCTGGAGAGCATGTTCTCCTACAGTGACAAGATCCAGCTTTTCCATCGTGAGGACTGACTGCCTCAGGAATGGTTCACGTCAGAGGGGATGCTCTTTCGGATTTACTTTGCTGAGTAATGAGAGTTGGTTCATTATGGATGTGACATCAGAGAGGCTGACCCAAATGATCCAAGTCTGAGTAATTTAAAATTTCTGAGAGCAACCGAGTCACTCGGTTTCAGAAAGGTGACTGGAGAAAAGCCGTCAGTTCACTGGAGCCTTAGAGCTCTGATAAAAGCAGCCGTTGGCAGCCGGGAGCAGTAGTCTTGGTAGGTCTGCCAAGGTATCCTTGCTTGATAGCACCACCGCTTCATGGGGTATTCAAAATGCTGCTGTAATAGATCCTCTGGACACGTCTGGTCTTCTCACAGCCACAAGCTACTTGCCTATCCCACGACTAGCTGGTGATCAAGATTTTCTGTTCATCTGTTCATTAGCTGCTTACCCTGGATTTTTTTTTTTTTTTTTGCATACAGCTGGCATAGATTCTGTCATTACCGCAATGCACAACCGTAACTTCTGTACTATTAAATTCTGCCCAATTTCTGTTGCAGTGGTCATCAGCTTTTCATTGCAATCCTTCTGCATGTTGAAAATGCCACCTCTCTGCCCATCCTTCATCCACAGGAGCTGCAAGCTCCTGCCTCACCAGGAGCAGCAGATGGGGGCAATCTGCCTAGCTCAGGTTGCCTGCGCTGCCTGCGCTGCCTGCGCTGCCTGAGGGAGGTGCAGCCTTGTCCCAGGGCCAGGACTGATGCCTGCAGGGGGGAACGTCAGAGTGGGGCACCCCAGTGGACTGCTCTACCTCTATGAAAGCAGTGGCTCCCGCAGTAGCAAACCATAGACCCATGTGTAGAGCTGGGTATTATCCTCTCATTTCCCAGGTATTCAGCATATTCTGCAATTTTTAATTTTTTTTTTACATTCACTGTAGCAACAGCCAATGCAATAAGGATTTCCTCTATGTTTGTTTTAGCAGTGCTGAAGTCACATCCAGATAGACTTCTGAGCAGTCCCTGATGGTCTCATTGCAGTTACAAGCAGCAGACTGTGAAATGAGCTTTGTATTAAGTCTTGTTCCTTTAATTGTAAGAAGTCCCAACGCCGCTTAATTGAGTGTAGAGCTGCTGCAGTGTTCTCCAAGGACTCCAAGTCCTTCCCTCTTCCCCCTGTGAGAAGGCAGTTGTTCTTTTCTGTGTCATTTTTTTCAGTGTTTTGCTTGTGCTTGAACACGCTTTGAAGATTATTTACCACAAGAAGAGGGAAAAAAGGCATAGTCCCAGTGCCGCCTGTGCTGTCTGCCTCACCACCAGTTTATCTGTTGTAAAGATTACCAGATGCTCTCGGAGCTCCCTGGCATTTTAGCAGTTGTCTTCATTGCCGGAGCAATTTGTAGCACAGAAGGGATCAAGTCAGCTTCATTCAGTCGCTGTTTTTTTAATGCCTTCATTTTGCATTTCCCTTAGAGCGTCATTAAACTCTTTTAAACTAGTAGCACGCCCTGTTAATTTCATTAATCCAGCCACATATTCAGAAATTGCTGTTTCTATTTTTTATTTTTATGATCAGTTTATAAAAAGAGAAACTCTCCGGTGACTTTTGGGACAGGCGATTTGGTAGAATTTCCACAATCCCAGCAAATGCTTTGTCTGGGGGTTTAATAGGAGCTGTTAAACTACACAGCAGGTTATACCTTTTAGCATCTATTACACTCAGTAAAACCAGCACATTTTTCCCATCAGTTACACTCTCCGTGATTATACACTGCTCCAGTCTCACCATAGGTGGGCCAGGCCTCCTCTGAGCAATTAAACAAGTCGCTTTCCCGCCAACAGCCAGCCGGCCATTTTAATGCTTTTCAAAGCCCGCGCGCGCCGCGCAGGAGCTCCGGGGCTCGCCCTTCCGCGCTGGCCAAGGCGGAGAGGGCGGCGATAAAGCCCCAGCCTGTGTGAGGCGGTGATGCGGTGGTGATGCAATAGCCCGGTTTGAGCTCTGGTGCGGCGGCAGAGTTTGGGTGGCGCCCAGGGCAGAGGTGGTGGTTGGGGTTTGGGGGGTTCCTGCCCTGTCCCTACACCCTGCAGGGAGCTGGAAGAGTAGTTCACCCATTAAGTGCCACTGGCCTTTCAAGATAACTACACTGAAGATGCACCTCTGGGATTTTTCAGCAAATCCCACGGAGTGAGAAATACAAACGGCAGCAAACATCTCTCTGAGGACATCCCAAGGAATTAAGTAAAAAAAGCTCATTTTACTCTGTTTGAGCTGTGCTTCGGAATGTCTTTGGAGAATGATAGTTAGCCCGTGTTGAAAGCCTGTGCCTGTGTCCCAACCTTTTTTTTTCACTAGGGTCGATATAGTCCTAATTTTTCTATTGATGCCAACAGGACGACAGACTTTTGACAACTTTAACCTAAGCGATTTCTTGTCCAGCTCAAGTGGGCTTCTGACTGCCTGACGCTACATATAAATATAACTGATAGGAAAATAAATTACTGATTTTAAAAAGTAAGGCATCTCAAGCTCTAGTGTACCCACTGAGAGTACACATCCCTCTTTTCAGAGTTCAGGTGGCTATTGGATCTTGCAGCTCACTTGCTTTTTGCAGAGGAGGACCTCTTATATTCTTTTTTAACCCTCAGTGAAATGTAGTTACCACTGCAGAGCAGCCCAGCAGGAGGTAATGCTGCAACTTCGTGTGAAGAATGTACAGGAAAGTCCTTGGAGCTGCTGTTCAGCAGGACACCCTGCACCGAGTAGCCACGAACTGTGTAGATTGTTCTTTCTCAGGGGAAACCTGACATTTTAGAGGCTGGGTTTCTGCAAGGGAACTGTGGCAGTTAGACTCTCATGATTCCCCACGCTGGGAACTTTCATCAGCTATAATAAAAATAAGAGGAGTTGGCACATGGGATTTGCGTGTCGTGCAAAAGGCCCGGAATACGGAGCCTACAAGGCTAGTGCTAAGCACCACCAAAATTTCTCCTTTCATCTCTTGGACACGATAAAGACAGTGAAAGTATTTTCATTTGTGCCTCTGGGCCCAAACCTGCCCGGCAAAGGACCTCCCTGATTTCCCATTAGCTTCAGTGAGATTTGAGGCTGGTCAGCAATCTTGCACTTGTCAGAAAGCACCTAAAGAGCAGAGGGGATCCTTTATGCAAGAACCTGATGAGAGCAAGAGGTTTAAAGTGTTTTAGCACACCGAGATACAATGGAAAATACATTTATGAAACAATAGATCTAGCAAATTGGAGACATCTTTCTGATTTTTTTCCTCTTCTCTCCACAGTTTCAATAGTCTCTGTTAAAACCTTTAACAGATGCCTAATTGACATAGTCAGAAATAGTTTTCCAATCATGTATCACTTTAATTATTCAATGGTCTTTTCAGATCTCTCATGTATACCCCTGTCACTGAGATGATGGATAAATTATTTGCTGTGTTTCAAGCTCCTCTGCCTGAATTGTGCTTATCTTCTCATGACTTTTCCCATAGGAAGATTTTGTAAGAAACTTGGGAGGGGAGAGGAGAAGAGAAGACAGGACAGGGCTTCACGCTATTTCAGCCACAAAGGTACATTTTTCAGAACATTTCATATGAAAGTTGAAGTCTGAGTGCAAGGCTTTGCATTTTAATGAATCAGCACCATAACTCTGACCTAATGGGAAGTGTTTCATGATACATGTTACTTGGGATTTTGTGCCTGTGTGAACATCCTGTTCTCCGCAGCATGTCCCAGAGCCATATTTGTGAGAGGGGCCTCTGACTGTACATGCCTTTGGTGCTTTGTTTTACACACGTAAAGTTAATTTCTGACATCAGTAGAGAGAGTGCAAACTTTATCAATGATTTAAAAAAAACCCCAAAACCTGCCTTTTATTTTTAAAGTCAATGATAAAATCGTAATCCATGACAGTACAAATCAGGATTTTGCTCAAGGTACTGTTTTTTTCTTTTTCAAAATTATGAGCTCTCTCAGCCCCTCAAATACTTTAATGAAAGCTAAAAGGCTCAGCATCTCTGAAAAATCAGCTTGCAGAAGCCTGAAATTTCATAAAACAACCCCACAAAGAGAAGATACCTCTTGCAAATATGTTCTCTGTGTCATCTCCTTCCTAATGAGGGCTGATCCTGCAAAGCATTCTATGCTTGAACTTGAGGAGCACAACAACCCCGCTATAGATGTCATGCTGTGAGGCATATTGCAGGACACCTTTAACCAGCCGTGTTCCCGTCATTGCAGTAACGTTTCTTTCAGTTGTCATACCTTTAAAATGCTAACCTCTAGGGATAGGTTAAAAAAATGAACCGTCAAAAGCTATTTGGAGGGACTTTTATTTCCTCCTCCCTCTAAAATAATTTAAGCTTTTTTTGAGGTGATAATGTCACAATTCTTGTCACTGGGAGACATCCGGATCACCATCTCCTGAACCCTTTAAGCCAGAGACCACTGTCCATCTTCTCCCCACGTACCCAAATATTTTTCTTGGGCTGTCATCTGTCCCTGTAATCAAATTTTTCATCGGAAATACTATACAGGTCCTCTAGTTTCACAGATCATCCCGGTCACAGGGCTCACCCAGCCATTTGTGGATCCATGCAGTTCTTTTATGAAAGCATTACTCTAAATGCTTCTAATTTATATGAAGGATGATGATATATAAAACCAAAATGCATGTTCAAATGTCCACTTCATGCTTGGCACCAGCTGAAGGATTTGGGACCCAAAGGGACTGAATGGTGTCTTTCTCTGCTCTGGAATGGCCTGGGGTTTTCTAGTCTGTTTTGGCTGAGAACAGGCTCTTAGAAGTGGGGTAGTGTGATCACAGCATCCGCTCCACAGCGTTGCTGCTGGAGAGCGGGGAAAACTTCGGGGACACGACAGAAGTCTGTTTTCCATGGCAAGGTGATAGTATCAGCTAAGCTGCATGCTGGTTAAATAGGTTTAGCAAGCAATAGGTATAAAAATAAAATTAAATTAAATTAAAGGAAAGGACATGTAACAATAAAGGAATAAGCTTTTCCAAACTCTTACCACACCTGGCACGTACTTTTGCAGATGATAACATTTACTCTTTATGACAGCATTATACATATACATTGGGGCTTGCCTTTTTAAGCAAGGGATGTTAACAGCCTTGAATAAAATCGGGACAAGCAGTGTAAACAGGATGGCATATGAAGTGTGATACAGTATACAGAGGGCAAAGTATGTTTGAAGGTTAGCTTATTAATAAAACATGGCTGGACTTGATTTAGTTTATAAGAAACTTAAGACATTTATCAACATCTGTCTGAACCCATTTCCAGTCTCTTTGGACTCTGTTGTGGATAAGCTGATTAATAAAAGATGATGCCTTAGGAAGGAAACTTAGATCTTTGCAAGCAATGACAAAAGAAAATTCAGTGCTTAATCTACATATGAAAGGAAACTGTGAAAGTAAACTAGTTTACCACTACATCCCAGGATGCCAATCTCTTATAACATTTCATCTGACTTAGTTTTGGCTAGAGTCTGGAAAAGTAAGAAAGAATTCAAAAAATTAAGTGTGGAATTAATTTACAAGAAAGATCCTAGTGCTTGCTTATGGAGACTCTGAAATCTAATCCTGTTCCCTTGTGGCTTCCTCCCCTCAGTGTTTTTAACTTTGCATCTTTCCGTGTTTGTTTTTCATTTGTCTCCTTGATCCTTTAGTCTTTCCTTTCCCTTAGGCTAGAATAAAGCTCTAATATTAAACAAGTGCCACACTTTGCCTATTGATAGTTGTTGCCCAATAAAATGTTGCCCTCAGAAGCCAATTAGTGAAATATGTTTCTTGTAATAACCAGTAATTTGTTTAATTTTCATGCATTCTTGCCTGATAGTCAGCCAAAGGGATGCACATGCCTGGTGCCTGCGTTTGGGAGGCAGGGACAGCCCAGCCGGCAGCCTGGTGCGGAGCGCTGCCCGCGCAGGCGCCTGGCGGCAGCGCTGCTCCCCGGCTTCGGCGTTTTGCCGGCTGCGGCGGTGGCACAAGCGTGGACGGGTGTCTTTCCGGAGCGGGAAGCGGCCCGGCCACGGCCGCACGTGCCTTGCCTGGGCTAACAGGTCTGGGACGTCTCTGCGGGTGGGCTGTGCTGGGACCCGAGCAGGTCCCTCTGATGCGGGTGGGCTGTGCTGGGACCCGAGCAGGTCCCTCAGCACGGCTCTGCAGGGCTCTGTGCAGCACAAGCTCATTTAGAGCCGAAGCTGAGCTTCCGCTGCCGGTCCACGTCTAATATTTAGGTGTCACTGGCCTTCGAGGAACCTACTCCTGACTCCACAGGATCACACGTTTCTTCTGATACATGACTGGTGTTTGGAAACCAGGTTTTACACCCCATCCTCCAACCTTTCTCCCAAGACGGGCCTGAGCAAGCAGTCCCTAGAAGTAGTCCCTGGAGCTATTCTTCTGCCCTGCTTCAGCTTCACCAGGGTGCTCCTGGACCCGGGAGCAGGATGCCCGGGTACAATCCAGCATGTCGGTGTTTGGGCACCCGCCTGCCCTCACTGTAGCCAGGAGTGGGAAGGAAGCACTTGCCTTCAGACACCACTCCACTGACTATTTCAGTATTTTACACAAAGCAAAATGGCTCTAATATAAGAAATGAGGGTCTGCGTCTACCCTAATATATAAAATATGTCAGAGACTCTTTTCTGATCCTGAGGTCGGTAGTCATTGCAAGGATTGTGTCCATACAGCTTCACTACCTTCTCCCCCAAAAAAGGGTGGCTGCAGCTGCCTTGCCTTCTGGGAATCGTCTCTGGCCTGTGATAAGCTTCAGGCAGGACTGGAAAAATCCCAGACTGAAAGTCTGTTCACTGTTCTAACATACGGGCGAGGCAGCCGAGCATCCCCCTCCTTAACACTTCACGGCCTGGAGCACGGACCCATGAGCAGTGGGCATTTCAACTCATGTCTGACATCCCACGGGTGGCTGTGCCGAGCAGTAAAACACTGAGGAGAGAGACACACATTTGGTGGCTGGGTCCTCATTCAGCACTGGCAAAGATGCTGAGCTTGCTGGGGAAAGCAGGAACTTGTAGTGAACAGGCCAGAGAAATGAACAGAACTTATCGGCTTTCCACAAGAAAAAGATGTAGGTGCCAGCCCAATGGGAATATTGCACATAGTGAAAGCTGAGAGGAGAGTGACATTTCTCGGCAGCCCGGAGAGACCCCATGAATGTCAGAGAAGGGGGAGGTTTGTTACCTCTGCATTTCGTTCTCACTGTAAATCCTGCCCTGAGAGGTTAACAGTGGCTTGTAATGAGACATTCCCCTATCTATTTATATAAAGTCTTAAACTGAAGATGACAAAAAAATTGCAGGACGGGTACAAATTTTCTTGAAGTCTGGGATGGTGAACTGAGATTCAAATTTAGACCCTCTTTCTGTGCCAACTGACAGCTGAAGACTGCCGCATGCTTCTGCAGTGTGGGAGATCAGCCTTTGAAGGCCCACTTCACGAGGGAATCTCTCTGCATGCCATTTCATCCCTGGAAAGAAAAGTTTGTTCCTCGAGGTAGTTTTAAACGATACTGGAAGATACTTTAGATTAACTTGGATTAAACAATTAAGCAGACAGTGTGGAAAGGACCACGCTGAGCCAGATCCTACACTGGGTTAAATTGGCATGGTGCTCTCAAAGACAAAGGAGCGACAATTAATACCAGCTGAGTATCTGGCCCATTGCATTTAAAGACCGTGTCAGAGACCACCTACTTTCTAACACAGCTTATAAAAATGGTTGAAGACATTTAGAGCCTGTTATGCTAGCTGGAAATTCCCAGTCTGGTTTCTGCACCAACAAAGGTGCCAAAACATAGATGCTGAGTCCTGCATCCACTTGTGATATTCAGTGCTTTTACTGTAAACAGTCTTGAAATGATGTTGATAACAATGATTTTTTTAACAAGTGCTAGTATATACACATGAGTATTCCTACCCAAATATATGGCATCATGTATTAGTGCAAAGATTTGGAGGATTATCCATATAACTTAGGTACCAACTCACTCAGGATTCAGTTAAAAACCTGATTTATTAAGGAACAAATGGGGTAATGCAATTATTTTTTAAGTTGCTGTAGTCACTCTCAAAGCAAATCACACCACATGATAAGATCCTTTGATAGCAAATACTGATAGCATGTCCATGTGCCTTTTGTTGCAGTTTTGCATTACTCTCTCCAAGCGTATTTCCCCACAGTCTGTAGAAGCAGTGAAGTTATAATATTGGCTCTCATTCTACATTCTTACCAGTCAAGATCATTCATTGATTCCTGGATGTGAGGATCAATGGTGGTGGCCATATGGCTTTGGAATGATCTGTTGTCTTTTCCATAATGGCATTGTGGCTTTGTGTTTCCCCAGCAGTGATTAATAGGCACAGACATGCGTTATGCACATGTTGATAGGTTTAGATGAACTTTGAATTTTCATAGCTTTCTTCTCTCTCTTTTTTTTTCTTTTTCCTTTTTCTTTTCAGGAGGCGGGGAGAGGAAGAGTGATTCTGCATTCAGAAAGTGAGAACGGGGTCTTTAATGAATATTCACCTCTCAGAGACATGGTGTGATTTGATCAGCAAGGCTAGATGACAGACAGACTCCATCTAGATGCCCAAGGATAATTATGACACTGTCCCCCAGGAGGACTATCTAAAGACCACTTACAACAGGCAACTGCATGCTGGCAAAGAACAAATGACTCCAAAGGCCTCCCACTGCTCGCTTCGGGAAAAGGACATATAAAGGCAAGCTAACCCCATACACCCATCCGCACTAGCTCTAAAAACCAGGAGGTACCACACTGAGGGGAACAGGTTTGCTTTCCCCACCTCAGCTCATGGAGGTACACCATCTTCCAGGCCTTCTTTCTGGGGGGACACAGAATGGATGGATGGATGTATGGATGGATGGATGGACTTCATCAGATGCCTTGGACCTCTCCTGTGGAAGGCATGGGGTGAGCACCAGGGGGTCTTGGATACACAGGGCACACCAACAATGGACTAACAAGACATGACCTGTCGACTAGGCTACTCTTGCCCACCCCAAAACTCAGAAAAAAAATATCTGTTTGGTTAGCTCTTGTTTATTAAAGTCTGAGGTAAAACTGTGCAGTACTAACACAGAGTCTGATGAGGAGTGGAGGAGGATGGGGCATACAAAAAAGTATCACAGGAGTGCGCCTGAAGTAACCATGGCCTGTGTACTGCTATTACAAGCTCCGAAAACGTCACCTCATCTTGAACAAGAAACTGGGCAATTCTTCTATAGTCATTCATAACTAGGGGACCTGCACTCACGGGTCCCTTCCCATCCTGTGTAATGTTTCATTCGCCTTCTTACCTTCTCGACTGATCAAAGTGGTTAGACTCCACAAAAAACCAAACCAACCCACAAACAGTTTGTGTTTTGGAGGAGAATTCATCAAGGGATACAAAATTCATAAAAATTATGTCTGCACATCTGCCTTGAGAAATACTTGAGTCACAGGTGGTGGGCGGCTGGGAGACAACAAGGAGAAGTAGCACATGTGTTTGCTTTGCTCATTTGCTCTTCCCCTCTGGTCTTCTCACACTATTAGAGGTAGGATACTGGGCTGGACAGGCCCTTTGTCTCACCCACTACAGCTGTTCGCATGTTTGTAAGTTATGGGACTTCAAGCATTTCAAAAATCCAGAAAGAAATGGCTTTTTGCCCGAGTACCATGTGGGTTTTGTTTTCATCTTAAAAAAAATGATAAAATCCAAGATGTTCACAAGAAGTAGCAGAAATTTTGCAGGAAAGCAGCTTCTAGAGTGCATCAGATTCAAAGGGCTGTTGGTGGTTTGATTGTTTTCAGTACTAATGTTTGAAGTATTATATATAACTAACTATTTTAACACTTTCCAGGTTCTTTCATCGTGAAATTTATGTTGCAGCAGATTGGACAGAAGATTGGACATCCTCTGAGGTGTTAATAGTGTGTATGTTTACAAAGTCTCTCTCTCTCCTTTCTGATCTTCCATCATAATGCCCATACCACAATAAACAGACAGCTGTTTGCGTGGCTTTGAAAGCGTTTGTTTTTCAGCCCCTTCCCCCCCCGCCCAATATAGTCACCTCCTGGAATCGTAAAAATATTCTGTTCCAGATTGGAAATTTTCAAACTTTTTACAGGTTTGAGGAAACTCCAGAAATATCAATAGAAGATGGCATCTAAATTTTGATTGAATTTGAGTTTTTTTCAGGCTGACGCCACACAAGCGTTTCTAATCAGAAAACCTAAGGTGCTATGTATTGACAAATATCCTGACAGGAGTAAAAAGTGCAACCAGAACATTGCAGTTGCCCAAGACAAGGCAAAGTGCTATGAAAAATGTGGACTTTTTATGATGTTATTGAATGCAGGTGGTCTGTTTGGCTCGATAGCATGAAGGTTACAATATTCAACTCATCTTCCTCCACACACTCAACTCCCAGTGAAAGGATACTCTAGTAGTCAAGATAGTGTCCATTCCAAGGCTGAAAAACTAACCCTGATCACTCCACAGCCAATTTGGATGTCCTTCCTCTCTTTAATGGATGTTGAGTGGGTCGGACCAGAGCAGGGTATTGGACTTCATTGTAATTTAAAGGAATGGAGACAGCCCAGCTGCTACCCTGTTGTGCTGAAGAAGAAATTTGCCTTGAGATATGAGAACATAGGTGATTGATACACAGCCAGGGAAAAGAGAAACCTGTAGACCATAGGATGATGCTAAGGAATGCTTGCCTGTGAAATGTTTCCTTTGACAAAATTTGAGCTAATAGCTCAGAAAATGACTCTTTTAACCACTTTAACAGCACATGGGGAGTCAATTTTTCCTCCGCTAGTTATAAGTTCTAGTAGACATAACTACTTTTAGTGAGTAAAGTGTTACAAGAATGTGTCCTAAACACCAATAAACCCACATGCTCTGGGATCAGGCCTGTGCACAGGCTGCTGGACATCACACACTATCAAGGGAAGAAAGGTCAAAAATGGAACTTTTTTACATTTAGCTAATTTTTCAAGAGGCGGTAATGTTTTTATGCACACAATGCATTCTGGTAGCTTCACAACCTCACTCCCAGCCAGGAAAAATATAAATCTTTCATATTAAGTTGCAGTTTTCACAGTTTATAGAGAATACATTGAGGACACAAAAGTTTTCTGTGAACAATAGCACAAGACTGCAACATGGAGACCAAAGAGGCTAGCGGCAAGGAAATAGAAAAAAAATTGCAATATTTGGCACTTTCCCTGTGATATAAAGTGCATGTTATTCTCATTTAGCAGAGAGCTGACTTGAACAATAGAAATGTTTGTTAATATATTCTGCTCTTGCAGTGACTGTGAAAGTATTTGCTGCATTCGCTTCTTAGATGCTGTAGCGCTCTCATTCCACACCTTTCCCCAGATTTAATCTCTGCAGTATTATTTATGTGGCAATATTAGCTTCAATTTACAAATTACAGCCTGCTGCAAAACGGAGCTGTTCTTTTCCCTAGAGGTACCAGCAACAGTTACATTAATCTTCTTTTAAAAAATTATTCAGGGGCTTTCAACATGCTGCCAAGAGCTCCCTCCCAGATTCCTTTGTAGTCCTGTTTTTAATTGTAAGAATATCTGCAGAAAATATAACATGTAAGGCCTGGATCCCAGTGGAGCTCCATGCTGGCAGAGGTCCTGCAGTGAGCACCAGATGGGTGGATTCGGGTTTATTTTATCTCTCCCAGCTCAGCCCTGTATGTGGATCCTGACCTGGGAAGGTGGTTGGTTACTGGGTCCCTGAGAAGGTCCCGGTGGGGCTCCAGCAGAAGGGGTGGCACTGCCACTGAAAATGAGGAAAAACACATCGCACCGGGCGCTCCGCCCTGGCAATCCTGCACCTGCGTCTGCCTGCACCGCGCTGCAGGGAGACCGGAGGATCCTTGAAAAAGCTTCTTTACAGCAGGTTTGTGCAGACTGGTGGTCAGGCATTGGAACAGGCTGCCCAGGGAGGTGGTGGAGTCACCACCTCTGGAAGTGTTCAAAAAACGTGTGGATGTGGCACTTCAAGACATGGTTTAGGGGACATGGTGGCACTGGATTAATGGTTGGACTTGATGATCTTGAAGGTCCTTTCCAACCTTAGTGATTCTGTGATTCTGTGATTCTGTGACTGTGAGGTGGACCACGCTAACACCGCTGTTGGGCTTCATCCCGAGCGATGCGCCATGGCTCTGCCCAGCCTCGCAATGTGCCCCTGCACCCTTCCGTCCCTGTGAGCCTCACAGCGCCGTTCCTGGTCCTCCTCCCTCTGCTAAGATGGCTAAGAGGAAGTTCTGCTGATGTCGGGACTTCACCACTGTAAGCAGCAGCCTTGTGGGAGCACAGAACGACTTCTGCCTCGGGTCAGGTAGTGTGATCAAGTGTGAAAGTACTTGGTCGGCTCACAAGGAAGAAAAAGGTATTTTTTTTGAAGCTTGTTACAAGAGCCTTACGGTTGTTATTGGCTCCTGACATTGTAAGACAGGTCTGTCCAAAATCTCCTCCAAAAAATTCCCCATGGAAGGAGCTCCCAGAGTGTTTGGGTGTTTTTGCCCAAACCTGGTTCATGTAAGCTCTGCCTCCTCAGAGCCTTCCCTGCCCAATCTGAGCTTGTAGCAACCTCAAGCTGCTTCTTCCCCCATACGTTGCATAGGAAAATAGTAAACCCCATGTAAGATGAAAAATGTCTTCTACAAATACACGAGGAATGAAAAGAACTTCTGTAAGTCCATTACTAAATGTTGATGGTTAAACTCCTAGTAATGAGACGTTATGAGACAGATGCATTCAATAAGTATTTCTGTTCTGGTGGATCAAAGCTGGAGGAAGTATGAGTATCATATGATGCTGATGAAAAGTTTTCTGGTCTAACAGTAAATTGGGAGAATGCAAGTCAGCTCTGATCTGTTTGAGTCAGCAAGACCGGATTAAATGTCCCCAAGACTGCTTAAGGCAGCAGCTGAGGAACTTACTCTTTCTCTGGGCAGGTACTAATGCAGTGCCTGTACTGTGAAAAGAGTGAGAGAGAAGACCCAAAAAATTGTAAGCTGGCTTGCCTAGCTTTCATCTTGGGAGTGGCACATAGGAAGTGGCTGATACTGAAGGCAGAAGTAAAAATCTGTGCCAACTACTACAACTTCAGGGACACTGGAGTTTGTCATTTCATTCATAGAAAAAAGCATTTCAAAATTGGAAGTCTGATAAATTAGTCATCTGATTGTAAAATTTTAAAAAATAGCATTTTTAAAAGCATCTACCAGATTTCAACATAGGTATTTCATGGGCAATTATCAATGGGTGGAGACTTTCTGGAAGGGAAAGGACTCCTTTTTCCTTTCCACCCAACATGATCTATATTTAAATGACAAATACCACATAAATGATTGCCAATACCTTTTCCGGATGACACGGACTAGGAAGCGGTAGAGATGAGAGCACTCTTGTATGTGAGGGTGGTCTGGCTCACCTCATAAGCTGGTTTCAACAAAATGCAGCTAAATACAGGTTCATACTTAGAAACAAAGGTCTATAGACTCCTTTTTACAGTATGGGGCACTGCATCATGAAAGCATGAGGAGGACTTTGGGGATTGTCACAAATAATCAACTGTCCATGAATTCTTAAAATAGTTATGTGGTTTTATGATCATTGGAAGTAGAGAGATAGGGACTGGGAATGGGAAGCAGATACTCTGTTGTGTAAGGCAGAAGTAGGACCACTGTTGTAGTGGCCACTGGAGTGGATAGAGGAGCCAAGGGAGGAATAGTTAAAGGATCAGGACCTTTATATAAGACACATTTATTCCATGATTGCTTCATGATGGATTACCCCAGAAAATAGCTTCCAAAAGCATTTCCATGAAACAGCAGAAGATCATGCAACTCCTCTGCTGGACCCTCCCTCAAGTCATGTTTTCTGGATTAGGTTCCAGGGGAAAACAGTAGGGGTTGCAGCTTTCTGAGGCGAGTTTCATGTTGGATACCTGCCTGTGTGCTGTGACGTGCTGCCTTGGCTAATAAATCGTGACCTGTGTGGTTATACTGGTCAAATGCTTTCTCAGCCAGAGCGATTCCCAGCAAATCAGCAGGCTCCTTTCACAGTGCCCATCTGACAAGCGCCGGGTAGCGCACAGATGGTTTAGATATAAAAAAGAATGCTGCATCAATGCTGTATGTGTGAAATGTTTCAATTATTCCTAAAATATTTTTAACGTGTTCCAGATTTATCAGGCAAAATGTTTAGGAAGTAACTGGAGTTTATTCTGTTTTTCATTTTAGTATAGTATATTATAATAAACACATGTTCAAAATACATTTTAGGTATCACCAAATATTTATAAAATGTCTATAGGTGGAAATCCCAAGGTCACTACAGTAGCTTTATTGTCCGGTTTGTTTTCAGGGAGATCAATCATTAAAACCTATGGCTTTTCTTCTGTATGCGCTGTGAAGCCTTTTGCACCTGCAGAGATAGTGGACAGTCTATTGGTTTTACCTACACAGATATGACTAAGCCTTCTTTGACTGCAGAGGCTGAATTTAATTCACCCTTATATTATTGCCTAGAATAATAAAAAATTTCTAATGGCATTACCAAATAGATATGCATGTCTGGTATTTAGTATCTGATCATTTTACTGGTATTTGCCCACCAAAATTAAAAGAAAAATTACATAAATGCCTATCGCAAGTAATGTTAGTTAGGAAATCAGAAGGAAGAGGGTATCGCACTCCCTGAGGTACACTCTGGGCTTTTGCAATGAGAACTTATTGGTCTGTTGTATGCTTTTCTACCTGTCTTGAGAAATACTGACAAGGCTTGGAGACGCTGCCTACCAGGGAACATTTTCCACTTGTTTTAAAAGCCAAACAGGCTGCTTTCTGCTGATCCTGTTGACGTCCCTGGAGATTTCATGGAGGAAAAAAAGCAACACATTTTCCTAGCCTGAAGTCTGGAAAATATTGCACTTAGCAATTCCCCAGTTACTGTAAGTGAGCTCATTTTATTTTGGGGTGGGTTTTTTGGTTTTTTTTTGTTTTTGTTTTTGTTTTTGTTTATAATTATATCCAAGGTTTTAGCCAAGCAAATCTCTTAACACAGCAAAGTCTTGCGTCAACTAAGACATAGCCTGGATTCTGTGCATTTCTGCCGAGACCAACATATCTGCTCCCATCCTTGCCCTGGTTGTTAGGGACAGGCTTGTTTTCCTTTTCAACTCGCAGAAGAGTTGCAGTGGTGGTGGGATGAGAAGAGGGACACAGGGTGCTCTCAGGGCAGAGCTCCTTGCTGGCTGAGACCCCTTCCAGGGCCAGACTGGCAAAGGGGCAGCCCGTGCCATGCACGGAAATAGCTACAAACACATTGACTGAACCACAAATCCCAGATTCCCACAAAGTGCCATTGCATAAAAACGTAGGCACATGCTGTCCTTTTTCCAATTAAAAATACAAGTTTGTGTGGTTTCAACAGGTAGTACAGTGCACAAGGAAACATTATGAAAGATCAAAGCCTTGGGGTTTTTCTTCTTTGCTGCTCTCTCCCTGCCTTTAATAAAAATGTTAAATTTAGCTCTGTTACAGGATTAACTCCAATCCCAAGTAAAATCTAGACATTCCTGGCACTGACTCTCTCCTCCTGCTGTCTTAGTAAATACTGACATTTCTGAAAGAAAAACTATTTCCTCACTTATCATTTTCATTAAAAACATACCATTTTACACATGCTGTTCTGCAACATCCTTTTCATCTCCTCTACAGATTTATCTTATATATTTACGTTGCTGGAAGATCTTTATTGTCAGCATTTCCTCTTACCTTAGAGCAGTTACTCCTTCTTATGCCCCTTCTGCAGGTTCATCATCTGCAGGCTGTGAGGTAAGGAGAGCAGGGAACAGCAGGTGACTTGTGACACTGGAAAGATGTTATACCTGAGATTAAGAATAGCCTATGTCCCCGATAATGTGGGAGTTCTTGTTTGCATTGCATCACTCACAGGCAATGGTGCCAGAAGTTGTAAAATAGCATTTCAGTAAAAGAGGATCAGTGAAACAAAACAGCAGTTTGGTTTATTTATCGGTGTTAGTAATTCCAGATTCCAGCCCATGAAGCCAACAAGTGTGGTGCATATTGAGAGTGTCTACATACAAGATAATCACAAATTAGTGCAAAGAAGTTGGCTATAGTCAGATTTTTCCACTAATTTTGTGTAATAGTTTATCTGATAGAATAAAGAGCATAGACAGGCTTTATACATAGGCATCATGAAGCAGTATAATCAAGGTATGGTAAAGAGTGACCCAGGCATAATTTAGGAACTCGAGGACATATAAACTTTAAAAATACATTTTTCTGATTTTCTTTTTTAATTTTCTACTGCTATGTAGATTGAGATAAATTGTTGCAGGGCCATGGATTAAAATTAATTTTAAACAAATCTCAGGCCTAAATTAAGAAAATCAGGAATTCCACTCACATGAAGAATGACTGAAGTTTGAAATATGCAGCTCCACACCATGTGAAAGAAAAGCTCTTTCAAGGGCCTGGCTGCTGGTTTGCACTCAGGAATTCTGGTTCTAGTCCATCTTCAGCAAAAATTTCCGGTGGGACTTTGGAGATGCCATTGGGAACAGGACTCACCTCACCCAGCTGCAGCAACCAAAAGCCCAGGTGTCTGATCTGGGGTTGGGGTTTCCTCTGCAGTTAAATGGAAAGAAGGTAACTCATCTCAGTCTAAGACCGGACACCGCATTTTCAGGTGGTGTAAGTTAGACATGGTGAATCTGGGATGGAGAGCGGTTACAGAAGCAGCCAGAGCAATAGCAGCGTGGGCACTCCCTGTGGGATAAATCGGCTCAAGCTCTTCTGGTGAGCACTACAACTAGGTAATTTAAACCAACTTTGGTTTTCTCTCTATATATCAAAGCCTGCACATGTGCATACATAGATGCACGTATATACGTGTGTGAGTGCGTATGTGTATATAGACACTTCCCCATAAACCTACGTGTATGCACATATACATGTATATACATGCATATACATGCTGGGCTGACTGCTATACTCTATAGCTGTATCCAGAGTCTCCCTGTACCTTGTCTGTAAAACAGGGATAACAAAACACAGTGTCTTAGTCGCATCATGGGGAGGAATGTGTTGAAGGTTGCGATGCCCTCAGGATGGAGCTACCCTGAGGTGTCACCGAGACACCTGAGCTGAATTCAGAGCCAGAATAGCCCCACCGAGGGGGGACAAGGATGGAGGCTTGTTTCTGCCCAGTCTGCTCTCGATGTGGTGGGTCCAGCCGGTGCCCGCCGCAGCCCTTTTCTGTCTGTGGAAGCCGTGTGCGGAGTCTGAAAAAGGCAACGGCCTAATTGTCCTCAAATCAAAGCTGCGTCCAAACAGCTCTGACAATAGAGACAATTTATGTGCGTAAGCATTAGGCGCATGCTTTCTAATTGCAGGATCAGGCACTTAATACAGCCTTTAATGTAATACTTCTAAACACCCATAAGTTTACTAACTGCACCCTGCTGGGACTCACATTAACACTTAGTAAATACACTATTCAGAAAATGGCATGGTAAGAGTTACACCTCCAAGTAATATTCTGTAGAACTGCATACAAATTGTAACCACATTTTCATAAGTGATAAAATGTTTTATCCTCTTCTGAAAAATAAATGCCATAAAAGCCAAATGCAGTTCACAGTAACAAAGGAGAGGAAGGATATAGCTAGGCAGGATTCAAAAGGTTTTGATTTCACATTGTCAAGTTGGAGACTTACTTATACAGGAATTGGGCACCTAAATACCTTTGTGGGTCTGGCAAGAAGTTCTCAGTTCCACAAAGTATGGACAGGGAAATGGAAGAAAATTCAAAGTTGCTAATGTGTGGTTCTACTTTAAGGACCAGCTAAGTGAAACTGGCACCGCTAAGAAGTTGATGAGATTCTTGAGCTTATTCCATCTGCCTTGCTTACTTAAGTGATGAAAAGCCCCTTTTTTGAGGCCAGTTCTAACTACACCAGCATGAAAAGGATGTTCCAGGTTCCAGTCCATTTCACTCATGTGGCCTCTTTCACTTGCATGGCTGTGACAGCAAGCTCTGTTCCCTCTGCAAAGCCTTTAGCCCTGCTAATGCAAACTAGTGAAAAAAAAGGAATGTTAGAAAAAAAATGGCTGTTTTTTTAAACAAAAGGTTTTGAAAAAAAAATGTTTTGAGGAGCAAACTACTTTAAAAGAACACCAGTGATGTAACTAAGAAAATATGGAGAGAAAGAGAAAAGTTAGAAAAACTCAAATGTTCCCTCTTTTTCACTCTGATAAATTTCAAAGGGTTAAAAACCTCAAGTCATACAAGTAAAATACCCCAAAGCATGGCTTTGATTAAAAAGGAATTTCAAAAAAAAGAAGAAGAAATGGAAAGTTTCTTTGTGCATGTGTCCCCACTTTTGGTTGCTGCTGTATTAAAGAGAGACCTAAGCATGGTTTTCAGCTCTAAAGTTCAATTTTCCCAGTTAGCAAGAATCTGGCTAAATCCTGGTCCCTCTACGAGAGAAATCAGGACAAAGAGAAATTATTCACGTGGAACAGACTCCTCATACGGTGGGAAAACTGCTCTGTGATACCTGCTCTTCTGCATCCTCTTCACATCAAGACAGGGACCTTCTGGACTTCAGGTGTCCCTGCTAACACAGGTTAGAACTGTTGCATCTTTTTTTTTTTTTTTAAATGTATTAATAAAACCCAGTGATGCTATTCATGGAATCTTTTATCAAAATAGTTTGAAATACTAGATGAAAAAAAAGGCAGGGCAAAGCAGAGGAGAGCAGGGCAGAGAAGAGAGACAGAAAGGTCTTTCAAGATATCTTCCTGGATAAAGCAGGAAATTATTGTTTCTTTGTCTAGAAAACAGTACATATCCCCTTAGTTATAATTATAATAGGTGTATTTGGAAGGAATGTAAGCATTTATGCTATACGGCATATCCACAGATAAATAGATGGACAACTTGTGAACAATTAGTCTGTCAGTTGTCTGCTTGCAAAGGTTCTTCCAGCCTCTAAAATCACTGCCACTGCCCAGTCAGGAGGAGCATCCATGGCCTGAAAGGGTGGGCCAGCCCCTTTTTTTGGATGAAGCAGCTTGCATACTTTGGCAAATGCCTGCACTAGAAAATGAAAACCACACCTAGAACTCACTGGTTCCTAAAGTTTCTTTACTTCTTGTTTAATCCCTTCCCACAACTGCCCCTAGAAGCACATCACGAGCTCGGCATAGTCATGCCATTGCTGCCAACAAATTGCAGTAGGGTTGAGTAGAAGCGCCTACTCCAAAACCTACTCAAAATTCATGGACAGCCTCTGTAAGCTTTGGATCATGATCTTTGAGTCTGAACTCAGGACAATTCTTTCACCATTCCTCCAAAACTGCTGGAGACCATATATCAGGTAAAAGAGGAATAGCCTCACCTTACTGCTAACCCTCTTTTTTGACCGAAGGGGTGATTCCAATTTCACAGCCAACGGCTTTTCAAAGTACAGTGCTCCTCAAAGCTGGCAGAGCAGGAGATGAACATATTGCCGTGAGAGGCCTTTATGTATCATCTCCGCAGCATCTCTGCTGGAGTGAGTTAATGCAGCTGCTTCTTTGGGGACTCAGAAAGGGAACTTGCATCTCGGAGCTGCACTAGTGGGAAACAATTCCCAGGCCAGCCCTGCCTTTACACTGTGGGTGATCGCCAATCAATTCCAGGTGCTGCTCACCAAGTACAGCATGTCCCAAATTTCTCATGGCTGAGCTGATGCCATTCTGAGACTTTCCACCATTTGAACAAAGCTGGAAGTTAGCTGTGCTACAGAGCGCTGTGCTTACACATGGGAATAGTCATTTTGTCACCAGTCTCAATATGCTTTGGCATCTGACCTACCCTCCTATTTACAATTCTTCCCATCTTTCATTCCGATTTTATATCCTCATCCCCCTGGGAGTCTTTTGCAAAATATTTTATAGGCAGAGGGGTTCTGGAGTGTGGTGCCAGTGCATAAGGCAGCATCCAGCATGAGCCCGCCATTGCAGCTCGTTGTCGAAAAGCCGTGGTGTACTGCTTCCACGTATTCAACAGTAGCTACCTCACCACCAGCGCTGTGAAGGTAACTTCTGCAGGGGACTGCTCCCCAGCCAAGGGAACCTTCTCCCTACGGTCAGGAGAGACGGATACTTTTGAAGGCTCCCAGGAAGCAAGTTCACGCTGGCAAAATTGGCCTCCTTTCTGCCCACATCGACAGTGCTGGCGACCCTGACGCCTCAGGGCGTCTTTGCGAGGGCTTTGGGGTTAGGTGTTTGGAAGCGGCAGGCAGCGCTGCTCCTTGGGGCAGGACTCCTGCCAGTGTGGCTGGGCTGGCTTTGCTCTCCGTAAAAAGGCAGATGGTGGAAGGCAGAGTCCAGATTTTCCAGCCCTGTTTGATCATCCTCATCAGTGGTTAGGAGCGAGCTCTTGGGCTGTATCTGTAACAATAAGCAAACACAGCCTCAAGCACAGGAGTGGGATTGCCCAGCCCGTGTAGCTGCTGGTGTGCAGACACCTGCTCTTAAAGTAAAGAAAAGGCTCTGGTCCGTATACAACCTTTGATTCCCCAGCAGCAAGTGAAGGATGGTCCTTCTGAAACTTGTACCACAGTTTAGTAGCGAGGGGATTGTCCCTACCGTGGGGACCTGGTGGTTCAACCCATTGAACTCAGTGTTTTTTTAAAGTGCCTTTTGCCTCATCTCCAATGCTGACTGTGGAAATGTTTTCTGACAACCTGACAAGAATTACATCGAGCAGGAAAAAAAATGAAGGGCACATGAGTGCACAGAAAGAAGCGCAGCCTTCCTCATGCCGTGACAATTTCTTAAGTTTGAGAGAAACAGTGTTTGCAATTTTCACAGGGCATTAGTCTAATTTGTCTGAAGATCTGTTTGTGATTTGTGGGAGATGTTTGTTAAAGCTGATATAAAAGGTAATGCCAGGATTCAATCCTCAGGGCTTTAGCAAATAACCACTATCTTTTAATAGGAAGTGGGTGGCATATTGGTTGTCAACTCTAATTTCTCCTCTAGTCTGAAAACCTTCTCCATACTTTTTCTATTACACTGTACTAGTAACTCTTACAAGACTACAGGATCTGCCTTTTACACAGGATAAAACCAGAAGGTAGAACCTTTAACAGAGGTTCAATGTGTTTCAGGAGAGCATATGGGAAAGCATCAAAGCGGGGGACAAAGTTAACATTGGGAAGACACTCTCAGAACACCCATCGCTCCTGTGGTTTGTGCATTATGCTGTTTTCCAAGAGATCTGGATTTGATGTCTTGTCCTCTGCTTTCTGAGGCGAGGAAAACTCTGAGTCCTTTGAGAGTGGGGAAGGGTATTAAATAAGGAAAGAAGGGACCTACGGCAAAGATCAAAACAACAAAACAATACACAGAAAAACCAAGAAGACTGAGAAGACTCAACCCTACAGTACCTAACAATAATTTTTAAACGCATGAGTTTGCCCAATGTGTTGTTTATTCGTCCGATTTATTGTAATGATGAACAGCTTTAAAATGGGGGTAGAATGCTAATTCATACTTTATGTATAGAATAAATGATAGGCAGCTGTGGGCCAGGGGGCCATTGAGGGCTCTCTGGCAACACAGGCTGTACAAGCGAAGGAACGTAGCTCAGGGTCTTTGTTAACAATGACAAAATACGTATTGCAAATTAAGTAGTTCTTCCTATCACTTAATGAAAACTGGGTGCATGTGACATTGCTATTATCATGCGGTGACCAATTTGATGTGAATTTGGCCTGTACTTACACTGTGCTGGAGAAGTCTTTAAGTGCTATTTAAATACATTTGAATACAGGAATAGCAGTGGACTAAAGCTTCTCACCAGCCCTTATCACCAGCGATAGGCTGGCAAATTACTTCGGAGGCACCTTGAGAAGCAGGAAAAATGAAGGCTATTCATTTCACTGTACTGCTGAAACGAAATGCTGGGGTGGATCCACCAACCCTTGGAGGATCATCCAAGGGCTGTGTGGTGAGTCTCTGCTTTTTTTCCCAAGAATAGAAAGTTAGTCCACGTGGTTGTCTCTGCATCACTGTGCATGAGTGAGACGGGAGGCAGAGGCACGGTTTCGTGACAGCATGGTCTTGAAAACCAGTATGCACTGCAATCTTACAGAGGTGAGGGCAGAGGAGCTCTGCCATGGGCTAAAGCAACCCACACCTCACACTTGCTGCTGGAGATCTGCAGTAATATCAGAGGCAGTGCAAGGAACGTGGAAAAAATGGTGCCTCGCTTTCCACATCAAAAACCCTACACCATATGCACAAAAATGATATTAAAACCAGAACAAGTATTCCAGTAAAATAAAAACCCACATGCATCTTTCAGTGAGCTCCAACACTGGTGCAAAAATGCCACTCACCCCACTCCCAGCAAAAGGTCTAGTTGCAGTTGCGAATCACACAGGTGAACGCAGGGGAGGAATGAGAACGAGCATGGGTCCAGACTGTGGTTTTGCACCACATGTGTAAAAGAAGTGCTGTTTGCCCAGGATGGTGTGAAAGTTTGCCAATTGACTGAGCCAGGTGGGTTGCTTTCCCGCATGGGAAAGGGATTGCATGCGGGGACTGCAAACCAACATCTAATAAAGCTGGTAATGGGCAGGAGGTAGGATCTTAACTGAAAAAACATGCTTTAAGTCTCAGAAGAAACCCTGCCAGACACCAAAATAGCCATAGACTCCCTGGCACTTTTTGCAAGAGGTATTAAAATAGCTCGGTAGTTATTTCTGGATCGAACAGTAACTGAGGACAAATGTCCAATGCCAGTCAAACCCTGATCTTGCCTACAAATGAAAACCAACTCTAAACCCATGCCCAAGAACAGGTCAGTGATGACTGTCAGACTACATCTAAGTATAGAAGATGTACCCTGGTAGTAATATCCCCAAACCTGTCTTAAAAGTACCACCTTGATTCAACAACTCAAATTCCTGGCTCTATGGCAAGTGAAAGCCTGACTCTAACCCCAAACCTACAATAACTTGAAGCCTGGTCCTAACCACCAGCTGTGATGTGACTGTGGAGTGATCAATGAGTCTGACAGACCCACAACATCTCACAGCTGGATGGTCCATTTCAGCTACCATGCTAAAACAGCATCAATAAACCCTCGTAATCCAGGGAAATGCCCAGCACTGGGTTTTCAGCAAGAATGAGGATTAGAGATGGAGTCTAGGACAATATGAGGATGACTGATGGCTTTTGGAGAGGTCTCCTATCCAAGTGTGGGACCAATGTGATGGGGCCATGTATCTGTGTATTGAAAACAAACAGAGCTCACTGTTCTTTTCTGAAGACAGATGAACTATCTTCTATAACAGGTTTGGATTTTGGGTTAAAGTGGAAAATTTATGACTTTTAAAGTTATGACTAGATCTAATAAGGGCTACTTAGGTTTACAACCATTACTGTGTGTCTTTTACTTCAGGATTGACTGGAGATGATGTCAGGGTTAGGTATTAAAAAATCTTGGTGACAGGTGTTGATGTATTTGAGTTAGCAAATTTTAATTAATTTGGGACTATACATGGCACTTGGGCTAGTGGTTAGGAAGCCTCAGAATGAGATGAAGGTTTAAGGATGAAGTTGCAATTTGGCTGCATGGACTTGCACTCCTATTCTGTGAAGAAGACACCACTAAGCTTGGCTTAGGGCTACATTGCCATACAGAGTTTTCTGTAGGCTCAGCATCATCAGTGAATTTTGAGAATGAGGCAGGGTTTGGGCCAGGCTTCAGGCCAGGGATGGCTGATGAGCTGAGGCAGGTGAGTGGTACAAAAGGTAAGGACTCGTGTTAAACTTTATCTCAGCATTGCCCATTGAGTCAGTGTTACCAATGGGACATAAAGGTCCAGGGACCTCAGCCCCATGGCACCTGTGAGGCCAGTGGGGCAGGACCAGGGTGGTAATGGGACCAGCCCAGACTCCACAGCCACCAGGCTGGTCTGTAGCCGAAGGCATATGTCTACTCTAACTGTGACAGCTACTTCTGGGGAAAAATAAAAACAAACAGAAGAGAAAAGATAAAAGGAAAAAATCTGTCCAGGGCCAGCTGGGAAGAGCAGCATCGGGGTCCCGGACTGTGGTCCTCCTCTGAGGCTCTTTCCGGAGCAGCAGCTGGTGAGGGTGAGGATGAAGAAGATGATTTTCATCATGCTTTTCCCCTAGTAGAATATAGTTTTCATTGGGACCCACTCAAACTGCTTATGGGGTGTTCCTGTTTATGATGGTATTAGTGCTGATTGGAGTATGCTAATCAAGTGCAAATGTTTCACATTGACTGGTTGTTAAGGTTCTGTGTGTATATATGTTATTAGATAACATTTACTGAGTATTTATTATTATTTCATATTCTATTATATTATATTATACTATATTATATTATATCATATTACATTACATTACATTACATTTCATTACATGATACTACATGATATTATTATTATTATTGTTATTGTTATTGTTATTAACAACAACATTGTTGTGTACTATATTTCGTTTTCTCTAATATAAACTAAAATGTACAAACCAAGAGGAAAAGAAAGAGGGGGAGAGGAGGTCAATTCCCACAGCAGCGGAGCTGCTTCCCATGAGGCCCTGTCTTCGCCACGCTGCCAGGATTTGCAGGTGCAGGGCCATGAAAATAACAGCAGAAGAACAACAGCATAAAAACAATTAAAGAAAAGTACTGCCAAAGAGAGTCTGGAAAACACTGCCTCATCAGCTTCAGGAAAAGCTTTCGGAGCTGCGGATCACAGGCCCCGCGCATTCTGAAGGCGAAGGCACCGGGGTACTTAAGGCACTGTGCAGCGCACCTGCGAGACAAGCACCGTTCCGTAGCAGGGTGACAAGCCCTGGAAATTTCAGTCCATCCCCCTGAGGGCTGCCAAGCCTTCACAGGAACAGCCTGTCAATAAAGGACATAAACAGCGGTCGCCTGCAGCAGGCGGTGACGGTGCTGGGGTCTGTGATGGGTCAGAAACAGTTCGTTCCAGTAGATCGAGGCTTTTATGAATTGCGCCTGCCTAGCTTAGATGTAGGTGTTCCTGGTCCCAAAAGGCTTCTTTGGTACTTAGACCTGAGCCTGGCAGGCGTCACCGCTCCTGGCCAAAGGAGAGGATCAGGTCTGGGTGTCTCGGTCAGGCTGGAATCAGCCAGTGAGTTACATCTAGAGATCGCTGACGTTCTATTTCCAGGTGTGTCAGGGAGCAAAAAATCACATTTTTTCTTTTTTCTTTTTTTTTTTTTTTGCTCTTTTTCAAGCTGGGTATGATGTGGTATGTGCATGGATTTTTAGCTAAAAACAATACATGAGACCCAAACCTATTCCTTAGGTATTTGCTGTGAAAATAGATGCAGCCGTATAACAAGTCAGACTGAAATGGGAAATAACCCCTTTCCCTCCTCTGAATATGATCTGTCAGACACTATTCCCTCACATATATAATTATTGATTTCATGCTATTATTTCATCGTGTTAGATGGATTCTTTGAAACGTCTAACAGATCTTTACCAATAATTTAAACTAGCTACCAGTCTCCATCCTGGTTACTGCATATCTACTGCCAAGACACTGTTTTGGTAACAGTTAATAATCAGCTGTCTGGACTACCTCACCATAAACATTACAGGGTTTCATCACTCATGTTTTATTTAATTCTGCTTGTCATCAAGGTCTATTATTGGAGCCTTACAATTTTGTTCAAGGGAGCTGATTTTTACTACTGTTGAAAGCTCCTCTACGTACTTTTTGCACTTTATTCTCCTGAGCTAGGACCCTTGTCTTTTGGTTCTCAGGTTGACATAATATGTTTATTCAAATAATTCATTAGATGATTGACAAGCTATAGGTGTCCCTGGTGGAATATGCTTGAGATGCCAGGGGGGAATAAAGGAAAATGCATGAGGTTTGCAAATGGCTTGGGCTAAATTCAACCACCTGTCTTTGATTCTGCACCCTTTGTTTACCATCCTGAAAAGGTACATCCGAGCTGAAGAACGTATAAATTGAAATCATCCTTCCCCATGTACATCATCCCTCACTCACTGCCTTTGTTTTTGTCTTGTTGTGACCTTCTACACCTAGCCTGGAAACATGCAGTGTAGATAAAACAAGTAGTTGCGTGGAATAAACAAAATGGTTAAGATGGTCGAAGATTAAAATGGGAGTAATGGAGGAGAAGCTCCTTCAAGCACTGCTGTTCCAGAGAGTCTCAGATGACGCCACCAACTGAGCACTTCAGCCCCTGTGACAGGCAGTGATGGCCCTGCCACTCACATGCCAGCTTTGCTCTGCTTTTTCTCTGTACCCTGGATCTGCTTTTCATAGAATGATAGAATCATAGAATGCTTTGGGTTGGAAGGGACCTTGAAGATCATTTAGTTCCACCCCCCCTGCCATGGGCAGGGACACCTTCCACTAGACCAGGTTGCTCAAAGCCTCATCCAACACTTCCAGGGATGGGGCATCCGCAACTTCTCTGGGCAACCTGTTCCAGTGCCTCACCACCCTCACAGTGAAGAATTTCTTCCTTATATCTAATCGAAATCTACCCTCTTTCAGTTTAAATCCATTATCCCTTGTCTTATCACTACATGCCTTTGTAAGAAGTCCCTCTCCAGATTTCTTGTAAGCCCCCTTCAGGTACTGAAAGGCTGTTATAAGGTTTCCCTTCCTCTCTTACCAGGAAGAGAGGCTGTAAAGAAAAGGCTAGCAGCAGGCAGAGGGCATACAGGCTATACTCCTGAGGGGTGACAGAGAAAAGAATTCAGGTTACTATGCCAAAGGATGGTTGTCCATGCACAGTGAACCAGCTCCAAACTGAAGGAGCCCAGAAAAGGCAGTGGCTGGGCTGGAATGAGCCTCCCACATTCCGCCAGCCCCAGAGTCATGTTTTGATCACAAATTCTCCTGTAGGCCTGAGAATCCCCTTATCATCGAAGCTTAGTCAGAACTGGTGCTTCTTGAAAAAAAAACTCAGACAAATCAATGTTTTTCTGGTGGTACAAGTAAAAGATCTCCTTGCGTAGGTTCATGCTTGGTAATAACCCAGTATGCAAGCTAGCGGTGAAATTTATCTGAACAAAACAGGAGAAGCTATTTCTTTAATGTTGACAGCAGATGCTAAAGCAAGTATGTTTTTACATACGGTCTCTCAGTATGCTGACACACGTAGGTCTAGGCAGTCATGCTTGCACTGTGTCCAGCTACTACCTCAGACAGTTCTTCTCTGCAAGACATCCAATCACAGTAGTATGGTCCAGAGCCTGAAAGGGTAAGTCCTGCTCAGAGGATGTATATTACCAGCTCAAGCCCCGTACTGTGCTATGCCATTGTCGCTATGTGGCCCAAACCAGATAGGCTTCTGGATTGCTCCGAGTGCAGGTGGAGCAGAGGCACAACATTCTGCATTTGGCCATGTAGAAGTCTCCCCTCGTGAGGCTCTTGAACATGTTTTGCCAAGAGAAGCAAACATCTTTTCTCTTTATACAGCTGTTCCTTCTGCCTGTCCTGTGACTTGTCCCTTCCATGTTCCTGACCTTTTTCAGATTCAAACCTGTGGCTCTAGGCACAGTACTTGGAATAATCACTGATTATCACTGAGCAATTAGAACTCTGTATAGCATAACTGATTTTCTTTGCCTGTGGCATTTTCTTTCCCTTTATTTGCATTATTCACTTTCCTCTTGGATTTTTCTCTGCATTACTCACAAGCCATATTCATGCCTCCCACATACTCCATTCCAGTTGCTAGGTCCTGAAGACCTAATACCAAGTCAAAGAATTACAAAATTAAAAAATAAAAACCTCTCCTTCTTGATAAAAGTCAGGATAAAAATTTACGTGAAGCGGCAAATCTGAAAGGTTAAAAGCACACACCAGAGGAACATCAGTGTGACTTACAGGGAAGTTACTCCACAAAGTCACGGAAGTAATACCTGCGGTACATGTGAAATCCCATCTTGTTCTTTCCACTGCATATGGCATATGTCCCTTTCTGCCTCCCCGCTCCTGGTGGATGTGTGTAGGGAAACCCAAGGAAGGTGTAGCCCAGAGTCCAGGAAATCTGCGAAAGCAACCTTGGTGGACATTGCTGCTCAGGGAAGAGAGCCTGAGCCCTCCATCATCTGCAGTAGTCTTTTGAAAGGGTAGTCCTGCCCTCCAGGGAGGCCACAGACAACTGTCACCTGTGCCAGACTGTGAGCAGGAGTATTCGTAGAGACACCCCAGGCACTCTTCCCTTTGGGCACTCTTCCCTTTGGGCACCCCTAGGGCTGGGGGGGCTGGTGGGGTGCCCAGTGATTGCACCCCCGATGCCCAGGCACAGAGAGACGCAGTCTGAACCTGACCAAAACACGGTTAAAAAAATTCACCACCTGCTCTTCTGCTTGTCCTGCCCAACTTCGCCAGCTGAAGTAGGTCCTCCCTTCTGAATATTTGGGGGCTTAGAGGTAGGTTGGCTGTTTTGAGGCATGTTCTCCTTTTCTTCTGGGTAGAAGAAGGTTTTCCCTCGGGAGGGCACGTGGGTCAGACTTGCATACAGTCACCAAGCCCTCCGCCAGGATTTATTTCTAGTACTTTGCTCAGGTGGCTGGGGAGCCCCAAGCAGCGTTAAAAGCTGGTTAAGAGGGCAGAAAAGGAGGAGGAGGGAATTCAGGGCTCTGAAGAGCTGTCTTGCTCCCTTCAGCGGCTGGACCCAAAGCTTTTCAGGGGGATGTCCATCTCCCCCCTCAGGGGGTTGTGCTCTCGCCCTGTTCCTGTCCCCCCGCCCTCCCCCATTCCCTCCTGGGCCGCGTGGCCTTTGGGAAGGGAAAGGCAGGAAGGAGCCCGGCGAAGGCAGGCGCAGACAGAACAGCTGCGGGAGCAGCTGAGTCCCAGGTCAGGGTATTTTGCACAGTTTTCACGGGCCATATTTGGTCTTTCACTGCGGTTTGCTCTGAGCTCCATCTCCCCCTCCGGCTCACGGCTCTTCATCTCAGCTTCATTCCTTCGTTCCTGCGGCTCCTGCCGCCTCGCCTCTCCCGTGGCCGTCCTCTCCTCCCTCTCCCGGCTGCCCGCCCCGCCTGTTTGGGACAGGCGCTCCCCGCCACGCAGGGCCTGGCACCCCGGGGTCCCATTTCAGGCGCTGCAGGAAGAGCCCCCGCAGGATCGCGTTGTGCTTGCATCTTTACTAGCTCATGCAGGAATATACAGTGGCGTTTTACAAGGCTATAAAAATTATATCTTGAAGGGAACAAGCACAGGAAAAGAGAAGAAGTGGGGCCAGATCAGCTGATGTAAATAAAGGCTGCGTCGAATTAAACAGCGCTGCGACTACTTGCAGCAGCTGCAGGGCCTGACCTGCAGCCCCTTCCCAAAGCAGCCTCCAGCCTCCGTTACGGCAGAAACCGAACCCAGCTCCCCTTGCACACCCAACGGAGCGGGGTGCTGGCGGCGGGGAGGGGTGGACCCTCGCTCCAGTCCCTCCGGGAATGAGACACAGCTGTGTCGCGGCTGCAGAGGGTGATGCTGGTGGCCGGGGGTGCCACGTTGTGCCCAGTGGCGATGGAGGGACGCCTCATCCCCTGCCCCTCTCCTGTGCCTAGCCATGGACCAGTTGCAGCCCCGCCGGAGCCCAGGGAAAAGCCCCTGCGGCTGGAGCTGGGCAGGATTCACGGCGTTCACCAAAGAATGCCATTTCAGGGCTCCAAAAACTGCTTGCGAGGTGAGGTCAAACCTAGCACCAGGCTTGGACTTTGAGGTGGTGGAAAGAAAACAAGAAGGGAGGGGAAATAATTTGGGAAAGGTCGAACATTGTATTTTGACATTTTCTGGTTTGACAACAAGCTGAATTCGGTTCAGTTTTACCTGAAACAAGTGTTGAACTTTCCATTCAGCCGCTGAAATCATAAACTTGTGCCTCTGTAGGACTTTCTGGATTACATACCCACTCGCCAGCATGCACAGTAGAGCACATTTCATCTTTCCTGGATCTGATTTTTGCAAAAATAAAAATTCCAATAGCAATCTTTCAGGAGAGATGGTCTCCCATTGAGGCATCATGACACGAATTTTCATCTCTGGCAAACTGCTGTATTGAATACTTGCAGAATGCAGTTATACAAATAAAACAAAAGGACTAATTTTGTAGAAATAAACTAAGAAAATGGGCAAAGATATTTTTGTGTTGTTTTTCCAGGACTTTTCAGAAGTAAGGGAAGTTTTCTCTGTAGGAGTGCAGTTCCATGGATAGTCAGAAGAACCCATGGGTAGGAATTGCAGCTTTACCCTCAACCAGACTGCCTCAGTTGTCCTGAGGCATTTACAGATTTCAGTATATTCGAAATATTGTGTTTTCACCGCCGTTATAAATTACCAAAAAAACCCCTATATCTGATGTGAATTTTGAGAAGAGACTAGATGTTAAACAATGGGATCAACTGGTGTTTCTTTCAATGCTGAAATAAAATGTTTGGAGAACTTCAATGATGCATTTAAAAAATCTGTTTGTCAAATCTCCTCTGGAAAAGTGGGGATTTCAATGGATCTTCATTTAATTAAAAAAAAAAAAGAAAAAAAGGTAAAAAACCCCAAACCCTTCCAACCAGCTGTAAAGAAGAAGTGTAAAGCTATCTCAGCCCAGCAGTCAGCTTTACGAGATGGCCGCGAAAGGGCGATGAAAGGAGGTCGCGTACGGAGCAGCCCTTTCGGCTCGCATCCCCAGTGACTGCCATCGTGTTCGGCTTGGCGGGGGTACAGAGGGTTTGGTTCTCCACGGTGGCTCCCCAGCAGCCATTCGCACCTGCGCAGTGGGGCTGCCAAGCCCTGCCAAATCACCATGGCCGGTTTCTGCGTGAGCAACTGCTCCAGGGACAAAACGATACCGACTCGGGCCTAGAGACATTGAGGTTTGGATTTCCGAGGGTCTTTAATTCCAGTTTCCAGGTCTGTAAACACAAGGTGATTAACAGTCTGGAAGCACCTGCCGTTTCCTCCGTGGGCTGAGTCTTAACAGCAATCTTGGGGGAGGAGGAGGACGGGTTAAATCCCTGGCAGCTCATCTTTTGTTGAGATCCACAAGGAACGGCTTGCCAGCGTGCCTTTGAAGCGAATGTTTTGCTTCGGCTCCTCTGGCAAGCTCCGCTCTCGGCACTCACAGGGCTGTGTCCATCGGGAACTGTGCACAATGGCTTTCGGGTGCTGCGAAGAGCCCCTTCCAAACGAGCCGAGGGGACACATCGGGGAGAAGGAAAAATGTGTTAGGGTGTGATTGCTAAAGAACAAACCTGCAGGGCCCGTTTGGCATCGCAGACGCTTCCGCCTGTGATTTGGCAGGGGTGCCTACAAGTCGCACAGGTGCAAACGACTTCTCCAGGGACAAAGTGCTGCAAAACTCGGCCTCTTTTCCAGCAAAAGACAAGTGGGGAAATAAAACCCCTGGACCAAACCCTGCCCTCATTAACACCCCTGAATCCTACTGACTGAAGGCAAAATGCTCTCCAGGTCAAGCGAAACAAAGCTTTATTATCTCATTTTCCTGGTGTGACCAGCAGGTACTAAATTCCAGTCTCCTCCATCCTGATGGAGACACATTCACTTCCCCGGAGTCAAGAAGGAGAGCTTTGCTCCACCGTGCTGTTTCCATTCAGTGTTTTCTACACACCTTATAACAGCTCCAAACGGGACTCATGGTTAGCGTATCCTCTCCATCCCCCCCTTGGCTAGCACGTGTGCTGCTCGCCAGGAGATGGGCAGCACGGTCCTGCTGCATCCCGGCCCCCTCCCTGGAGGTGGAGTCGATTTTCCAATATCAGGGGTGTCACTGACATCCAGCAGCCCTGGATCTTCCTCGACTCCCGTATTTATGGTGCAGCAAATCCCAGGGCGCAGCTCAATCACGGGCGTTACAGCTGGTTGGGGCTTTCTCGCTGGTCTGAGAGTACAACAGAGAATACATTGCAAATAAATACCTCTATTCGCTTATTTTGCATGGACTACAAAAAGAGGAAGCATGTACCATATCATACCAATCGGCATTTTTATCAGTTATTGATCAAAAATTTAAAGGAAAATGTGCTAAGAGTAGCCAAATGTAAAGAAATGTAACTTTCTACAAAGCCTCGCCACTGCCAGTATTTCATTTTTCACTGGGAAAAACTGTTAAAGCAATTTGGATAAACTGGTGTTTATCTAAATGTTCAAAGTGTACAGAGGTCTTTTATAGCAGAACAATCCCTTTGTGGCCTGATTTTTTGGCATACACCATGCTGGCCTTTATATGCTGCAACCGCTAAGATATTGTGCTTAAATACAGAAATCACCAATAAATACATACTTTAACTAAAATAATGTCCCCTGCCCACAAGCTGCTGATAAACATCACAATCTTCCCCTTCTCTGTCCTTAATGTTTTACACTGTTTCAGGACTTTACTGTATGTTTATTGAGCTACAAACTTGGCATTTTCCTTCATTTTGTAGAGTAAATGTATAGAGTTGCTATAATTTGGTGCAACCTATTTATTACAGAAATATGAGTTTCTTAGATAATTAAAAAAAAAAAGTAAAAGAACAATACAAAGGAGACGTTATAAGCTTCACACGACTTCTACTGTTATCATCTCAGCCATTTTTTGCTTCAGGACTTACCATTCTTTCAACATTTTTCTTCAAATTTTTTAGTTGTCCCCCTCTAATGTCACTTTGCTGTGACAACCAGTTGGGCAATATATAATATGATGCATGCACACAGCACCAGTGGGTTAAAACTGGACTATAATATGAGTATTATTCTACCAGCTTGATGGACTCATTTACAGCTATGGTACAGGTGATAAAATTACAGAGCTGTAAATCCCTTTGGTCTTCTAGAGTCCTTTAGCTGATGTTTTTCACCAGGAATAGTATGTTATTTCTTTCTAGAGAGCTGGGCAGTGCAGGGAAGGTAGATAGATATGATTATTAAATGTAATGTGTGCAGGAGGGGAAAGGATGCTGAAGTCAAATATACACAAAAATTAATAGCTTTCCTGATCTGAACTCATGTTTCTCATGCTCTTTGGATTGCAGTAGGGTTACCCTTCTGGTGTCTGCACCCCAGGGATTCACATCTGTGTAAATGTGGTAATAGAAAAAGGCCCTCATGATGAATTCATGAATTGTTCTCATTGACACTAGTTGATACTTTTACTTGGACAAGTCTCCTTTGCAGGTGCACTGGCCACACACTAATTGAAAGGATTATTTTCATAACTTTCTGTGCAGTCTGCAAGGCTTTCTGTGAAAAGCATAATTGTTTCAACCAGCTGCTTGGAGTTGTTTTTATTAATTTCTTTAAATCCAACAATGCTGGATCGGCATATTTGAGACTCTCCTCCAAACTGCATAAGAACACAAATAAAATTAGCGCATGTGGTTCTTGTGCTGGAGAGGACTTTGTTTGCCAGTACAGCATTTCTGTGAGGAGGAAAATCGCTTTTAAAATGTACTTTTTCTCCCAGCCCCTTGCTATATTTATCCTCATCCCCACAACAAATTTTTAATGTGCAGTATGTCTGCATGGCACCTGTTGGGATTAGCTGGGACCCAAGCAGGCACATTACCAGTCCATGCATTTGCACTGCCTGATACATCTAGTCCTGAGTTTACACTGAATGAAGCCCCAGCCATAAAGCATTCTTCAAGTTGTATTATTCCCCTCTCTTGGGTGAAAGCCAGGTCTCTTACCATGAGACTGGCCATAATATCTGCAAAAGCCTTATGGACTCAAGTCCTCACTTTATATAGCAAGCCAAGGGTATTAAAAAAGAGTCCATGGCACAATTATTTGGATGCCACCCCGGTGCCTCCCTCCTCCCTTGCTTGCGGGAAATGCTCAAAGTGTGGAAACTGCCTGGGGCAAGCAGAGCAAAACCAGGCCAGGAGCATCACACGAGAGAGACAAAGAGCAAGGACAAGGAGGTCTGTAGGGTCCACTCACCCCTTGGCCTCTCTTCTCCTCGCCTCACCCTGACACCATGGGGACCCAGGCAGGTTGGCCTTCATGCCAAAACACCAAGGTCTTCCTGCAGCAGCAGAGCAAAATCTGCACAGGGAAGGGGAATCCAGCCCGCCCTCCTCTCCCAAGACTTGGATGGAGAAGCCGAGGTCTCTGCTGCAGGCTGGGTGTCTGCACATTGGCTGCCCCGCCCAGCCCCTCTCCCACCTTCATTCCCACCCCCTTCCAGATGGGAGACCACAGCCAAGCCCTTCCCTTGTCTCATCCCTTCCTCCTGGCATCCCATGCACCCAGCCATCAAATGGGGCTCTGAACTCCCTCCAAGGGTCCTACTCACCCTTGGTGGTGGGAAAAACACCCTGAGCCTCTTCCTTCTCTTACTTTTTTGTCTCTAGCTTGCATGTGCCATACACCACGAGGCTCTGGAAATGCAGCACATGTCACGAGACCTCCAGGGGCTGTGCATCACCTGAGAAAATGACCTAAAAACTATCAGAAGGATGACATTGCTGGAGCAAAACCGGTAAAATGAGCAAAATGGTGTTTTGGTGGCTGGAATATGATGCAGGAAATTCTGAGCAGACAGACCCAAGATTTCAAACTTTCCTAATGCAAAACATCCATGTAACTGTCAGCTTCCTTGTACTTCCAGAAGCTCACTAATAACTCCTTTGCTGCTATGGGGAAGGTGGTTTTGTTGAGCAAACCCTGTGACTTTCCTCTAACTGATGCTGTCTGGGTCCTGCAAGTCAGAGGGAAACAACTGCAGATGTTTAAAAATCAGGCAACAAGCCTTGCAAAACCAAGAGGCTGTCCCAGAAATGACTGACTATTAATATGCATGTAAAAGTAGGGTTTCCTAATCTTCTTGATTTGGACTCACAGGGGTGGGATATATTTTTTCACTTCTTCTCTGTACCTATTTAAGATAAAAAATTTTGTTTCGGAAAAAGATATGCTAGATCACACAAAAACACAAAAAATATTTTTGGTATTTCCAGGAAAATAGCAAGCGTTGGCAATACAGATGGTCAAAAAATGGAATTGCAATTTCTGGACATATTTTGACATGTTCAGGCTTGTTTCCAATCCAAAGAAGAACAAAACTCCAATTGTTTAAATTCCATGGTATTTCATTCCAAGAAGAAAAACACCTTTTTTTTCAGACAGTGAAATTATTGTTTTGCTAATATTCACATATAATTAAATAAAGCATGTACTAGTGTAGCACAACATTTAAACTGGAATAGAATAGCTAATAGTCAAAGGAGAGAAAGACTCTTTCTCAGAGAGGTTTTGTCCCATCCTGAAGCAGGTGCCATGACAATGCCTCTAAGGTTATTCTATCTCTTGTTTGAGTAGGGGATGAGCTTCTGGAAAAGCTTAAGCTGACCTACGTCCAGGCTGCCACCGTCCCACCTTCCTCCCTGGTCCTCAGAGATGCTATTCCTTCCTCTGACCTGCATGGAAAACCCTCCCCACCCTGGGCTGCACCCATGCCTCTGTCAATCCCGGGCACCGATGGGGAGCAAGGACATGGCAGATGGTCACTTGGGGATTTCGGGCCATCGCATTAATAAGGTTACATTTGATTTTTCTGCAGTGTTGGTCTGATGCAAAATGATCTCGTGTGGACCCACAACCCAAGATTTTGTGTACGCCAGCCAGGCCGTATGACCACTGCCTCTGATGCTGTCCTCAGGGCAGAGATGGGGCTGGCCAGAGGTCCCAGCTTCTTTCCTTTCATCCTGGTCTTCTTCACCTGAATCTGCATTTCTTCAAGTCACAAACAGCAAAGCCTCAGCAGAAGCCTTTGCCACATTCCCACCTTCTGCCCCTCACTTCCCAGTGCTAGCAGTGAATTGCTCTCTGAGGAGTCCAGGTTGCAGCCTGTCCTAGAGGAGAAAAGGTTTTCTTTGGAAAGAACCAAAAAAGCTTGCCGCACGGGGACCTGCGTGGCTTGGTGTGGCCGAGGGCTGTGTTGTCCTACAGTGCAGCTGAGGAGCATCTTTTCTGTCTAAACAGTTTTATAAATCAAATGCTGCTTTATTCATGTTTACTCTCACCGTAGCTTCATTATTACTGAAAATCGTACTCGGCTCCAAAGTTTGCTCATAAACTTCCCAGAAAAGCTATGTGCTGCATTGTAAAAACCAGTGTTTGTTTTCCTACTGAATAATGAAAAAATAAAGCAGTATCTAATTGGTAATCAGAGCATGCCAAGTGCCTCCAAGATAGAAACTGCTCTGTAGCACAGCTTTCTGGTAACATTGTTATGGGTCTGATTTTGGAAATGACAGGGGACGATGATGCTTTTCCTCCTCCAGGGTCATCCTGGTAGGAGATATGTTCCCAAGCAAGTCCTCCAAGCACATTCTCCAAAGGATCTTCACTAAAGGGCCTCTTGCATCTTGCTGGAGCTTCTGCTAAAGTAAAACTGGTCCTGCTTGGGGCTGAGAGTCCAACTGGAGTGTGCAGGACCTGGCCCTTGCCAGCGGTCCCTGCAAACACATCTGGTGACTATTCCTGTGCAAAGCTGCTCATGTACGCAAGGGGTCTTCCCAAGGCTATTACGTTTTGTGCGATGGTGTCTTACCTGAAGACTGATATTTAAATCAATTTTTGAACACAAAACCGTTTACATAGGGAAGTGATCGTGCCCCTGTACTCAGGTGAGGCCGCACCTCGAATACTGTGTTCAGTTTTGGGTCCCTCGCTACAAGGACATTGGGGTGCTGGAGTGTGTCCAGAGAAGGACAACGAAGCTGGTGAGGGGTCTGGAGCACAAGTCTTATGAGGAGCGGCTGAGGGAACTGGGGTTGTTCAGTCTGGAGAAGAGGAGGCTGAGGGGAGACCTTATCGCTCTCTGCAACTACCTGAAAGGGGGTTGTGGTGAGGTGGGTGTTGGTCTCTTCTCCCAAGTAACTAGCGATGGGATGAGAGGAAATGGCCTCAAGTTGCACCAGGGGAGGTTTAGACTGGATATTAGGAAAAATTTCTTCACCGAGAGGGTTGTCAGGCATTGGAACAGGCTGCCCAGGGAGGTGGTGGAGTCACCATCTCTGGAAGTATTCAAAAAATGTGTTGGATGTGGTGCTTCAGGATATAGTTTAGTGGGCATGGTGGTGTTGGGTTGATGGTTGGATGTGATGATCTTAAAGGTCTTTCCAACTGTAATGGTTTTGTGATTCTGTGATATCACATAAAGCATGCTTTACTTGCCCATTAACAACTCACTAATGGTTAACGTTTCACATGCCACATTACTGTTACTATTTTTCCTAAATAAAAACAATTTTGCTATCTTGCCCTGCCTGTCATTACTAAGAAATAAGAATGGTTAAAAAGTGCTTTCCTGATAAGAGACAGCCCATGTTAAACAGCCACTAAAAACACTCCCATGTCGACCACAGCTGCATCTGATACAGCGCGGGCTTCTTTTTATCTGTGATCCAAACCCTGCAGTCCTCAGCGAGGCGGGACTCGCTCTGCTGTCGGGTGGCACTTTGCCGGGCTCAGAACCAATTTGCCCACATGTTTGTCAAAGGCTGATCCTCAGCAGGTAGCATTTGTTTGAGACTGGACGTGGCAGGTGGTTTCAGCCCACAAACACATTTTTGCACAGATTCCAATTAAGTGTTTATAAGCTATTAGTTACATAAAACTCAAATCAGTGATGTTGGCAAGTTTTCTGTACTTTCTCTGTGTGCTAACAACTCAGCTTAACTTTTGTTTGTTGTTGGGGGACTTTCAAGTGTGCGTCAAATATTAACATTTAAATTTGCAAGGCAATTAGTAGTTGGAAAACTATAATCCCTTACGAGCATGCACACACGCACACATGTGCACACACTCGGTCTATTAAAATTTCTTACGTTATTAAGTTTGTAATAAATCCTCAATGTGGAATGGCACGTGCTGAATCACTGAGGTATTGGACAAAGATCAGTTTAAAGGGTTATGCTGGGGCCCCAAATCCCATTTTTAAAAACAAGGCCCTATTGAACATAATCAATGGGTTTTCTGTGATTACTCCCTGCCCCTCCCTCCCCCCAGCAACTGTAATTAAGAGCTTTTGGGCAGCTTTAAAGGTTCTTACGCAGTATTTTTAGCTATAGCTGCGAAGTGCTATAGGAGAGCATGAGAACATACCTATGCAGATCTGTATGCCCCTCTCTTCATGAGTGGCTGCAAACCTTCCCGTGGCCCATGGGTCGTGGCTAGCATTTGTTTCTACAAACCCAGCCGGAGGAGCAGGCGTATCCAGCTGTGCCTGCCGGTGGCTGGGGAGGTTCAGCTCTGGGTGTATGGGGGGAAGACTTGGGGCCAGAACTGGTACCACCATAGCATCTCAGGATGGTGGCAATGGTTTTGGCAGGCGAGCGCCCCGGCCCCGAGGGTGTAACGCGGCCACTCGAGGCCAGCCCACAGACACCAGCCTTCACCAGCTGTGAGTCTGGCAGGAGCAGGTTCAGCTCTTGTGCCGAGGCAAGCCAAGAGTCTTCTTTTGTTTGTTTATTTCATAAGCAGAGTTTTTTGTGCTACATGTAAAGGAGGTGGAGGAGGGACTGGTGGTTTTGCATTTTGGTGTGGTGGTGGTTTTTTTTTTTTTTTTCTTCCCCAGGATAAACTATGATATCCATTTCCTCTTTTAAGATTTTTTCCTTGAGTTCTTTGAATGAGGAATGGGGCCATCCCGCCAGGACGAAGAGATTTGGCCGGCATGCCAAAAGTGCAATTACAGCTAAATGAAAAAAATGAGAAAGAAATGTATTTTATTCATTTCAGCTGTTACGTCTTAATGCAAAGAAATCACTTTGCACAGTTCTGTAACTGACACCAATTTCTAATCTCCGATACTATTAACTTCTAAATCTCCATTATAAAGAATATTGGCAGTATACCAGAGTCTGATGCAGCTAAATGGACTTAGTCTGAGCTGGTGTTTTATTTTCTTTTTTCTGAAATTCTGAAAAAAATCATTAAACTATTTTGTTAATTGCTGGTAAGATTTTGGTTAGTTGAATTTCCTCTTTTGGCTGCAATACACACATTCCTGGAGCATGACATGACTTTGCCTTTGGGACAAACAAAAAAAAAAAAAGAGAGACCCTTTTTTGAAATTACAAACTGTATTGTTATAAGATTTGAGACAGGATAGCTCCAGGATTATGTGGTATCGCTAACTCAAATTAAGAGCCCTATGAATTGAAGCTAAATATTGAATAGCTGCCAGGAAAGGGCATCATTAAGGAGTAATACCTATGTGAAAATCATAGACTCATATAATAGTTTGGGTTGGAAGGGACCTTTAAAGGCCATCTAGTCCAACCCCTGTGCAATGAGCAGGGACATCTTCAACTAGCTCAGGTTGCTCAGAGCCCCGTCCAACCTGACCCGGAATGTTTCCAGGGATGGGGCATCTACCACCTCTCTGGGCAACCTGTGCCAGTGTTTCACCACCCTCATTGGGAAAAATTTCTTCCTTATATCTAACCTAAATCTGCCCTCTTAGGTTAAAAAAATGTGATTGTTTTATCTCAGAATCTCAGCTGGATTGCAACAGGTTTTTGATAACTCAGAGATCCACTTATACAAGCTAGAAAACTTGAAAACATTTATTTCCCCCTACCACTTCATTCCAATGGCCCTGGAAAACCAATCCAAGCCTCAGCTGTACAGAAATAAATATTAACTAAGAACAACCTTGACAGAAATGTTTCTACAAGTCAGTGATGGGCTTTGACTGAGGCTTCCGCCTTGACATCAAGACATCGTCATTCCAAGTGAACCTGCAAAGCTGTCTTCTGCTTGACTTTAGTGATGCCCTAAACCAATGTTAGCATCACTTCTCCACTGCAAGATTTAATTGGGAGCTTAAACAGATAACGGTGAGTTGTGCCAAGTAGGCCAGTGGAAGTAATTATCAGATTTAGATATTCTGGCATCCTGGACAGAATTTCTTAGGCACAGGAAATGAATTATAGCAGAATATCTTTAGACTCAAAAATTATTGGCAGTGAGGAAGGGAAGAACAATGCAGCCTTGGTTACACGCTGACGAGCTTTGGCTGATTTGCTGCATTACCATTTTAGTCTGTGTGTGGCTATTTAATTTTTGTTCCTCAAGAGAGATGAAGTTCTAACACCATCTAAGTCAGAACTTGTAGAGCTTTTTTCATTTTGTGTCCAAAGAACAGTTGAGTTCACAGAGGACTGAACAAAGGGAGAATATCAAGAAAATATGGGTTGCTCTTACTGGAGCATAGGATCCTCCATGAATAAGAGCTCCTTGTGGTATTAAAATGGGTTATAAAATCCCCTTCTGTTGTTGAACTTGCAGCCTAGCTGTATCTATGTCCCAAAATCTTTTAATAAATTCAGTGCTCAAGAAAAACTCTTGACTTTGAAGCCGTAGACACCAAGGCCTGGATTCACCTCACCTAATTTGAGACATTTGCTTGAGATCCCTTAGCAAGGAATGCAGACATTCAAGGGTCCTTCAAGTAATTCCTGCAGACAGATCGGCACACCCCTTCCTTTCATGGGCTGAGTCTCCCTCTAACAGAGCTTCCACTGAGCTGGCAAGTCTCCTACAAGGCGTCTTACTTAGCTACCAAAACCAAGAGCCTAAAATGGGTGCAGTGAACACAAGCCTAGGCCATCTGCAGGAGCAGATGGACAGAAGATCATCTATGTTGGGGGAACCGATGGCTGAGTATCTTCACCGTGGCAGTCAAGGCTACCAGCAGGGCTAGCAATGTTGGTCAAACACTGCAGATCCTTGACATGCTTGTAAAGGAGATAAGATTGCATCACTCATTTACCAGATGTCACAAATAGATCTCAGATGGTAATTTTCTACTGTAAGTACTGGCATCTTGAGCAAAATATGATCCAAACGAAAAGGCTTTGTACACCATTATCAATCCCCTAAGCCTGAGGTCTTACCAAATGTGACATCATTAGCTGCACATCTGTCTCTAAACTGGAGGTGGTTTTCTAACCCAACTCTTATCCCATGTCCACTCTGAATAAGCTCTGAATAAAAGACGCTTGTTAAAGTTCAGCTGTAGCAGGGGTTGCATCAAGGCTTTAGAGATGGCAGATGAACAGGCCCGAGCCTCTATCACTGAATACAAAGATATATGGCCTATTCTCTCCTTATGGCTTATGCGATACTCTTGATAAGATGAATGTAAGTTTCTGGCAGCCATACAGAGTGAAATCTATACCCAAGGAATGCATATAAGTCAACTCCTTCTTAAGCCTTAAATGATGGGTATATATATAATAGTAGCCAGTGAAGTAGCACTGAGAAAATGTGAGGTTTTTCAGTTCTGTGGCCTAACTAACTGGGAGAAGGAAGGGGAGAAGAAAAGCAACTTGGGATTTATCTGAAATAAATATTTGAAGGAATTTTAGAGCAATTAGAAATATTTTTCTCCTGTCATCTTACTAAAAAGAAAGAATAAGATTCCTAAAAAAGGTGAAAAGGGGGAAAAGATGGCTCGTAGTTTGTGTTAGCTTAAGAGTTTATTGAGAGACTGATAACCACACGTACCTTCCCCCCCCATTAGTCCTAAGCAACATAAATTGCATGCCCTTGATTATGGGGGCGAGAGGTATCTGTGTGTCTGCAATGGCATTCAGCCTCATTGAAATTTTGCTGAAAAAAATATGCCCAATACCATAAGAAAAGCGTCTGAGGCTGTGCTGGAAAAAATATGGGCCTTTTTCTACCTTGAGCTAGATTGCATGATGGCAAACAGAGGAAATAAAAAATGACCCCTGTTGTCACGGTGTTCATCAGAGGGAAGCTTTCTCCCAGTCAGAGCCTGCACAGCATTGCAGCCTCCTGCATCTTCGTGCTCCCTTTGATAAGCAGAAGGAGCCAATGAAAGCCAAATCCTTAGACAGTAAAGGGCTTTGCTCTTTCTTGGGACAAGCCCTTTGATGGATAATTCAGTTTAAGCATAACAGAAAAAAAGAAGTGACCCTACAGTTCCTACTGGAGAGATTTCTGGCCATGTCTGGGTGACACCTGTAGGCTCGCTGCGGGGGTCCCAGCGTACCGAAAGCCAGCTTTTTCTTCCGTTCATGCATTTGCTTTGGAAGAAACAGCAGGGACCACGCTGTGAGTTGCAAAATCACAGACTGGCTACTGTTTGTGTGGCCTCATCCCACCCCTGTTCCAGAGCACAAACAAGAAAATTTTTACTCTTTAACGGAGTCGGGAGTACTCTATAATCCAAACAGCTTCATAATGAACAAGCTCTAATTTAGTGAGAGGCCTTATTCATTGAAAGCCTAGTTCCTTACTTGCAGCATACTGTTATAACAGCCACGGTGTTGCCCTGACTCTGTTTTGGTTTTGGACTAAATACAGTACAGTAAGTCAAACGTTATTGGTCACAATGGTAATGCAGAGTGTATATAATGTGCTTTTATTGCTGCAAGGCATAGTTGAAATATTTACATGGAATACATGAAATAACAGTAAGATTCATGTTCTGTTCCTTATTTGTAAGGTATTTTATTAAAAAGAATCTGAATCTGAAGTTCATAAATAAAATAGTAGTATCACTTATTTCCAGATACTAGTTCCAGCTTGTTGATTTTAATAGACAAGTATAACACTTCAAATGTGGAAACACAGTGGGTAATATTTATATGAAATCTCCAAGAACTGTGGTATTTTGCTCATGTGGAATATCATGGCATTTTGCCTGGATCAAGTAACCAGCAGATTAGCACATTAACACTTTTAAGAAACATGCATGTAATCCACTCTGAATGTGGTCTTTGACTCCTGGTAGGAATACCTAATGATTTTCAAATTGATGCATTACTTTGTAAAGCAAGTCAAATAAACAGAAGTTGCTGAGGAGCTTTGGTAGGGGTGTATGGCATAAGCACACACATGTTGTTATCAACAGAGACAGGATCAACTCTTTACAGCCATGGCAGGATTTGCAGAATCTACTGAGATGCGAGAGAAACTTGGCTTCCCTTCTGTTTAAAGCTTTCTGGCTTTATTGCTCTATGTGAATGGATAAGTGGATATAAACTGTTCCCTCTGACTGAAAGTCAGTCATCAACTCATGGTGGCAGATTAACAACAGACCTCTAAGACTGACCAGAGCTAGCCAGTAAACCCTGTGAAAACCATCACCATCGCCAATTTGGAAGGTCCTGCTTCAGTTTGCAGCTTGAGGAGGATCCACACAAGACAGCCAGCCACGCTCAGGCTGCCACAGGCTCTGCCTTAACCAGGAGTTAGGAAGGAGAAGGGCAGGAGGCACAGAGATTATGTCAGTCCTGTGCCACTCAGCCAAGGATACGTGCTTTCAAAGCGGTACTCCGACACAGATTTGTCACGTGGTTTTGGTCATGCCGCTGGTCTCCCTGCACTGCTTTTCCAGTTTCTCACAGAGAAAAAACCCCATTCTTCCCTCCATGGGAGGTGCCGCCGACTGCAACGGTGTGCTTGTGGTTATGAAGTGCTCCGTGTGTGCGAAGCCCTGGTTGTGTGGAATGGACATGCAAGTTCAGTGGTAGCTCAAGGCCCTTGCTTATTTCGACAGCCATCCGGAGGGGAACAAAACTTTCTATTCCCAGGGTGCTTTCAGTGCAGCATACTTCAACTTCTGCAGCAGGAGACAGCAGGGAAAACCCAGCAGTCGCCCTCCCATGAGAGAAGCAGCAGAGTCCAGGCTGCATGCCAAGGCGTTCTATCACTAGCCTTGTAAAAAAATCACCAGGACCACCTCAAAAACAATGGTGGAGTCACACTTGGCTGCAGTTGGTTATGTTTTGAGAAGGAGACCGTGAACAGGTCTCACAGAACTACTGTGGCTGGCTCCATTTCCTGTTAACTCAATCACACTTGTCCTCTCCTTCCTGAGAGACAACTTTTATAACCCAATTAATATACTTAGCAAGTGTCCCTGTTTTCCTTAAGACCAGGTATGGCTGCTCCAGCTCATACCAATTAAGACTTTTCTTGAGAAGTGACTTCACAGGAGTCAACAGGACAAATCAGAGATTGTTCACAGCCAATCCAAAACAAAGGTGCAGGATTGCACCCTTTATCCTGCTGGGGGGCTGATGCTCTCCTCGCTTCTGCACCAGAGAATCAGGAGTGAGCCCCGAGTTTCTAGCTATCCAAATAAAAGGAAAAATATCCTTCCTAGACCCTGCACCCGAGATTTAAAAAATAAAATTTGTTTAAACTTTGATTAAAATAACCTAGCTAAGAAAGTCCAAACACGGATATTTGCAGAATGAAAGAATTTTTGAAAAGGATATTCTGGGATTTGAAAAAGAGAAAGACTTGTTATAATGGAAAGAGTCAAATTAAACTGTCTTTTAAAGCCAAAGCTAAAAAGCAAACCCTAAAGCCACTCCCATCTCTACCTCTGTTGCAGTTTGGACACAGAAAGGATCTTTCCTTTGCATTGAAGTCATCTATTGGGAAAAAAAAAGGATTATAATGGAAATATTAAAATCTTAATCATGAAGAGCCTACTTGGAAGGCTCATTTAGAAAGCAGCTCAGATGTCAATGAGCAACAACTGTTGCAAACAAAGTACATACTGAGTACACTGTGTGAACATCTTGTCAAAACTCTTGGGTATACAACACCAGAGAAGCAGAAACAGCTCTGAGCAATGCTCCAATGTTGGGACAGGATGAGGTTTGATAGGCTATTAAAAAAAAAAACAAACCAACCTCCCCCTACTTAAATTCACACAAAAGCGCAGATTTTTGGAACATCACTCTAAGAGTTAGACCTTTTCCTCCCCACTGGCAGCCAAAGCTATTTTTGAATTTGGGTCAGATTTAGTGACTAGGCTTCAGCCAAAAAATTGGGGGGGGAAGTCATCAGAAAAAATCACAAGAGTTTGCCTATTTCAGAAACAAAAGGTTTCCATTTTTTGGGCTGGATTCACAAGAGGATTTGGGAGCTGACTGCTTTCAGATGTGCACGCTGCAGAGGGGCGATTACACGCCTGCAGCTCCCGGCTCCGGCGCCCCGGGACCAGGGATCAGAGTAGCGTTTGCCGTCCCTGCACTTTTACATCAGCGCCCCGCCCCCGCCATGGAGGCAGCCAGATCTGTACGAAAGTGTTTGCGTAGGCAATTTACATCGGCATGCTGAAACCAGTTACGCTCAAGCCTTGTTTAGAATAGCATAGCTGCCTTCACATGAGGGATTTCTCAACTGAGTTAAAAATTGGCTCACAAAACCCAACATGGACAACCCTTGGGGTAAGAAAAGGTAGGAGGGGGTCAAGGATGTGCTTTACTGGAGTATATGGGGATCCCTTTTTCTGAGGCCGGAAAGGACATAGTCTGATCTCTCCACAAGTCCTGTTTTTGTTTAATCCATGCTTTCAGAGCAAAGCAAGTACTTCCACAAAGGGTCCTGTGGGGGCTTCCACTCTTTCTGCTCCCTCCAGAGTCTTCTTTTTAAGTTCTTTCATTCAGAAAATATGGATCTTTTGGCTTGCTCAGACAAAGGGCAGTACGTGAGGCAGCTACCAGGAGAACTTTCATGTAAAGCTACCTTTCACCCATACACTTACATGGTCTTCACCACACAGCATCTAAGTCTCATGCAGTTGTTGCTAGATTTTATCCTCACAAGACCATTTATTAGATAAATATGTTTTCTGCTTTTATCAATGGCAGACAGAAGCAGTGGGTGGAGGGAGTGTCTTGGCAAAGGTAATGGAGGACAATCTCAGGTGAAGCAGGGCAGAATCTGGGTTTTCCAGGTCCCACCAGCTCCTGGGACATCCATCCTTCCTCAGAGAGTCACTGGGGAGAGGGGGAGAGGAAGAGTTCAGAGGGAGCCATGAGGAAAAGGTCTGAGCTCAGTGAAACCTGGGGCTGGTCTGGGGGAGAACGAAGCAAAAAGCAATGTGTTTATTTGAACATTGGGTTGTTTAGCCACGATGAATCTCCAGATGCGCTGAGGTTTACTCACTGCTCTTAACAGTCACACAGCAGCATGACTGTTAAACGTGACTGGAAACACGGCACATTTTCTCAGAAGGCCCCTGTTAGAAATCAGGAGCGGGAGCAGAGCAGCTCCCATTTTGATGGTGGTCTAGACTCTGACGAGTGGGGGCAAAGTGCTGCTCATCAGCCGCAGGACACTGAATAAATCACTGAGATTGATCAAGGGCTAAAACCCCCAACTTTGTCAACTTAGGCATCTAGTCTTATCTTCCCACACAGCCCTTTGTGCACAATCACCTTACTTTTCCCTCCAGTACACATCTCTTGTCTCTGCCTTCCACCCAACCATGGCCATCAAGCCAACGCTTTCTGCTCGACGGGGTCCCTGCCCCTCCTCATCAGCCCCCACTGAGGCAGCACCCACCGCTGTGCTGCATGCCACAGGTAACGGTGAGCTGGCAGGCAAGCAAGTCTCCCTGTCTCTAAACCCTCCTGGGGGGTCCACAGAGCAAGAAGGAATCCTCTGTCTCTCCAAAACTAGGCAGATAGATACATTTTTTTCAGCCCAAGGTTGATGGAAAAGCATGTTGATGATGAACTCTGCAAATTAACCCTGAAAACTACTGAGACACAAACAGTCTTTGGTCCTACAAAGCGTTAGATAAGTTGGTGCAATCACAGGAGTTCCTCACACAGGTGAAGTGAGGCGCGTGCATACAATGCCATGGGATCAGGACCCCATGCAGAAGGGCGGTGCATACCTGGTGGCCTTCCTCTGCCAGGTTCATACGCAGTGTTTGCAAACCACATGTTTTCCACTGGGAAGCAGAAAGAGTAAAACCAAACAGGGATCCACCAGCTAAGAACGTACAACTGCATAGCATGTGTTTGTGTTCTTCAGGGCTGTTTGGAGGTAGTTTTTCCAGCTTTCTTGTGCTATTTCAACACCACTGCTCAGCCTCATTTTCCTGCCAAAGTGTTAAATTCAAACAAAGGCTCCTTTAAACCACAGAAAATCAAAATTGGGTCACAGGAGTGCCAGAAATAATTTTGAAATATCCTCATTACCTTCCTGTTTCTTCCCATACTATTTTACTGGTTTTCTGGGGAGGAGGGAACGGGGGAGCACTTTTTTTTTTTACAAACACTATTTGCATACAAGCTTTTGAGAAGCCAGGCATTTTGAAAGCCTAAAGCCTGTTTCACTGTCTAAAGAGAATATAACTCTTTCGGAGAAATCCCTCTCAGCCCAACAGAGATGCCATGGCTGAACTCAGAGCAGTAGGCATCCTGGAAGTTGCATACAGCAAGAAAAGCTGTTTCAATAATGTGTGTGTCTAATGCATGCTTTCCTGCTCCATTCCCCCTTTCCATGCTTAGCACACTCACTGAGCTAACTTTCAGTTTGACTCTTGATAACAGCATTTAACTGCTTAATTGCAACCTTTTTAAGTCCTGATTTTTTGTAAGCAAAAATTAGCAACACTTAACTATTAGGTATTTGCAAAAAGATGACAGACTTAAGAAGCCTTAATTTAATATCCATCTTCAGAGGTCTATAACTGAATCCATACTTGTATTTAAATACCAAATAATCTGCTGATTATTATGCATAGTTTTCAGTCAGTGTAACGAACATGATGTCGCAGTCATGCTGTGAGCTCTGTAGCCAGGTTTCCTTGTTTATATTAACAGCTGTAAACACAGTCTAACTCAGCCTTGATTTAGAAGCAGATTTCCCATACTTTCAAGAATTCACCACACTGTGAAAGCTACAATTTCAGGACTTTTCTCATGTGCTTATTGATTATGCCCAGGAACGGCCTGCAATGGTGCACATGCACTTGCAATGACCCATTTTAGAGCCTCTACTTTAAAAGAGCCAGTTTTCCATTTTCATTAAAAAGTAAAACCAGCTTTGCAAAGGTTTGTGTATAATCCTGCCCCTTAATGTCCTGAATCCAGCCTGCAGCCTTCTACATACGGGGTTGAACCTGTACTTAAGTGCTTTTCTGGGTCAAGGTTTCACATTATCCTTCCATTTAAAAGTACAGGTTGTAAAATCATCTTAAAGCCATTTAAACCAGTGAAAGGGATTTCACTCAGTCAGAAATGCTTTTTAGTGCAAAGTTTTACCTTCTTACCTTTTAATAACAGCATTGGAAAACCTGAGCTTTTGGAAAAGCGACACTGCCTGCATAGAGGTCTCTGCGCTCTCTTCTGTTTGTTAAGAGTATTGTCAGAAGCAAGCTACATTTAAGTGGAAAGTCAGGTGAAGCAAAAAAAACCTGCTAGGAGCATTTTGTAATATTTCTGCCTTGAGAGATTCAGCTGCATGTCCTCCTGATGGGTTCCTTTGTCACAGGTTAGATCTCCCAGTCTGTGAATCCTGAGCAAAGCCAACCAGTGGCGCAAAGCAACCTTGAGGGCCAGGCAGGTGAGCATCCCCTCTGGAGGAAAACTCTGCAGCGATACAGAGCTGCTGTAGCAATTTACCATCACAGGGGTTTCCATCCACTGGGTCTCACATGGAGAGCAAAAGTAAGGGAGAAAGAGGGGTTTATGTCAGATACTTGCAGGGTCCATCAATGCTATCAGAAGAGCTTTTGGGATCACACTGCTCTACCACAGGGTAGGGATGCTCCTGGGAAAGGTAATGGCATGTGTCCATCAGTAGCTTCACCACTGTTGTCCAGATTTCCATCCTACACCTCTCCTCCCAGAAATCTGTGCCTGGAAAACTTGATTTAGACTATTACAGCATCAAAGCTGTGCAACTTTGTCACAGTGTTTATGCTCCAGAGATATGTATCTTTGGGTCATGAGGGCCAAAGTGCAAGGCTGATCTCATGACCCCGCTCATCTAGGACCAGCTGCAAAGCCTCAAGGTCATACTCAGATCCTGCCTCAGCACGCCTATTGACAGCAGCTTCGCAGCTCTGCTGTCTGAGGGGGAATGTACTCATGTAGGGGTGAGCACACCACTGACCACATACATCCCACCAGCTTCACTCCTCCTAAGCACGCAGGGCAAGCTGTAGCCAGGTTAGGGCCAGAGACATGTGCAGTAATTAGGATCCAGATGTTCTGGTCTGCTCTGAGGCCAGTTCTCCATTGGGATCCTCCCCGGAGCCTTACTGCATTTCTCACTGTCCGTTCCAGGGAGTGAGGGCTGCTGGAGAAACACACCATTCATCTCATGCAGGACTCTGGATCCACTCCTTTGTAGACTAATGCAGGTTAAGTAACCTTCCACTTGGCACATGAGCAGTTTTTGAGCTAAATACTGTCTCCTACCCCCTCTCCTTCAATGATTAGAAGTGAACTTGTTCAAAGCTTCAATTTCCCCCTTGGAGGTCACATATGAACCTGGTCTGCCAAGTGCCTAGTTTAGCCTTACCGGTGATGCTAAAATACAACCTGGATTGACAGGGGATCCACAAGGAGCTTAGCCAGGCCATTCCACATCTTCCTGTGCAAGGCCGAGATCTCATTCAACTTGCTTGGCTTTTCAGAGGACAATTAAAAACAATGCGTAACAGATGGGAGAGCTAAGACAAACAGAGGTTAAATGACTTGCCTGGGGCTGGTAGAGTCTAGCAGAATGGGCGACAAGAGTCCTGGGTATTAATTAGTTAATATTTGTACAATGCTAGGAAAATATATAGCCCTGTATAAGTATTATTGTAGGGTGGCCCCTGCAGTTTGCAGAAGCAGAGGGCAACAGTGCACGGGCAAGTACAAACATCCTTCCTTGTCTTGTGGCATTTCAGTCATCCACGGGGTCCAGGAGGGACAGAGCATTCCCAGGGCGCACGAGAGAGGGAATGGAAAAGCCCACTCAAGCAACACCGTTGCGCACCCCCAGGATGCTGCATTCGCACGTTAAATCTAGGAGCATTTGTTTGCTCTTTCCGCTGAAAGCAGTAAATCTGTTAGGTACAGTCAAATTGGGCTATGTGGTCAGCTGCCTTCAGCAGAAACCTTGAAAACAAATTTGAGATATTTGTGGGTGTTTACAGCAGTGAGAGGTGCAAATCTTTCTGGAGTGCCACAGGACCTGCATGCCATGCTGCTCTGCGCTCTGCTGAAATGCTGAGAGGAAGGTCAGTCCTATCTGTATTAAAGAAAGATCTATGGGAAAGGAGGAAAGGGTCGTGGTGTCAGATTTCTCCTTTTTTTCCACCTCTCTGTGGCATTCATCCTGCTCCCATGACTTCAGATCTGATTTCTTCAGATGCCTTTTTCAGTCCAGCTTCCCTTCACACCATCACACATCCCAGCCTGCTGCTCTGAGCCTCCTCCAGATTCCAGTATCAGCCTAATGAAACATCCACTAGTATTTCTCCAGGACAGCTCTCACTCTCCGGTGCTTTTAACATCATTCTGCCATGTAGTTTCAAGAGTGGTGAGCACTTTTGGCCATTCCTCTTCTTTCTCTTGGCTAGAATACAAAAATATTACCCAAGTTGTGATGCATTTTCCTCTGTAATTTTTAAATCATTCAGACTTCCCATGTAGTCTACTAGAATTTTCATCCAGTTTTCATCACCACATATCTTGATTATCAGGATCTGTCATTTCTTTTCCCATCAGTTTAGCTCAGACTTGACTGAAATGCAGAATTTATAGCTGAAAATTCCAACATTCATTTTCATCCAAAATAGGATAAAAGGCTCAAATTTTAAATGCATCTTCTCAGATACACTAACATTTTAACTTCTACATGTTTAGGCAAAACTTTTTGGCATTTCTAATTGCTGAATTCTAAATGCTGAATTTTGTTTTGTTTACTTGACATAGTTTATTTAGAGTAAAGACAACATCAGGCTGCATTACTCTTCCCTTGCAGATTCTGCTTGCTCTGAGTCAAAATCAGAAAATACACTTTCAGTGTAACGTGGTCTTTACTGCCTATACTGCACGGTACAGTGGGAAGACCATATAGTGTGTATTGAGAGATATATGGTACAGTGAGGGACCTCACCCAGAAAGGAACAGAGAGCAGAGCTTCATGGCTGTCCTACAGCTCCCACCGGGCACCAAAAGGATGCTTATTTCTGAACCATGCATCCTAGTATCCCTGAGGGATATGCCATGCTTTTATCTGAGCTTTTTTGAAATTAAATGTTTTACATAATTTTAATTAAAAAAAAAAAAAAAGATTGGATCAAACTGACCCTAAATGAAGCCTTTTCCTTTTTGCTATAGAAAATGTCCATTGCTGAGAAGCTGTGTTCTCAACTGTAAAATCATCCTGATAAAAATGTCCAGTACAGCTGCCACAATCATTATTTTTGCTATTGCTCTAATCTAAGCAACTTGATGCCTCTTTGAATTCTTCAGATTTCTTTCTTTACCATCAAGCCCTCTTTCCCATCAAACCTCCAAACTGTCACTCTTGTCCCTGATGTTACACACTGCAACCTTCCTTGTGCCAGCCAACCTCCTCGTGATTCCCCAGCCCAAACCAACCTGCAAAGCCCTCCAAACTTCTAAGACTGGCTGAAAAGCCTGTATGTCATTTAGTGGCAATTTAAAAAAACCCAACAAACAAAGTTACTAGTTTCAAAAGGGTTGTCAACAATTCAGTGAGTTCCCTGAAAGGGTTGGAGAAAAAGTAACAAAACATGAATACATTTTTACTCAATTCTTGCCAATATTTAAAATGTTCAACAACATTTTTGATTGCCAAAATCGACGGCCTATTCTGCAGACTGTTTTAAAAGTTTTAAGTATGTGGTTGAGTTTGTGGTTTGAAAACTTTTGGAGCTTTTCCTCATTAGAATTGCTATTTCCAATAGGAAATATAATAAAAATATGAAGTGCAAGCCAATATAAATATAAACATAAAAATAAAATCTTCAAAATACAGACCTTTCGGCCAGGTCTGCTCTCCTTTTCCAAATCCTGTATCAAAACTCTGCTTCAATGGTGACAAGAAAGTAACAAATACCAAGGCAAGCCAGAAGGCAATGCTTCTAAATCACTCTGAAGCGTCACATTCTGAATGCAATCAATGACTGCAGCCAAAAAAGCACGTTGCTGAGAGCCTCCACCATCACCCACGCTCCTTGCCATTTCTCACGGTCGCACACTGCATTTTTGTCATGTATGTAACCTTGGGTGCTCTGGACTCTGAAAACTCCTGGTGAAACATCGTCTTTCAAGATGACAGCCTCTACATTCGGCAGGTCGTATCTGACCTGCAACCAAGGATCATCGATCTTTGACTGCAGGAAGCGTGAGAGCACGTTTCCAGCGACTGCAGTTGGGGTTTTATTCTGTGCAGGGCTGCATGCACCCAAGGAATGCCAAGTACCCTCAATTCCATTAACTTCAGTGGGAATTAGAGGGCTCAGCTGTATTTAATATTTTACAGGGTCAGGCTCTGAAAACTGTATTAGCATTCTCAGTTCCCAGTAGGCCTAAATTCAGCAAAGCATTTGGATTGAGACTTAACTGTAAACATGTGAACAGTCCCCCTGATTTCAATATGACTATTCTCATGCTTAAAGTTAAGCATATGCCTAAGTGATGTGCTGAATTTGGGCCAAAAACTACTGTTTTCAAGTGCTACACAAGTTCACAGTAGGCAAACTGCTGGTCTACAATGCCAGTTGCATAATCCTGTTTTTTTCTGTTTCAGAAAGGCTGACACAAAACTATATATTTTTAAAACAGAGCAGCTACACTGCTTGAAGAAGATGGGGTGTTCTGATGAAACTTTGGGTATTTCTACAAAGTTATTAATTTACTATTATTATTGTTATTATTACTGTTATTCCTATGTGAATGCAGGAAAAGCACCTATCCCAGACTCTTGGAGCTTTTGCTATTCCTAAAAGAATATAATCCATACAGAAAAGAATAACAAACTCTCTCTACATGACAGCAAACATCAGCCAAGTGACAGCTAAAAATATCCCACCCTCCCCAGAGACCCTCAGCCTCTTGTACATCTCAACCCTCCCAGAAGCACTAGAAAACAGAAGTGTCTTATGGCGCTCTCTGAATGTCCCCACCTTTCACCCCGCTGGGGGCCAAGGTAGCCCGGGTGCTCCTGGAGAAGGGCAGGCTGGCACCTCTTGCCTTTTCTGAATTAGGAGGGGGTTTCACCCTTGAAATGGTGCTGGCCCCCAGGAGACAGCATCTTGGCTAGCCCATGGCAGGGGATAGATGTGGCTCTCAAGCAAATTCCTTCACCCAGAGAAGCATGGTGGGACACGGAGCCTGCTGTGATGGCTCTCCTTCTCCAAGAGCAAAAGGCTCCTTCCTCTGGGAGGACACTGGGGCTCAGGGGCTGGGGGACAGAGGGGCTTCCCAGGAGATCTGCTAGGGCATGGAAAAGAAGCATAGATGTGCACTACCCTGCACTTTGGGCCTCCATTTTGCATGCATCATCAGTTGAGGCTTTTATTATACCCCACAGTGTGGGAGGATGGAAAACTACCCAACCCCCCAGCCAGAGGCCAGGAGGAAGGGAAGAGCTTTTGGGGCTCACTTTTCACCCAGGTCCCCTAAGCATAGGCAGCTCATGGGAAGCAGCATGGAGGAGGAGAGGAGCAGAGTACAGTTCTCCACCCTCCACTGTGCAGACGGGGACCAAACCAGGACTTGCTGAGGTGCTTCCAGGCCAGCTCCAGAGATTCATGCTGAGGCCACAGAGAAGCTCCTCTCCCTCCTCTTGATTTTCTTTTCCCCTTTAGCAGCAGATTGTCTCTCTGGCTCGTTATATCAAACTCTGGCTTCTCCATAACTCCATGATCTACAAACTTTACAATGCAATTAACTGGCTGCTGCGAAGGCACCGTAAAGCCAGAACAAGGACACATTTAAGATGGGACAACTGCATATGGACAAATGCCCAGAACCTGCTGTTCTCAGTCTGCATCTCCCTTTTTTGACATCTTTCACAACCATTTCATCACGCAGGTTTTGGCACATGTGCAGCTACCGCACTGACAAGATAGCTTGTTGTGGTATTTTCTCAGTGAGGCTGACTGAAAAATGTCCCCTGCCTTTGCTCCAAGCTCTTTTAGAAGGATTATAAAATCAAAGCAACAGCATAGCCAAAATCCATAAAAAATAATATTCTGAATCCCAGACAAATCTCTCTTGGCACCCCTGACAGAGAAATGGCATCCACCATTAGAGAAAAGCCTTGGGCGCGAGATGCAGCGCTGGCAAGACGCAGGGAGAATGAACGACCCAGGCTGATGGGCAAGGCCAGAAGTGCTGGCACTTAACCTTTCTCCCCTTTGGGCCCAGCTGTCTCTGGTGGCAGGGGCTCCCAAACACTGGCACATCTTCTCCACGAGCGTTCAAGTTATGTCACAGAGATGTTTCCTGAGCAGCTTGATGTCTCCAGTTGTGGTTGTGCACGGCCCAGCACCGGGCTGTACAGCTGAAGGACGGCTGTACCTGCTGCGGGTGGCTGTGCCCGAGCTAATGCCTCTCCTATCCGATGTCCCTGCTGCCAGGGAAAGTCACAGGGGTGACAAAAAGATTTGCAGTACCCTCCTGGCGAGGACAGCAAGGCAGGGCTGGGGGAGGCTTTCTGCATTGGGATCACTGGCCTCAATGCTGTGGAAACAAGAGGAGCAGCAAATGGAGCCGGGACTTCTCCTACCCTTTGTAAACGCACGCTTGCGCCTTAATTTTGCTTCAGCGTGCCCAGGGGCCTTTCAAAAACCTCGGATTCTCATGGCTGCTCTTACTTCCTCGCTGCAGGAGAGCTCACTGCGGGATTTGAGCCGCCGGCCGCTTCCGAGGGCCGCCAGCCTGCACACAGCCCCGCTCCAAACCCCGTCCCAGCCTCAGCCCCGAGGCCCTGCTGGCCGCAAGGCCCCCGTGCCCGGCCGCGGGTGGGCAGGCCGCAGGCACCCGCGGTGCTGCCACCTCGTGGGCCGCGGGGCTCGGGCGGCGGCGGCCGCCGTCCCGCTCGAGTCCCCTCCCACCCGCCCGCGGGGCCGTGGGCGACCACGCGTGGGCGTCGGGCGGGGGAGCCGCAGGTGCACGCCCGACCTGGCTCCTCCCGGCCCCTTCCCCGAGGCCGCCCTCCCGGCAAGCGGGAGCGTTTTCTGCCGTGATCGCGGTGCTAACGTGAAACACCCCGACAGCATCCCGCTTTCCAGCCGGGAGGGGTTTTTTGGTTTTTGGGGTTTTTTTTGACGTTAAGGCATCCTAGAGGGAAGACCCAAAAGCCCATTAATCACTTCAGGATGTCTTAGACGTGGGCAATAACACTGCAGAGAATTCAGGCCCTCCGACACCCCAGAGCAGTATCTGAGCGTTTAACAATAACAGTCAACATTGCTGATGCCTGTGAAAATACAGATGTAAGCCAGCTGTCTGTCAGGGTGAAAAATGTGTTTGTCTTTTCATTTTAACGTGTCATTTCCCTCTTGGACATTTGCTGTGTTGCTGCCAGGATATCACGTGCTTCCAGCACAGACTGTAGCCCGGGAAGACAAACCGCGTTCAGATGGAGGGCGGGTGTCATTGTCCTGTTTCTGCAATCTTTTCTTCATATGAAGCTAAACAAAACATATCTGACTTAATTCCTTCTTCTTGCCCACAGCAACGAAATAATTTCCAATATCAGTTTCTAGCCAAAGAGAATCACAGATTTATACACAAAAGAATCATAGGAGGGGTGAAAGAGAGTGTGTGTGCTGGCGGGCATCAGCCCATGAAACATCCTGATGTTTAGATTAAAGCGCAAAAGCTTGAGATAAATAAGAGGAAGTCAAAATCTATATAACGATCAAAAATCAATAGGCATAAAATAGGCTTACGGTGGGATAATTCATACGATTGGCATATTAGCAGAAAAGGATTCAGTTTCTTCATGAAGGACAAGAAAGGGGAGAAGGAAACCATGGCTGCCTAGTACACAGAGCTTGCTTTCAGCTCCAGAACACAGAGAGAAGAAAAGTTATTGAATGTCTGATCACAGAGGAAAGACGTTGAGGTGCTCTCAGGATGACTATCTACTGTGGACAGCCCACTCAACAAGTGCAGGTAGAGACGACATTTTGTGAGCTTCGGGGAGGACCCTCCAGGAGGTGATGCTCTCCAGGGGTTTTCACTCTTCAGCAACCTGTTGAGAAAGTAATAAACTAAGAAACAAGAGACTTTATCTATGACAGTAAATGAAAAAGTTCCAGAGGGAGCACGTTCCTCAGCATTGATGCACTGCCATTCATATTGAAATGCTGGGACATTCCCTGACATAGTTTTGCCCTCAGGTACCTGCCACTGTCCCAGAACAATTCCCAAACACTGCTTGAAGTTAGCAAAGAGCAGCAGCTGGATCCCATGGGCAGGGTATGACTTGCCAGTTTTGGAGGGCAAGAGAGTTTAGCTGTCCAGATGTGGGCCACTTTCTGCCAGTTGGTCTCAGTTTTAAAGAATAGCTGTGGGCACATTTTGTGTGTAGTGAAATGTAGGCAGAATGTTCAGCAAGCTCCAGGAATGTGCTGATGACAATTTCTTGACATGTAGGTAAAAAAAAAATCCATCAGAGAGACTACGGGGAAGATTTCTACAGATTTGGGAATAAACAGCTGAAAATGCAGAGGTGGAAATTGAGATGAGGGTGACAAAATGACAGCATTTATGATCCATAGGAAAAGAAGGAGAGAGCAGCAAGATCAAAACAGTGGAATTCAAGGGCGGGGTTTTCAATAAATTCAGAGAACAGGCAGGTAAGATCTTTATGTAAGGACAGTTTAGAGGTAAAAAGAGTTAAAGAAAACTGACTTTTTTTGAGAAACAAATATTGCAGGTAGAAAAGTAAACTACTCCAAAGTAGGGGAAGAAGAAGCAATGGTAATAAACCAGGTCAGTTAAACCACAAGCTCTTCCTTGATTTCAAACACTGGAATACACACAAGCAGTGGAAACCAGGCTAGACTGCTAAAGATGAAAATAAGTAGTGTGACAGTAAAAGACAAAATCAGGAAGACAAAGGCACAAAATGATAATGAGAAGTCACTCCGTAAGAGGAAAATCAGGAAAGTGCTGAAGGAAAGCTGTTGACAGATGGTCTCTGGAAGGCCAAAACCTTTTTTGCTTCAGGCTTCATTGAAAGTGATGATTAAAATTGGGTGGCTTAAATACAGTATAGAAGATAAAAGGTTAATATCTCCTGCTAGAATAGGGGAAGAAAAAGTGAGGGAGTACTTCGATAAATTAGAGACTTTCAGGTCAGCCATACCATTCATCTTTAGAACCTGTCTAAAGCACTCCCAGAGTTGCTGGTTGCAAGTACTCTGCAAAAACTTGTAGAGTTCAGGTGACGATCGAGAAAAGGGAGAAGGATAAGCATCATTCCTGCCTCTAAAACAGCACAGCTGAAATCATAGATGCCACTTGTTGGCTTTAATTCCCAGAATAGGACTGGAATAAATAGAAAAAATAATCCAGAAGCACCTAAAAGTTAACAATGCAAATAACAGCCACATGGATTTCTCCAGAAGGCACTGCATCCATTTGAATTATTTCTCTCTCTGATAATGTAACAGACCTTATGGATGGCTAGAAGAGAGCTAGTAAGCGTTTGCATACAGTGATTTCAGATTTTTGTATACAGTGTCAAGGTTTTTAACACTGCCTCATAAAGGCAAGCCAGGGAGATGTGGTCTAGATTAAACCATTATTGAGTGAATGTAAAAAAGCCAGGAACAGTGCCTTCAGAGAATAGTTAACCATTAACTTACTGTGAAAATTGTATTCTTTAAGAGAATGTCCTGAGTTTAGCAACATTTGTATATTCATTAATGATCTGGATGTCATATATTGGAGAACTTCATAACATCAATGTGGGAGAAGCTGCAGGACAGAAATATCTGTAAGAACAAATTGGAGAAATGGTCTCCAGAGAGATAGATATGTTTCTATCTGAAGACAGAGAGATATGATGTGTTTCGTTTAGGATTCTTGCCTACACGTTGCACTTAGCCAGGAATAATCACCTGGACAAGTAAAGGATAGGCAACAAATGGATAGGTTCAGCAGGAAAGACCTTGTGCTTCTAGCAGATCATAACTGAACACAGGTCAACACCATCTTGTTGCTGCAAAGAAGACAAAGGCAATTGGTGGATTCACAATTAGGACTTTGCCCTCAAGGTGGAGGAACACTGCTCCTCTCAGCATGGGCCAGGTTTTGGCTGAAGCACCACACATAGGTTTGATGTGGGTGAGTGGGAACGAGACCACAGAGCAATGGTTATGAAGGGAGATCTTGAAAATGTAGCATGTGAGAAAAGATTGAAATAACAATTTGATGAAAAGAAGGGGAGACTGAAGTGAGATGGCTACCGTGGTTTGCTCTGGATTGACTCGCTTTCTCCTGGGCAGCTGCCAGGGAAAGGGACTGGGATACAACCCAGCAATGTTCCCAGCTGGCAGATCTAATGTGATCAGACTGTATCAGAGGTTGAAGGAAGTTGCTAAAATAGATCTAGGCTGCTGCATGCCAGTTGACCCAGTGCCAGAGAATGATCCCCAGCACCTTTAATTTCCTACTATGAACCTGGATAATAAGTCTTCAAATACATAAAAGGTGACTTCAGCGAGGAAGAGAATCCCCCTGTTCTCCATCACCTAGGTATTTAGAGTTAGAAATAATAAACACAGTATGCAACCAAGAAGTTTTAGTTTGGATGTTAGAAAAAATTATTTGGAAGCACTGGAATACCTGGCCTTCAGGAAGGCTCCATCACTGAAAGCTCCTGGGGAAAGCTGGGTAAACAGCTGACAGTGATGCCTGAAGAAGAGTAGATCTTTTCTCATGGCAGAAGAATGGACTGGAAGTCTTCTATGTTCCCCTCCAACCCTATTTTCTGCTCTTCTCTCAAGAGCTAGGAATGAACAGTTAAATAGCTACAATTCTCCATTTCCATTCAGTGAGAAGTAGGACCTCTTGCAACAGGGCTCTCCTTTGTCATTTGTTCTCACTGTATTTCAGTGCATAATTCTAGCTTAATTTATAAATTCCTCAGAAATTAATTGCACTGGATTAGCTTTCCCAGTGAGGACACCGTCATTTAACATAGGCAACTTTGAGGAGCTCCTTCGTGTTCACTGTTTTGCTTTAAGCTTTTAGAAATTGTGATTTCCTGGCAATTTTTTCAAAGATGATTGATATAAATACCAGACAACTGGAGGCTTGCCAATATGACACTCATCTACAAGAAAGGCCAGAAGGAAGATCCCGGGAACTACAGGCCTGTCAGCCTGACCTCTGTACTGGGGAAGATCATGGAGCGGTTCGTCTTGAGAGTGCTCACAGGGCATATGAAGGACAACCAAGGGATCAGGCCCAGCCGGCATGGGTTCATGAAAAGCAGGTCCTGCTTGACCAACCTGATCTCCTTCTATGACCAGGTGACCTGCCTAGTGCATGAGGGAAAGGCTGTGGATGTCGTCTACCTGGACTTTAGTAAAGCCTTTGACAGCGTCTCCCACAGCATTCTCCTGGAGAAACTGGTGGCTTGTGTCTTAGACGGGTTTACTCTTCACTGGATAAAGAACTGGCTGGACGGCCAAGCCCAGAGAGTCATGGTGAATGGAGTTAAATCCAGCTGGCAGCTGGTGACAAGCGGTGTTCCCCAGGGCTCGGTTCTGGGGCCGGTCTTGTTCAATATCTTTATCGATGACCTGGATGAGGGGATCGAGTGCTCGCTCATTAGGTTTGCAGATGACAACAAGCTGGGTGGGAGTGTTGATCTGCTGGAGGGTAGGAGGGCTCTGCAGAGGGATCTGGACAGGCTGGATCAATGGGTGGAGGTCAAGTGTATGAGGTTCAATAAGGCCAAGTACCGAGTCCTGCACTTTGGTCACAACAACCCCATGCAACGCTACAGGCTTGGGGAGGAGTGGCTGGAGAACTGCCTGGTGGAAAAGGACCTGGGGTTGCTGGTTGACAGCTGGCTGAATACGAGCCGGCAGTGTGCCCAGGTGGCGAAGAGGCCAACAGTGTCCTGGCCTGTATCAGAACTCGTGTGGCCAGCAGGAAGTGATTGTGCCCCTGTACTCGGCACTGGTGAGGCCGCACCTCGAATACTGTGTTCAGTTTTGGGCCCCTCACTACAAGAAGGATGCTGAGGTGCTGGAGCGTGTCCAGAGAAGGGCAACGAAGCTGGTGAGGGGGCTGGAGCACAAGTCTTATGAGGAGCGGCTGAGGGAACTGGGGTTGTTCAGTCTGGAGAAGAGGAGGCTGAGGGGAGACCTCATCGCTCTCTATCTGAAAGGGGGTTGTGGTGAGGTGGGTGTTGGTCTCTTCTCCCAAGTAACTAGTGATAGGATGAGAAGAAATGGCCTCAAGTTACGACAGGGGAGGTTTAGATTGGATATTAGGAGAAATTTCTTCACCGAGGGAGTGGTCAAGCATTGGAACAGGCTGCCCAGGGAGGTGGTGGAGTCACCATCACTGGAAGTGTTCAAAAAACGTGTGGATGTGGCGCTTCGGGACATGGTTTAGGGAGCATGGTGATGTTGGATTAATGGTTGGACTTGATGATCTTGAAGGTCTTTTCCAACCTTTATGATTCTGTGATTCTGTGAAATAGCTTAGACTCCCTGAGGGCCGAATAACCAGTGCAGATAGGTCCAACCAAGAACACTGGTGAGGTTAAAAAGCATCCATAAACTATAAAAAACTATTGGAGCGGGTATCAGGGAGGCAACTATTCCAATCTGGTTGGCTCCTTTTTATGTTTTAATGCAGTTCTGCCATCATCCTGGGAAGCACTTTAAGCCAAGAGCTTTTCATACCTTGAGAATGATTTAAGCAATGCAGAAGCAAACAGAGACAATCTATCAGCCAGGGTGGAGATGTTGTCTGGAGACCTGCAAGTTAAAAAATAGTTTTTGGTTTTGTTGTCTAACAGGCCTGTTCAACAGTGTAAATACATGTAAATATCTTTGACAAGGACAACTATCTCAGGTCTGTTTCAATTCATTTTAGTTCAAGAAGGAAATAATTCCCCCTGGAGTCCAAATCGTCCAGATCGCTTAGGCTCCATGACAACCTGTATGGAGGAAATTGTGTTGGGGTAGCTGGCCGCTCTGTTTCATTTTTTAGAAGTCAGAAGAAATTATCTTGACATTCCTGAAGGGAAAAAGTTGCCAGAAGTTTCTTCTCCATGAAACACAGAGATTTTTCCTTTCGGTGAGAGTGAAATCTTTTCTGACATGCTGTATTGTCACATAAAATGGAAATCTTGAATTTGCAGCCATTCCTGGCTACTCAGTTAGCTCCTTCCAAAAACTGCCTGCGCTATAAAAAGAAAAAAAGTAGCTTGGAAGATTGGAAGGGGTGGAGGGCTGGGGCACAGACATTGCAGCTCAGAGGTTCAAACTTGCTGGCTTACTCCCTTTGGGTTTCACAGACACTTCAATGCCCTGGTGCTACATTTGCCTTTGAAAATGTTTTCCTGAGTTATTTTGTCTTAGTCATACAAGAAAACTACCACAAAGGCAGGTGTGAGAGACTAATTTTCAGTATCAGAACAGGGAAATTTATGTATTTGTTTTCCTGTCCATCTGCTCTGCAGTGGTGATAGGACCTAAAGCAGTGTTTCCACTCAGTTTCTATGGCTTAATAATCATCAAATTCTCATACAGAGCCTGTGGCCTGAGCCAAGTTTCTCCATTAAACAGCCTGAAATACCTTTGTTCCTGAGATGAAATAAGATCAGATTCATTAAGTCCAGCTTGGCCACAAGGAAAATATATAGATATTTATTTGAAAAGAAAATGCCTAAAATTCCTTCATCCCAGATAATTTATTCCTGCTAAATATCATATGATGCAAATGCATGCAGTTCATAGCAATTTTATGAATCAGACCTTGGGAAGGCTGATTAATGTATGATAGGCCACGTGTCATGGGCCAGGATGCAGAAGAATGTTTATGACAAGAAACTGCATTGATGATTTCAGGTTCTGCTAATAAGTAAGTAAATGCTTACATGAAATCCACCTAAAAATAAAAAGAATAAATCTACTTACACACCTCTTCAAGCAGAACCTTTCCCCAGTGACTTATCTGCAAAACACAAAGTGCCTTGGATTTTCAATGGCCGAGAATATTTTGCGTGCCACTATGGTACTAGAGTAATAAAACAATAAAAGTTTATTTTTTCCCTCGTCCTTCATGTATTTTTCCTTTAACATTAATCACAGGATAGATGAGGAGGAAAATGTAATTCAAAGTTTTACATTGCATTCTTGATGGATTTTTTCCCTGTAATATATCCACACAAGTTACATTTTGATACTCAGAGAATTTGAAGATTTTCTTTGTAGTAAATGGAATAGCCAGGCAGTGCTTCGCTATCTACACATAGGGGTTTTTTAACAATGGGCCTTAGGATAAGTCTTTTCTACTGTGAAGGTGCTAAACCGGAGTTTTTTACAGTGCCATAGTGCAATGGTACTACTTCATCACAGACCTATTGCTAAGCACTGATCATAAATGGAAGCATAAGGACATCCTAATTATCAAAAAAAGTTAAAAGACAATGTGCCTGATTCTTCTGCATAAGCACTGGGAGAAGTACCAGAAGAAATCAGCAACGAATGTTTTAGTTGAATACCAGACAGAAGAAAATTTCCTGAATATGAAGTTATCAACACACGCGACAGAGCTATTTTGTGAATTCAAGTACACAAAGGGCAAATATTTGAGGGTGAGACTTTTATCTGTTTCAACCTGCCAAGGAGTTGGACCAGACTCCAACATCTTTTTTTCTAAACATATATTTTTTTATTCTAACACATTGTTTTATGCCAAAAGATGGGAAAGAGTTGCTTCTAAAGAAGAAATACCCACATATTGGGCATTGTATTGTCAGTGGGGAGCATTATGGTCAGCTACCAATACTTTGTAAAACAATCAACCTAAACCCATTTTTTTTAAAAAAAGAAGGGTTCCTTTTGTCCAGAGTCCACATATAATGTAAATTTGCATAAAATTATAGATAATTATAAATTTCAAGATATCTTTGAAGAATTTTCACTGATGCTGCATTAAAGAGGTATCTTCTCTTTATATAGAAGAGTAGCCCTGTGAAGATGTCCCTGCCGTTAGATGACAGAATTCAGGTGCTCCAAAGCCAACTCATACACCACCTCCATAGGACTGGAAAGCTGCTCGGTCCTTCTGTGACCAGCTTAGAAAGCCTTTTGGACTTTTGAATAATGGAAAAGCCCAGGTTAAAACTGGTTATGCTTGTGTGGATTGGTGGCAATGGCATGTCTAGAGCTGAAATTATGTCAATGTTGGGCAGTACAGTTGCAAAAATGCAGTTGCTTACCATTGCTTGGAGAGAGAGTTACACACCATACAAGGGGTCCAGGGGACCTCAGTACTCACCGTCCTGCCCCTCAAATTGAAACTAGTGAGATGGTAGGGGAAACTGAAAACCAGAGTCATCAACAGCCTTCCTTCCTTACAAAGCAGGAGCTCTGCATGAGCAAAGATGATAACTATCGCACAGACCAACAGCTTTCTGCAGGCTTCAGATTCAAAAGCGTTCGGAAGCACTGAGTCATGGCCAGCCTCAGCAAAATGAATAATTACACCAAATCAGACAATTTTCAGCATTGGCAAAGCTTTGTTAGGGCTTGCTCAAGGAAGATGTTACTGGAGAGGAAAAAAAGCCCTCCCAGTTGTCCAGCTGGCAAGGCCCTCAGGGTTTATGGGGACAGTACTTCTCCAGGCATTGCCTCTGCAAGCTTAAATAAGTCATCTGAGGCTAGATTTCATCAGAAGTGCTGACCAGGCTACATGATATATATATATATATATACAGCCAGAGGTGGAGATGACCAGTGTGGCCGAAAATCAGACATTTCAGAATCACAGAATCATTAAGGTTGGAAAGACTTTTAAGATCATCAAGTCCAACCGTTAACCCAACATTCCCATGCCCACTAAACCATGTCCTGAAGTGCCACATCTACACATTTTTTGAACACTTCCAGTGATGGTGACTGCACCACCTCCCTGGGCAGCCTGTTCCAGACATTAATCTGCTGCGCCTCACTTTCCTGCACTAAAACGGCAATGATATTTCCCCAGGTATAAATGGCTTAATTGGCATGAATGGGGTGAAAAGGGCTGTTTCAGTCCAGCACGGAGCTCTGTTGCTTTCCCCGGGGGAACGGCTGCACAGCAGCCCATTGCATGAGCTGCAGCCGCGTAGATCTGCATTATCGACCCTCGACCCCAACCTGGCAGCAGCATCCGGAAGCTCGGTACGGACCAGATCCAGGTACCGCAGCAGTTTTACAACTTTGCTCTTTTACAGCTCCGTGCTGCCTCAGGCAGGCTGTTACCCGTACCCAAGCAAGTGAGATTAAAGCTGGCTTAGTGTTTTGTGGGTGACACTACAACTCTGTGCTTCAGCATAAACGTGACCCTGGATGAAGCGTGGGGAACATGACCAGCAATGCTCTCCATCTCCCCCCTTGCCCAGCGGACGCTACCAGCGCCGGAGCGCAGCCCGCCCCGTAGCCATGTCCCCCTCACCCCGGGATCGCAGCCCACCACTCCGCCAGAAGCCTGGTGCCATGGCAAGCGTGTGCCGGTGGCAGTGGAGGACGCCGCCGGCGGGTTGCAGTCACTCGCAGCTTTCTGAAGTAGCGGCATCGTTCGATAGTATCGAAGGCCGTGATTTGAACACTGCAAACTGCAGGGCCTCAGTTAGAGGGGAAACAGCGAAGCAGGAAGAATGACCATCTCTATGCAGATTATGAGAGATAGATTACAGTCAACTGGGAAAAAAAAAAAATTCACAGAGCAACAAAGAGGTGGCTGGAAACCTTGGAAAAACCCCAATTCGACAGAACATCAGTATTTTGAGAGTCCCAGCCAGGAAGCAGGACACAGATACCATGCAGTAAAGTGCTGCCAGACATGTTGGTTATTGATTTTTCTGAAGATTCCACCCGAACTGAGTGTGCGGACTGAATCCCAATGAAAGTCCCAGATGGAGTAGGCAATTGTGGAGGCAATGGACTTATTACTCTTTAGGACTCAAGGGACCAAGATAGGTTTTTACAAGCAGCTAAAACGAAGAAAGAGATCATATGGGAAGGTGCTAGGCTCCTATTGTTTCCGGACATAAGTCCTATAACCCAGGGCAAAAGGGAAGAATTAACTGTGGTTAAAAAAAAAATAAAATTGAGATATAAAATGTGTCTGCATCAGTTTCTCTGCCTTGCCAAAGAGCACAGTTCACGCAGTGAGAAAACCAGCGTCTTTGGGGAGTGGAGGCAGCACAGAAGTTGCTGTCAAAAGCATTTGAGACAAAGAAACTCTGCAACTGCTCTCTGCAATGTGCTGTGTCCCCACTGCTCCCCACATCCCGGTGGGAGATGGAGGAGTGTCCCCACAGTGGGGAATTGAATACTGGCACCACGTGGGTGTAGGGGGAAAGCTTGTTTCCTTTTCCTTTCTCTTTTTGTGTCATCTAGTCTGTGCTACCACGCTACCATCTGAGTAGTAAAAAGTACCTGCAGCTGCTGCCAGGAGTTTTAGGATAAGCACATCCAGTCCACCACAAAAACGCATCTGACAAAGGTGCATGGAGTGAGCATAATCGCTACTCAAATGCCACACGTACGGTTATCTATTTTGCCACTTCCATCCACCTCCTGACTGTGTTTAATGTTATAAAACAATATCAGTAATGTCAGAGACCCCTCTGGCTTTTCCGGCAGGGCTGAACCCGAAAGTCCAGACAGTGTCTGCTTGGGACAGCCTAAAAATTAACCTTGATTAATATCAGCCCAGGTGCCCAGAAAAGTACTGACTTCTGTGCCTGCTCTCCTCCCTGGAAACCTGGGGGTTTCTGAAGGGGGCAAAACATGACTGCTCTCCCTGCCTTCTGCCTGCAAGGGAGCCTGAAGGCTGCTGGTGGCTACTTGCTCCCCAAAACCAAGCCCCAGGCTCTTGGGGGAGCCAAAAGTCTAAGGAAAAGGCCTTTATGAAGCCGGACAGCTGGTAGGTGGAAGGCCACAAAGAAACTGTGTGCAAACATGCCGTTGTCTGGAGGTAGCTCTCCTTGCCAGGGCAGCCAGACGCTGTGGGATGCTCAGAGCATCACAGGGCACGCAGCTCCTGTGTGTCCTGGTGCCCCCGGTACCGACCCTGCTGCTGGCTGCGTGCAGCATCCCTCAAGGCCACCATGCCTGGGCCGTTGGATGCACCCCCTGAGTCTAAGGAGCGCTGCTTCAGGGATCCCACATCAGCTGCTTTTATTTTATGCATCTCCAGCCCTCTCCTGGCGTCTCTCCTCACACGCACAAGCACAGCTTAAAGCCTGCCAAGAGATTTGCCATCACCAGTAGCTGCTGCTTTTGAAAACACCCCAGGAACCACTAACACTCCCTTCCCTTTTCTTTCCTCCATACATCCTCCTCCTCCTCCTGGCAAGAAATGGGCCAGAAAAATAGGCACATTTTTCACCGCTGATTCCACAGATTTTCCTGACTGTGATAGTAATGTTCCACCATTACAGGTTGGACTCGTGCCCCCAGTTCATATGAATCCATGCAAATGTGTTGAACCAAAATAGCAAGAGCACCACTTGCTAATCATATCCATTGAAACACATTGGCATTTGACTCCCTTTTCTTAATCTCTTCATTTTCTTCAACAAATGAGATTTGCTGCTCTTGTCCAACTTACAGTGCAGTAATGAGTTAAGAAGGAGGCTCCCCCATGCAAAGAGATGCTTCGCTAGAAAACAAACAAATAAATCAAATAAATAAAAAGCCATCCCACATTAAATGAAGTTGTGCTGCCACCTCAGGTTACCATCTGTTTCTACTTGGATTCCAGTGTTTCTTTCAGACCATTTTGTCAGCTACATATGAGCTCAGCTGGCGGCTGTTGTTTCTAAACACGGTGGGGCCCCAGGAGAGCCCCAGTGCCCCTTTCTCCTGATCACAGATCCTGGGATATGGTCTAGGAGAGAAAGGGAGAAAGAAGGAAATAGAGAATGAGAGAGTGAAAGAGCAAAAGATGAAAGAAAGAGAGAAAGAGAGAAAGAGAGAGAAAGTAAGAAAGAGACAGAGAAAGAGGAAGAGAAAGAGGGAGGAAAGAAGGAGAGAGATCATTCCCACTATCTTGCATTCTTCTAATCTCTTTCTTTCTTTTTAAAACAGCTCTTCAGTTTGGAGGGATATTAAAAATAGAAGAGTGTTAGATTTGGCAATAAATTAATGTCCAGATGAAGGGAAAACAATTACAAATTGGAAACAGATTTATTCACACTCAGTGCATTAATGAAAACGTTAAAAAAAAGCTAAACTGGGTATACTGTGTGGAAAAAAATAATGGCCCAGCAGGTCTACTTTTTATTAACAACTCATCAGTAAGCAGGTTGTAATTCATAACAAAGAATTTACCCCAAGGAACACCACAGGACTGTGAGCTTTTTAGTTTCCTAAGAAAATACATATGTTGTTCCACTTGGTTTCCTTTCAATAAAACCCACCAGTTAGCACTTCATTTTCGAGCTGTTCTGACAAATCAGGTGAGTTAGCTTTGTAGAAAAAACAGAAGCCAACTTTTCAGCTGAGAATTTTAGGGAATTTTTTAATAACTTAAATAAATTTCCCAAACGGCAAGGAAGTATGATAAAAAGCTGTGAAATGAGTTTGTTTGGAACAGCTTGAAAGAATTTTTCTTTTAATTTGCTTCATTAATTTTTCCTGAGGAAATATTTAGGGATACATCCCTTACTGCTAAGGTATGTGTTTGAGACAAAAGGAATTTTTATGATTTTTGTTGTGTTTTTATAGTGTCTTGAAACCTGATTAAAGATACTGATGAAAACCTGCCCACCAGTTTGCAGCTATGTGCAAGGCCTAAAGGAGATTAAGGCGCCAAGAAATCGGTTTTGTGAAGGTCACTCTAATACGACGTGCCTCTTAAAACATAAAATCCTGTATTGTTTTGTTCGACTGCTCCTATCACCTACACACAGAAAAGCCCTCCTGAAGGAAGAAAAAAATTATGGAGGTAAGTAGGAAAACAGAATTATATGAAATGCAAAGAAAGAAAAAGGAACCGAGGTGCAAAATCAGTACAGATTTAAATAAATCACTCCATCTTAGATTATTACAGCGTGGTGCTGGTCCAGAATGCACCATGTCCAGCCTGGCTTCAGTTCACAGAGGTTACAGACCTGCCACAAGTGTCAGTGCCTCCCGGTTGTACCTGTGCCTGTTACGGCTGAGCAGGATCCTCCACTCAGGCATTTTGCAGAAGGAAGAGGGCAATCTGCCCAATATTTTATCACCACACTCAATCCTTTCCCCATGGTTTGATAGAGCAGAGATCTGGTGCAAGGCTCCAGGAGATCACTGAGAGTTTTCCCATCAACTTATCATTTCATACACACTGCTTATCAAACATCACAGAAGCAAAATGAACCACCTGCTCCAGGATTTCCAGAAATTAAACTGGAATGTAATTTGGGAGGCAGAGGTGACTGGCTTCCTAGTTATTTATCATTTCTGATAATAATTCGTCTAGAGAGGAGCACTGAAAATCAAGGACTACTAAGGAACACAGTACTTACATGGAAAGATTCCTTATAGCAAACGACATGTTTACACTGAGTAAATGCAATTGGAAATTCTAAACCTTCTCCAAAAGGAGGAATAATTGGAGTTGAGAGTCAACAGTTTCTTTTCCATCTGCTCTGTCTCTGGTGAACATCATTCCCTCGGGTGCAAATCACAGAGACCTTCAGCTCTCAGTGGAAGAGACATGTACACTTACTTGTTTCAGTGTACGGTGAGAAGTAGGAGTGTGCTGGTTCACATGTGACTGCCATAACTTGGTAGGGTCAGCAAGAGCTCTGAGAGCACCAACATCAAGTGGCAAAAGTCTCTGTGACATACGTGTAGGTTATAAAGCTCATAGGTATAAATCCAGGAACCGCCTCAGGCTCAACAGCAATCTTTTAGAAGGACTCCCTCTCCATAATGCTGCTTAAAGCAGTTTAAAGCAGTAAAGACTCTCCCTGGAAGATAATATTAGAACATTTCTAAGGTAGAACATTTAGGCCTTTTATCTCCAGACCCAGTGTGCAAGATCCAGCTGCAGAGAAGGAGCAGTCCAGCTCTGTCAAAAGCAACCTATTTCTGTGAATGTTGAGCTGGAGCAGGACTTGAACACTGATATTTCCAAAGCACTTCATCTGAGAAATGCTGGTCAGGCAAGTAGGTAATGCTCAGAGACCTCTGCAGTGACATACAAATGGAAACAACCCACTCCCTCTTCCATTACAGTAGGTCTGGGCCACAGCATCCTCCTCAATTAGTGACAGTTTAAGTGCTTAAGGACGCAGCTCATAGCCTGGAAAGTGTAGGCAGCTGAAGCATTTAGGCACATGAAATCACTGCAAGATTAAAATACTTATTGTGTTCATCCACTTTTAGCCAATCTCCAATTTGTAATCTGTCCAGAAAAAAATGAGATCATATATCTGCTACTCAAATTATTTTGCTATCTGCCAAAGAATGCTTCTGGGAAGGGTTATTCTTCCCAGAAGAAATGTAGGAAATAAGTTGGAAAACATTAATTCATATTAATAAAAAAGGCCTGTGAAGACAACAGCTGTTTGATCCTTAGATAAACTGTAGACAGTTTTCACTATTTAAGTCGTCGTGAGTGATGTACTGTAGGTTTATAGGGAAAAAAGGAGCCAAGAAAAAGAGGAGAGAAAAGAAAAAAGCCTGGAGAAAATATTTACTTGCATACTTTTCCTAGGAAAATATAAATGTGGCTAATGAAACAGACTTGTTTAGATACTCCGTAGCACTCCCTGAGGGATCTGGAGGAGATACTTTCCACCTATTCCTAAGCTCACGTCCACAGTCACGGCCAGGGTTTCTGCGATGGGACCCTGGGCATGGGCTTTGCCGGCGTTTGCAGAAAGACGGGCGTGGGGGATTGATGGCGCTTTTGGGCTGGAGGATGGCAGCCGTGCCGACATGGCAGCCGCGGGTGTTTAGTGGGGCAGCTGCCCAGCCGGGAGTCCAGGCAGTAGGTGCCCCTCTGGGTGGGCAGCGCTCTCGGGCAGACCCTCACACTCCTTCCTCTGCTGAAGTGGCTTTCCCCATTCCCAGAGGCCACTCCTCAGTAGCCAAAATTCATCTCTAACTGCCTTTAAAACAAGAACTGGACTGAAAGAGAAAACGGAAACCAGCACACACGGTTTCTGCTCCAGAGGCAAGTGGACACACGTGGGAAGTGAGGACGGACACTGTCCTTTGGGTGCTCTCCACTGCACCTCGTCCAGGGATGGGGTCTTCTCAGCTATGTCCTCCCTGGTGTGGAGTCTCCGGAGACAAGAAGAGAGAGGCCCTCCTCTCCTTGGGTGATGGCCAGGAGAGAAGGGGATCCGACATCATGGCTTTCTTCAGCCTGAGCCCTGGATGGAAAATCTGGGTAGCCGGAAAGTTTCTTCACTCCCAGTCCTGATCTCTGCTTCTGCTGGTGAAACCAGTCTGGGTGATCTCTTTGTGTTTTATTGACCTGATTGCTCTGGGTACCAAATTGACTGGACTTCTCATACACCTTAAGTTTATATCAAATGTAAAACTTCCAGTTTGGGCGTTGTTTTTTCCCCAGAATTCCAGAATTAATATTTATTTCCTAATGTCCCCACCCAACTCCCTTTCCTGAGAGCCTGGCAGGTGCTGGGACTCGCCATGGATGCTCATGCTGGGGTGGACCAGGTGACTTGAGGAACCCTCTGGGAGGCCTGTTGATATGTGTTTGTCAGTGGAACAGACAGCTCACTGTGGCTCCCATTTACAAGCTTCTTAAACTAGCTTCTAAACTAGCTTTTAACAAAGAAAATGTGTTAAAGTACCAATAAAACTGCTCTAATAAGCCCTCCATAGCAAACTCCTAATTGAAGCTCATAAAGAGAGCTCTAAACAGTATTTAAAGTGCAAAGAAAACATATTGGTCCTCAATGCAAACAAGTAGATGTGGTGCTGATGCTTTTTATTTGACCAACATGAAAGCTGCAGAACACAAAAATGTAGGTGTGGGATGTGTGTGGTTAGAAAGCTGGTTATTTGACTTACAGGCAGGTTTAAAATCTCTCCTTCAACAAGCAGGCGGTTCGGCTCCAGCGCATACAACCTGCCCAGAAACTTGTACAAATGCCTTTTTCATTTGTACCCTTCCCCACACGCATGGATGTACCTGCAAATGCAGGACAGAGCATGCACACATTTCGCTTGCTACTTACTGATTTACTTTTGATTTTCAACTACTGCAAATAATGCTTCTCGTCTCGGGGCTCCTGTGCCCCAGTTTAGACCCTCAATGACAGCACAGAAACGGAAATTACTCTGTGCCGTGTTGAGGGCATGCGGTGACTCTTCTTGACTCCTGTCAAGCACCCACATGCTGAAAGCATCTGGAGGGCTTCCCAGAGCCTGCTTTGAGAGCTCCTCCATGAGCAGCAACGTTAAGTTTCCTCCAAACCTACAGGTTTCTCCATGGTCTAAGGGAAGAGAAGCACACACAGATGTTAAAGAGGAGGCAGAGGAAAGGGAAATTACATTTGAGAATGGTGTAGCTTGGGAGAGAGCAGAGCAACTCGTGGCAACCCATCTCACCTCACTGTAACTCCCGTCCCCTGAAGAAGCAAACTTAGAAATAAAACGTATCTTCCTCCCAGTCGTATATCCAGCTATGAGCTCCACAGAATGGATTTCCCAGCAAAAAGTAATTGCCTTGGTCCTCCAGACACTGCAGCGCTTGTTCCCACTGAAGGCAATAGAAGTACGACGGCGGGGCTATCACACGTCCTGCTGGCCAGGACACACACCGGGGTGTGTTTAACTCGGGACATGCGGGTACTGCTAAGGCACGTCGGAGAGCTCCAGTTATACCGACAGCCTGCGTGGCCCCGGGCTTCCCTCGGTGGTGGGGAGAGGCAGCCACATGTGGAGGGGAGCAGGGGTGGGAGTCAGCCTGGTGGGGGCAGGGAGAGTTAAAAATACCATGGGCTGAAATTTTGGGATCAAAGGAGAGGAAATAATAGACTTTGAAGATGGGGAAGGAGGGAAAAGGAAGACTTAGAAGACACCATTAAATTAAAAATCTTTTGAAAAAGCACTCAAACCTTGCACAGCATATTTGGGCTGCAAGGCTGATACATCCAGCGGTGTTATCCCCCAATCTCCATCTTCCTCAAGCTCTTTTCAAGGCAGAGCTGCATTAAAAACCATCGTGCTGCTGATGAAACACTTTGTGGTTTTGCCTCAAGTAATTCACTGGTTTCCACAAAAACTAAAGGCATTTTTTATAGGGAAAAGCTGTCATTTCACTGTGCTAAGCTGTTTCTGCCATAAAAAGGTGTGATTTCACTTCCTGCACATGTGTGAAAATTTAGGATGTGTTCCAGTATAAAAGAACATGTTGCCACATGAAAAGCTGTGTTTTTAACAGCATTTGCAAAATCTCACCCTTGACCAAATTTGTCAGTTCTCACAAAATCTTAAAGACCAGACCGTGACTAGTTTTTCTGTGAGTGTACACAGAAGTGTTAAAATACTGTGGTGATGAGAAAGAAGAGAAAGAGAGAAAGAGAAAGAGAAAGAGAAAGAGAAAGAGAAAGAGAAAGAGAAAGAGAAAGAGAAAGAGAAAGAGAAAGAGAAAGAGAAAGAGAAGAAAGAGAAAGAGAAGAAAGAGAAAGAGAAGAAAGAGAAAGAGAAGAAAGAGAAGGAGGAAAAAAGGAAAAAAGAGGAGAGGAGAGGAGAGGAGAGGAGAGGAGAGGAGAGGAGAGGAGAGGAGAGGAGAGGAGAGGAGAGGAGAGGAGAGGAGAGGAGAGGAGAGGAGAGGAGAGGAGAGGAGAGGAGAGGAGAGGAGACAAAAGAAAGGGAAGGGTCCCATATATGCAGGGGCTTGACACAATTTTAAGTGCAGAATTTTCAAAGACTTTCAGTGGTATAAAGATCATCTGCCTCAGACAGAAGCTGTTGTTCCTGTGAGACTAAATGTCTTTGACCCTGGGATTCAGCAGGAAATGGGACCCTTGAGACCTTGTGGGACTGTGCTATACTAGAGGAGGAGGGAAGGACCCCTTTCTGCGAGGCATATTGCCCACCTGAGGGATGCTGCAGACCTCCTGTTGCACCCAGAACCTGGAGGAGAGAACAGCAGGTTCAAGTGGATGATGGCAAGACAAACAAATCTGAGAGTTTCCCTAAAACCAGTCAGATACTTCTGGTGAGGCTGGACTCCAAAGCCCGTCCACGTACTGCAGAACCTACAGGTTAAATAAGACTGGGATGCACCACGCAGAATAAGTTAAGAGAAGAAATGGTTGATGAAAGCTCTCAGGCCATCAGTACATCCTATGAAATCATCATAAGACCTAAAAAGTTTCTCATTTTCAGCTAAAAGGCTAGAAATATTAAAATTAAAAAAGGTTGATAAAATTATTTGGCTGCTGAAAACCGAACACTTCTAAAGCAGAGAATCTAATGCATCTGTTTTCCCCACATTGAATTAAAAAAAAAAATAGTAAATGTGAATTTTAGATATTTGGATTTTTGTTTACTTCAAAGGAGCCTTGTACTCTGCAATACCCATGTTCAACATATGGTATACATTATATTCTTTAGCATCTTGCTAGCACTCAAATGTACTCAATAATGTTTTATATCATCTTCATTACGAAGTTTCAGAAATTACTTAAAACACTACCAAAGGGCCAAGGCACTGCAATGACGTTCACCAAAATCAGCAAGAAATGATCCTTTTCAGTTGGAATTGTGAGTCCTGATGAAAACTAAAGTCAACAGAGAGCTTTGGATCAAGCCCTGAATCGGCTCTCCAAAACAGGTGCAGAACAGTGAATAACTCTAGGGCTGAAGTCAATTAGGCTCACTGAGGTTTGGTCAATTAGTCATTCTTTTGATCTCTCAATCTAGCAGAAAAGTAAAAAATGCTCATTTTTACTCAGTTCTTCAGCTGCGGGGGTGGGGGGTCCTCTCTCAGTATTGAAGCAGAAAAACTTCTCTGGACTTTTTCTGCTCTGTCTCACACGTTATTAGGTTTTGTGCAAAAGGGCAGGTTTGCAGATGCAGATGTTCAGATGAAGTACTGAGGAACAGGTTCCCGAAGGGCACTGGGGGCAGAGCTTCAGGATATTAAAGGAGAGCAAGCTGATATTAAACCAGCATAAGCTGAATGTGAAATGGCACAGGGCTAGGCTCAATGCTGCAGCCCCTAAGCTTTCACACCCCACAGACGGGGAGCCCACATCTTCAGCAAATGCACCTGGAGAACGAGCTGGAATGGGTCCCACAACAAAAAAAAAACCACAAACCAACCGCTGCATAAAGAGACTGAGCTTCATAACTGGCAATCACAGAATCACTAAAGTTGGAAAAAAACTTTAAGATCATCAAGTCCAACCATCAACCCAACACCACCATGCCCACTAAACCATATCCTGAAGTGCCATGGAAGATATATTGCATCTGTTTTTCCCAGTTAGCTCTGTAATTTTATTCTTGGGCCTCTGCTATGACATGGAGAAGGACATGAAGAAATCACAGAATCACAGAATAGTTTGGGTTGGAAGGGACCTTTAAAGGTCATCTAGTCCAACGCCCCTGCAATTAGCAGGGACGTCTTCAACTACATAGGTTATTCAGAATCCTGTCCAACCTGACCTTGAATGCTTCCAGGGATGGGGCATCTACCACCTCTCTAGGCAACCTGTGCCAGTGTTTCACCACCCTCATCAGGAAAAATTTATTCTTTCTATCTAGTCTAAATCTTCCCTTTTTTAGTTTAAAACCATTACCCCTTGTCCTGTCACAACAGGCCCTGCTAAAATGTTTGTCCCCATTTTCCTTAGAATCCTCCCTTAAGTACTTGAAGGCTGCCGTAAAGTCTCCCTGGAGCCTTCTCTTCTCCAGGCTGAACAAGCCCAACTCTCTCAGCCTTTCTTCACAGGAGAGGTGTTCCATCCCTCATTTTTGTGGCCACCTCTGGACCTGCTCCAACAGGTCCATGTCTTTCCTGTGTTGCGGGCTCCAGAGCTGGACGCAGGATTCCAGATGGGGTCTCACCAGAGGGGAACAGAGGGGCAGAATCACCTCCCTCGACCTGCTGGCCATGCTGCTTTGGATGCAGTCCAGGAGGTGGTTGGCCTCCTGGGCTGTGAGCGCACATTGCCGGCTCATGTGCCCAAAGAAAAGGTATAGGATTGTCCTGATAAGCCCTCAGGGCTCATGTCTTAGGATTCATAGCCAAGAACACCATCGGGCAGACAGCAGTGCCCATCATTCTTCCATCCCTGAAAGCTTCAAAACCTCTTAAACCTCTTAAATCCTGGCAGTTGCTTTACTCACCCCAGTCCTGAGGAATTCAGGTGTAACTGTGCCTTCCTGACCACCTGACTTACCTGGTGCCCTCACAGCGAGGTGTTTGGTGTGCCAGTTCCTCAGTGCTCAACCTCTTTCACCAAGAGTGGGATATTCACATGGTCCTGGGAGCAACGGGAGGGAAATCTGCATTTAGTGCACTCATGCAAGACGGGGTCAGAAGATCACTCTGGCTTCCCTCCCTATCCCTTCCCTCCAGAAGCTGTCTAGCATAGTAGTTTCCAACTCCTCAGGTGGATCCGCTCTTCCAAAATAAAAATGTCCCTGTCCCAGAATAATTAACTCTACCTTTGCAGGGGGAATAGTCATTATTTTTAACAAAGTTAGTCTTATCCTACAAGTAGGTTTATCCTTTAAGTTGTTCTATCCTATGAAGGAATAAGGGACTTACCTTCGTATTGTTAAATTATACTGGCAGTGCCCAAGCAGAACTGTTATTTCAGACTAGCCAGTTCTGCATGCCCAGACAAGGCCTAAGGCTTTTAATAGTTAAAATCAACATGAACCTGTTTCCCAAAGTAGAGCTAAAGCAGATTCAAGGATTATTTATAGGAATGGACATACGGTTTTGCATTCAGGCACAAGGTACAATCTGCCTCATAGCACTGAAACTGTTGTTGGAACTATAGATTAATTTTCTGTACCTTAGCATAGTCGTGTGTACTCAAAACCATGCCAGCTTGTAACCACAGACCGCACAGCTTCCCCTGTGGAGCCAAAGCACTGCATGTCGTGAGGATGGCATCAATACAATATTGAAGGCTCAAACTGCTGGATACAAGCCAAAGAACATAAATTAAGAAACATTTTACAGTCTAAACATACTGGAAACTGTATGCAGATCTGACCCTTTTCAGGGTGATTTGAAAAGCACATGGGTTTAGATTATTTTGATGGATTAAGTATTTTACTGAACTGTCTGCTTTAGCAGGTTCTAATCAAATTTCAAAGAATAAATTTCTAACATATTTTTAAACATTTGTGTATTGTGGGATAAATCAAACAGTTTGTAGAGTGAAACCCTGGCCCTACTGAAATCAGTAGGAGTTTCCCTTTTGGAAACTCCTGTTGACTTCCAGAGTCATACTTGAGAAAATACTCCAAAATTGGACAAACATGGTATGCTTCTCTTCTGACTAAAGAACTCTGGAACTAAAAAAATGAGTACATTTTTATCAATACAGATACTTCCTCCAGGGTCCCTTGGAACAGAGGAGACAGAAACCACAAAGATAAGTTCCCTGGCATTAACACCATAACGTTTCCGTATTCTTCCCCCATACAATTGGTTGTAGGAAAACTTCTCTCACAGTATCTGTCGAACTTGGCATGACTGCAAACTTGGCATGACTTCCAAACCTGCTGGTATCTTCATTCAGTCCTTTATCTCTGCGTGCACCCAGCCCTGGTAGCTGACAGACTTGACGAGTAATACAGAGACCCTATTAACCTGCAATTAATGGATCCGGTTTTGGATAAGCAAGAGCTGGTGTAATTGCAGTGGGCTGGTTGCTAGTGCAGATGTGCATCCTTCAAACATTTGTTTGTGTTTCTCCATTGGCAATGAATACCCTGGCATAAGACGAACAGAAAGGAGAGGAAGGCACAGGCACAGAAAAATGGTCAGACCACCGTAACGGCAAACTGGCCATGGCCCTGCTACCCATCCGGCTGTGCCCACCCCTTCCCTGGGATGTGGTGGGGTGGGGGAAGGGACGGCTAGCTGCCAGCCAAAGTGGCCCCCTCAGCCTTTCCCCCCGACACCTGGCAGTCACCGGGCCCAGCCTTGCACCAGCAAAACTGTGCTACCTACCCTGCGAGGAAGCGCAGAACCAACAACCGTTCGTGCCCTCGTCACCTGCGCTTTACCACTCCAGAAAAAAATTTTACCAGGTTATTTGTGATTTACCAACAGGTGAGAGGCCAGTGAGATTGTCTAACGGTGCTCTGCCCGAAATTCATCTGCAGACACGTTTCTTTACATTGACAAAGTCCTACGCCTTCTGACGTGTGACAAAAATGTGGCTCATCAGTTTGTCTCTCTGGGATGACCTTGGCATACTACCAGCAAAGGTACTGAGGAAAGGTACTATGATCTGACCTTGACGCCGTAGGACTGAACTGCACAATTCCCACTGGCTTTGAGAGTGCAGAGTCAACCCCCCATGACTGTGCTGGGGGCAGAGTATTCACAGGCAGGTCTCTAGCGGTGCCGTATGGTTGACTCTGGCATGTTTTTACGGGCAAATGCACCAAAAGGCAAGGACCACAAAATAGCTGAGGTACACAACTCCCACCTCTGTGCCTCTGGAGGTCTGAGCCCAAAATCCATTTCCTCTGAACTGAACTTGGCTGCCACCCGTCCCCCCGGAGACCCTGAAGTCTCTCTGTACCAGTATTTTCTGCAGTTAAAACCACTGGGCATCCAAGTGCTTGCTGCTAAGAGCGGCTGGAGCTAAGTAAGAACGGTCCCTGTTCTCCTACTAGTCAGTGAATCTCTCCCCATCCATAAAGGATTTCCCACCCATCTGTGTGTGGGGACACAGAAGTCCTCGTCTAAGCTGTTGTGTGAGTAGAAGGCAGCAATGCACCTCGCTAACGCGGCAGCCTTGCAGGCAGAGCAGGCAGAGCAGGCAGAGCAGGCAGCCCCCATGTCAGGAGCCCACGTACAGCCTCTCACTGTTGAACTTGCGGCTCCCAGCCCCTCCGGTCTCTTTGCCATAAGGGACAGAAGTGGTCAGGCTTCTTATCTGAAAAGGGAAAGGGCCATGTCCAACGCTGCTCTGCAGAAAACGTAATGTTGCATATTTCAATACTCAGCTAGTGTTTTTCAGTGCCCCCAGAAAATTACACTGTGGGGGAAAAAATGACTTAAAAGCAGCAAGAATTATTCAAAACTTGAAAGAAGGCAGCTCATTTTTTCCTGTTTTTTTCTAGTACTCAGATTCCAGTATTACTTATGAGCTTATGAAAGTCTATAAACCAGAAGCAGATAGAGAACAGTTAGTGCTGTCAGGGTAGCTGTCCCTTTGCAAACTTCTCAGTTGGCAGAAGTCATTAATGCAGACATATCTCCCTGCCCCGGTATCTTATACTGGTCCTGAAAGGTAGAATCGAAATAAGAAAGCAGTCCATGCTGGCAAAGCCATTTATAAAATTAATGTCTGTCTGTGCTGTTGCGAGCTGTGCCTCCACTACGGGTTTTATCACTATAGAAATTTCCTAAAAGCTACCATACTGCAGACCAACATTACGGCACCAGCAGAAGTCTCTGCACAGAGTCAGTCTCAGAAGCAGCAGAAGTGGGAACTCGCCTCCGCCAGCCCCTGGAGAGGGAGCCGCTCCATGAATTTTGTACATATAGAAGTTGTTGATAAGCCCTCTTGCAACATCAGTGCCGTTCCCATAGGCATTGGAGCAACCACTTCCTTTCTTCTAGTTTGCAGCTGCCTGTTTAGCTCAAGAGAGAGAGCAGAGATTAAGACCAGCTTAATAGGAGAGAACACCTGGAGCAAAGCCGGCTAGCGGCTCCTGCATCCCCAGGAACAGCTCTGTGAAATGAAAGATCCATGGCAAGGTCCATTCCTTTGACAGGGAACAGCGACATGATCCTAACTGCAATGGGGAATGCAGCGACTCTCCCGCTCCGCTCCAGCTTGACCACTATAAGTTTTTATTCTTACAGCATTTCACTTTCCTGTGCTTGGAAAGTTCTGCGTTTGTTGACTTTGTGTCAGCTGATTAATTGGGTATTAGCGATGCTTTGGGTGAAATCCTCGTCCCGCCAAGCAGGAGGGGAATTATGCCAACGATTAAACTCAGAGTTTATGATTGAATTTCCATACTTTTACTTTATATGTGACAGCCGCTGTGACTGGGTCTCAGGGTAATTCACAAAGAGGAATACACTTCCTAATGGCTGCCCCCATCTATGAATATGCTAGATATATTTCACATATTGAAAAAAGAGGAATAACCTCCCTTGGACTGTAAGATTATATGGCATTGTGCAATGCAGTGTGGACAAGTCCTTGGCTACCTTCTGTAGGAAGTATGTGTTATGTTATTTATTTTCAGCAGTATGAAAATAGAGCCTAAACCAGGGACAGCCAGGGCTGCCGCCTTTGTTTGGGCTTGAGTCAGACCTGGAGAGCACACTGGCTAGGACTTGCTCTGCCTAATTTCAGTAGCCAAGCTGATGCATGATACGCTTCCTTTGGCAGTGAAGTCACATTTTTCCTGCTCCCCTCTATGTGCAACTGTTCATTTCTGCATCCTGTTTACCAGCCCTTACCTGAAGAAGCAAGTATGCACGCGGGGGCCACGCGTGTTCTAGGTTGAAAACAAAAATGACCTTCTGGAAAAGATGTGTTGGGTTTTTTTAACCTGGATTTTTATTGCTATTTTGGTTATAGCATGGCTCCCCAGGCAGCTGGGCCAGCCACACTGCCAGGGCAGCAAATTGCAACTGGGGAGCAGAAGAGAGCAGCCAGGAGCTGCCTTCATTGTCTCTTTCTGCCAGAGAAAATGTATCCTGAACTGCCTGCAGGCAGGGAAGCACCTCATCACCGCCTGCTGCAGAGCAGGGACTGGGGACGAGAAGCTGCGTATGGCAAAGGCAGAGATGACATGAGATAAAACATCCCCAGCCTTTCTGAGCACAGTTGACCCCCTTCAGGAATCCTCAAACATCACAGCCTGGATTGGGAAAAAATTAAAGACATGATGGGTACATCATACCTTGGGAGCAGAGATCTCGAGCCGCTGGCACCCTGGGCAGACTCCGCACCTGGCCACCGTGCCCATGGGATGTGAGGAGGGACCCAGCCTTTCCACTCCCTGTACCACGTCCTCAGGCAGCAGAGGGACGCAGGAGGCCATGAAGGAATAGAGCAGCAAGGTCTACGGGGGTCTCACAGGAGCAGCCTGGGCAGTGCAGAAAGCCCTGGGGCACTGGCCAGTGCTTCAATGACAAGTTGTCCTTCCTGTCTTGTGACATGTGATGGCGATATTGATCACCTGCAATGCTGAAAGTCACCTGCTCCAAAAATACCAAACATAGGGGTATTTTATATTCCTACATCTCCCATGCTGGCACCAGTGGCAGGACGTCCTTTATCTTGGCAACACCTGTGTTTGCACCTTTTTGCCTTTCAGGTGGCTCTTGCCGCGCTGGGGGTGCCGCCAGCAGTGCTCAGCAGCGACGCTCAGCAGCCGTGCTCGCACCGCACACCCACCGCTGGCGGCGCGGAGGGGAGTCCGATCCGCCCCTGGTACGGAAGCAGCAACGTGGGGCAACTCTACCACCTCCCTGAAGTCCACATTGGCTTGCTGTTGCTATTAGGCAGAATCCAAAGTGTTAGATGTGATAAATAAATCCCGAACATTTTTAGTGCCAGCTACCTCTCCCAGCCAGGTGTGAGTTCTCAGGATTTTTTTCATAGCAATTGCGGCACTAGCAGATCATTTAGTGGAGGGTAAGAGAGCTTTTCACTGCAAATGGTTGAGTTTCTGTTCAACTAGTTATGCCCATTTTATTCCGAAGAGACTGGTAATCTGCAGCAGAGATCACCGAGAAGCCAGATCACTTCAAGCACAAAGAAGAGCACCAATATAAGTCTGACAGGTTATGAATAAATAATGTCAGTATTCACAGCAAGGCTCTGTAAAAGGAAACGCTGGACCACACTTGTTTTTTCAGCTTCTCTGGTCAGAGCAATAAACCCACCACCTGCTGATAAGGTTGGTGGGGCTCTCTGTGAAAGCAACGCTCCCACTCAGAAAGATGCTACTCTCCAGGGCAGCATGGAAGGAGTAAAAGCAGAGGCACCAAGGAGCCCTTCAGCTCTACTCACTAGTTAAACTCCACTGATGCAACGTTAAGTACATGCCTAAAGGATAACTTCCAGAATAAGGCCCCCTAATATTTGCATTGATTTCTTTAAACCGGATCTTCTATAAATCTTCATCGCTCTAAAAATGACTACTCAGCTAGGCTCCAGAAAAGTACACAGTTTCTTCTAATTGCCTTCCTTCATTGCCTATTAGAAATAAACACATCTACATTTTCAATCAATGATCTGTGATTTTATTTTGACCAGGTTTCTTCTTTCACCCGAGGGTTTCTTTTTGCTGTTGTGTTCCCAGATAACTTCCCGCTGGAGTTGGAAATTATGGGACTGTTCTTCCAATTACTGTGTGAACTTAGGTTTCTAAAATTCAAAAAAGTTTGAACTCAATGAGTTTGACAGGCAAGCAAAACCTGGGGCAAAAAGAAAAAAAAAATAAAGGAAAAAAGAAAAAAAAGTGAAATAACAGCAAGACAACAGTTTCATAAATTTGGAAAGAGGGTTTCTTGCCAGTGTGTTTTTATTAACTGCTATATAGGAAATGAGACTCAAAGTATTGAAAAGATTGGGGGGGGGAGAAGGATCAGGTAAAGGGATTGCAAAACAACCACAGACAAGTTTAAATTGCTCCATTGAAGAAACAGGCTTCACGTGCCTCAGAATCATTAACCAAGAATCACCACCAGCTATAAAAGTCCTCACAACTAACCAGTAATAACCAGTAATGACAATTTGCCTCTTCTTTTTCCACCATAAAACACCCAGAAAGAAGCAAACACAAAAAAATACATTTGAGTTCATATTGTCAGAAGTCTGTGAGAGTTTCTGCATGCCAGACCAGTGCTTTGTTGGTTTTCCTTTGAAATGCTGGACCCATTGGCATAAACAGATTGGCACATACTCCCAGAGCAACAAGTACAGGAGATACTGAAAGGTACCGCCACTGACAATTATATAAACACCACACTTGCAAGTAAAGATAGACCTGAGGTGTTTTGGGAGGGAGAAGCCATTGGTGAAGTCTGTCTTTCTGTTTGGGTTTTGTTACTATGGTTTTAGGACTAGTTATAGTAGTTGGTCATCTAATAACTTCCACAGAAAGTGCTTACTTTCCAGTGAAATTCTGCCTTTGATTTCTCTGTAAACGATCCTCAGCTCTCCCAATCACACCCCAATAACCTTGCATTATGTCCACGTTAATCCTTCTCTCCCTACCTACTTTACAGACTTTACATTTGAAATTAGAAGTGATTATTTTGTTACTCTGATTTATCATTTTCCACCTGAAAAAAGTCCATATGAGTTTTCTATACGCTATAAATAACGTAATACGTTCTTAGATTGAATAACAAAGTTATAATTCAATCTGGGAGCTTTCCTGCCATTCATAAACCCTCAAGTTGTACGCTGGTGGTTCCTGGTGTCAGCAGAAGCCCGTGACTGAATTTTATCCATGCAGACAATCAGGGACCACATATTACTCACTCAGGGTATTTCTATAAATGACAGGTTTTGAATGCCCTGAAATATAAGGCAATGCTAGAGGAAGTAGGATGTTAAGTAGGATGTTAGTCATGAGGACAGTTAATTTTTTATACATTTAATGACACTGTGGCATGGCTTGTGGTTTTTCTTTTTCCTTTTTTTCTTCCTGGGGAAGTAAATCATGACCTGCACATATAGGAAATCATATATTGTTGATAAGCAAGTGCTTTTCAGTTCATTATCAAGAAAGACAATAGTGCGGAAAGGAAGGAAGAAAGGAATGAAGAAAGGATGGTGGAAAGGAAAGAGGGAGGGAGGGAGGAAGAAAAAATTAACAATATAACTGTGAATTAAGCTATAATTTTCTGTTACAAAAAATTCTCAATAGAATTATACACAGGAGGGCCCTGTGTTTTCTATTTGTCCTGCAAGGTGACAAATATTTTTGCACATCTTTCTGGTTTTCACTGGCTACTCCATGTTGAGTGCCCACCTCAGCAGGCAAATTTCAAAGGGGTAATATCCATAATGGGCCATTATATGGGGAACTGGTCAAGCACTGTCAAAAATTTATAGCTGTTGAAAGCATGAACATGCCCTGTGATGCACAGCTGGGTCGGTCACTGAAACATCAAATGTCAGGGTCTTTATAGAAGCATCTAAATGATTGACAAGCCACGTAGGTGTTATTTGAAAACCCTCCTTATATTTGTAGTGACAAAGGAGATTCACAGTTGTGTTGGGGCAGGGCTGGGTATTAAGGGATGCACTGGAAGATCATCAGATAATTCTTTGAAATATATCCTGAGATGTGTTTCTGGGAACAGAACTATTGCAGTCTCAGTACTTAGTAACCTAACTTCAAGTTAGGATTGTGATATAAAGGAATGTTCCTTTGGTTTTTGTTTGTTTGCCCAGGAAAAAAAATATATTATACTCTTTCTGTGGCCTTCAGAAGTGACCTGGTCCCTTTTCAGGATATAATAAAGGAAATAATTAAAGTCCTGGGAAAGGTTTGTTATGGAATCACTGTTTCTCTAGAGCCAGATCAAGTAATAAAGTATTTTACTAGGATACAAAAGGCCCTGGTAATTTAAGAGAGAAGCAAACTTTTTTCCAATATAGTTTCAGATTATATCATCTCTTAGGAATCCTTTGTGACTGGTCTTCTATTTAAAGAGAAATAGCCCCAAACTAATAGGATACTTGACCCCCAATTATAAATTGTCCTACTGTCATAGTCAGTACTATTTTTTATTACTGCTCATGTTTTTTTAATTTCTCTTTCAAATAAATCTACTCTTTCCACTGTTTTCACCAAACATGGGCCAAAAGAATCAATTTTTGATTCCAAATTCCAAAAACCTGATGTCTCAGGAGCTGGTTCCACAAACTCTTCCCTTGCGTTATTTTTAATCTTGGGAAAATGGATCTGTGGCAGCAGCTAAATCTTTTGTTTCCTGGGGTAGTGTCCTCCCCCAACAGATCCCTACCCCTGCAGGGAACTTTCAGTTGCTTTCCTGTGTTTATGAAAAGGATCGTCGCTGATTTTGTTGCTTATCTCTGAGCTCTTTGTCAAACCTTTAAGATATGTCCCAAGGCATAGCTCTATTATCATGTGAATACATATATTTATTTGTCTGACATTGCTGGCCATATTTCTGAGAGCGGCAGAAAAAATATCATAAGAAGTTTGCCAGAGCTATTTGCCTGAGGCCACCCCTCCCCTGTAGCTCCCTCTCATTCTCCCAGTTATGCTCAGCTTCCACATGGCAACAGGGATCCACCAAAACCAAGAGTATGGACTTCCAGGCCTCAACATAGCTATTTGGGGGGATGTTGCCTTAAACGTAGTGAGCCTTCACAGCTCATTGGCTTATTTCTTGCAGCACAAAGAGTTCAAATCATCTGCTTGTTAGGTTTCTGGGCCAACGATAGTATGAAAGTTGCAGTTATGATGTGCACTCAAACCTAACCTAGGAGCACAGCCTAAATGCCAGCTAGACCAGCTAAATAAGATTAAATCCGTACAGCACAGTATTAGTGTAAAAGTTATTGCTTGTGGCCAAGGTATTATTCTGTGTAATTCCCTTATTCAACAGCTTAATTTTGTGTCCTGCATTATGGACCAGCTACTCCTGTTCCTGTCTTTATTTCCTGTAATACCCATAAAATGTCAAGGGCTTTCCAATGTAGAAGATAGACATGGACTTTTTTCCCCAGAATCTTTTACATTATAAAATAATCACATTTACAGTCTAAAACCTGTTATTAAACTGATGGATTTTCACTGAATTTTACCCTTGGTTGCTTTCTTAGCCAGGGCGAGATGTGTGTTCCTGTGCTCAGGTCTAAACGAAGGGCTGAAACAAGCCCCGTCCCCAGTGAGCAGCTGGGGAAATGCTCACTTTAGGGGAAGCAGACACTGGGCCTCCTCGAGAAAGATCAAAAGGTAAATCCTGTGTCCTGCCAACCTGTTCTGAACCTGGACATCAACAAGTAAAGCAGCTCAGCCAAAGCACTCTGCCTTTCAAGAGGAAAAAAAATAGATGTTTATATTTAGCCGCCTTACTATAGACACCCAAATTTGAATAGTTTAACCCCAGCTGCCCACTTCAACCCATTATCAGCCACTTTGGAGGCTGTTTTACAAGGATTAACTCACCTGAGTCTCTGCTATATTATGAAAATAGAATGTGGCACCTCACAGTTTGTTCTTACTGTTGCTGCTGCTGCTGAATGTTTTTGGACTTGCCAGAGACGTCACCAATGCAGAGGGGAAAACAGGCACTTCCGAGTTCCCTGAGGCTCCCTGTATTCCTCCACAAAGCCCCTAAGATCACACTCCAGCAAGCTCAGCTGAAAAAAAGTCGCCATGGCTTGATGTAGGCAGATGCGGACAGGCTACAAAGGGAATTGAGAGGTCTGCTTGAGTATTTTTTTTCTGCTTGGCTAAAAGATGGTGATCTGAGAACTAGTCAGCACAGAACTATTACATACCAAGAGTCCAATATTATATTTTTTAATTTAATTGGTTTCAGTGGTAGCTAAGGAGACTTGCAGCTATGCAAGAATAGGTGCTAAATCTATTTTGCCTACAGAAATTGTATTTTGCTTTGGAAAAGCCCCAGCTGAATTTTGAAAAGACTTTACAAGTTCACAGGCTGCACCTGTAGGTCTAATGTCTGCAGCACTCTGCAGAAAAGTCTGTTTCTTGTGTGAATTCCCTGCAATCGCAATCTCCTCTCCTGTTGCACCACTTAAGCGCTGGATATTAGCTGTCACAAGCAAAGTAGTAGCTACAGCTGCACCTCATCCCCATTGTACTTCATATTGACTCACTTGACCTAGGAGAACCCTCCAAAACTTTCACATAAAACATTTGGGTAAACAAAAATTGATTATTTATAAATGATCTCATGTTGTTGTGCCATGGCCAAAACTGAGAACAGCCATTAGCCAGCCTGTCGACCAGACCTTCGCTGGGCTGGTTCAGTTTAGATAGCCTGGAGTGCTGTTGCTGATATGTTGCACCGTGTCTGCCTCTTTGATTACACCTCTGACTGTCTTGTCCATACAAGGTATTCAAGGTGGGGTATTCAAAACCACACTTAAGACTGTCATATTCAAATAGCTGTGCAGATATTAGTTAAACTTTTCAACATCCCCGCCAGCTGGGAAAAGATCCTAGTATTATCATAAACATTCCAGAGGTGGCAGATGTGAAGTCAGAGATACGAAGACTTCTATTTCTAAGATATCTGCCTGAAGTTGCAGAACAAAACACACAATCAAAATTTTAAACAAGCTTATATGGAAATGGCCAAATATACAGACATGTTGCCATTCTGAATCTCCCCGAATTTCAGCAAGCAGTTAGATAGTGTCTATGAGATGAAGGACTGTCTCTGCACACAGCATTTGCTATAAGTAATCAAAATATAGATACAGGTGGTTATTAGAAATCATCAAGAAATGACACAACTCCCAGTCTAAATAAAAAAAAAAGTCATAGTATTAAAACTTTTTAAAGAAACACAGATGTTTCAATGAAAAAGTTGTGAAGAAAATTTTTAATCTCTGGGATAGAATTACTGTGTGGGAAAACCAACTTTGGATAGCCAAGATCCCCCATCTCACCTTGGACCGGGAGATGTCAGGTCAAATTTCTCATCTGAACTATTGCCCTAATATACTAGACTATTAAGGCTTTTTTTAATCTGCCTATTTTTTATTTTCTCTCCTCTCCCTTGAAAAAGAAAAAAAAAAAAAGGAAGAAAGATCTCATATTCTTTCTGCACTGGAATGAAAACAAATTTTGAAACCGCAACATTTTTCACAAAACAGAATTCTTGTTTTCCGGCCAGCCCTATTACTTATTATTATCGACCTTTCAGAGACTCCAATTTGAAATTTTTAGCTAAGTTTCACCAGGAATCAGTGCCAGAGCTGCAGTCAGTGCTCCAAAATCCCCAACTGCCCATTCTGTTAGCTCTCTCACACCAAAGATCCCTCCCCTCCCCAAAAACAGCCCAGGAAGAAAAACCACTAATAGTCTTCACCCTTGCAAAGAAAACTGTCTGAGTTTTGTGTTTGTGCAGCAAGAAATTCTTCTGTCCTTTCCCATAATAACCTGCTCAGATATTTTTTAAACAGCTGTAACCGATGCCGTCCTCAATAAAGTAAACGAAAGAGAGGAAAAACACGCACCGCAGCACGTTTGACAGTCAGACACCTAGAAGAGAAGTGGTTCAGGCCCCGAGGGACGCGGCGTCAGCGCTCTGCCGCTTGAAACTCCCCACTCCGGCTACGGTTGGAAAGTGTCATGTCTTTGACACCTTTCTCCCAGAAATGCTTCCCTGCGGCAGATGCTGCTGTCATTAACATTAGGGAAGCTCAGGACAAGCATGATGTCATTGTGACATCATTCCTTCTGTTCCTGGGTTACCTGGGAAGCAGAGCTTCCACATACACTGCAGCACCCGCTTTCCTAGGTGTGTTTTAAGGCAGCAAAACTTTTAAAGTCTGTCTCCTGTCCTCTCACGTCCCTAAGCTTGGTGTGACACCCTATCCAGATTTACACTGCACGTTTTACTAGCACATGGGGCCTGGGACATACCCTCTGGCAGAGACATCTGGAATGCAAGTAAGTGACTGTGTTACTTGGCAAAAGACAATTTCACTGACAATCTAAATATCGAAGGGTTTTTACCTAAAGCACTTTTTTTTGCCCCCCAAAGAAAGGTCAAAATTGAAGATTTTGAATAGTCTTACATGTTTCCCAGACCAGTCTCATATGCGGTCCTGTTCCCGTCTTCCTAACCTCTAGTCCTCCTCCACCTTATCTTTTGTTGGAAAGTGTAAGAAGATCTTGTGTATGTATATACAGCCAGCTAGATGCTGAAGCCTTCAAAATGGTCTGTTGGCTTGGAAGGGAATAGGGCAGCCAGTGTTTTTTTTCTTGGATCCTCTCAGTAATAAGCATTTGATTAACATGTTCTTGGCACCTCCCTTTTATTCCATCCAGCAAATAAAGTCTCTTTGAAAATGTCTAGTTTTCCTTTATCAAAACTCAGCATCTTTGAGGGAAAGCTTTGTTTACTCCACAAAAATGGGTCAGGATGATGAAGAACCACACTAAAGATTTAATGATCATTTCTGGGTAGGTCTCCTCCTGTACCATTCATTATAGAAAATAGGGGTCATGCCCATTCCTGATGCAATGAAATTGCCTGTACCGACAGTCAGGGACTGAATATAACCTCTTGAAACATATAGGACTAGATCACTCTTGGGGAGGAGCCCAGAAAACTTCTGCCCTGACAGTTGAAAGCAAAATTTGAGCATGAGCTTGTTCTTACTGCAAGTATTTAAGCATACAGTAAATAATAGCTGGGGCCCTATTGCGCTGGCCCCAAGAAAGATGGATCCTGCTGATCTTTATACAGCGCTTTTAAAAGAAGTATTTTGTGGACAAGAAAAACATTGAGAGATCCTGCCTGCAGACACTTTCAAGGAAACCGAATCCTGGACATCCAGAACCAAATACAGATCATGCGTACCTGACCAGAGCTCCGCTTTTGTCAGTCATTTACCCTGGGTCTGACTGTGGCTCTGTAGGATTACTGCAAGTATACGTGAGGCAACAAGACCGAGATGGTTTTAAGAGATTTGCCACTGTTTTAAGAGATTTTTCACTTCCATAAATGAGATATGGTCCAAAAGAGAGATTTCTTCTTTCTAACACAGTGGCTGTCATATCAAAGGACTACCTTTGCTGTGCCATACCTTTTAGCCAACTCAGAGAAGACACTACTTGTCTGGCTTATATTTCGCATGTCCTGTTAGGAAAGAAAGGCAAGTCCCTGTGATTGACCTTATCTGTTTAAAAAAGACAAAACATTTCAATGAGTAATGGCCTATTAAAAAGACTGATCCTCTGGAGAATAACTCTTCCATAAAGAGAAGATGGCCAGTGGAGAGGAAAAGTGGGAAGAGAGGTGCTGAGCACTGTCACACGTTGGAACCATGCGCTGGGTTATAAATCACGGAGATGTCCTTGGCTGCAGTCAGGCAGGGGCTCAGAACCATTCCCAAGGAGGGGTTCTAGATGCACGCTATTTCAGGATCTTATCTTGATGAATGGACGATGGCACTTCAGTGGATATTGCATTAGCCATTCTGCACTTTTACTGCTAATTGGCTGTAGGGTGAAGACAAATTGTCTCCTTTCCCCTCTGAACAGTGTCAAGATTAAACAGTGAAAGGACATGGAAAGAATAATTGCTTAAGGCTCTGGCGTGATGTTTTCTCCTGTACAAACATACAATTAGGCTGTCTTAACCTCCCAATGTAGCAATAAACACCACTTCACAAACTAATTTACAGGCAAAAGTCAGAGACGGGGCTGGAGCTCTGCTCTGCAAGGCGAGGGCCCTGTCATTCAGCCAAGGGGGCAGTTCCACTAATTTAAGCCAGCAAAAATCCTTGTATGCTTTCCTCCAACTCAAATGAGACTGAAATAAAGTCTATACATTTGAATCATTGAGCAAACCAGCTAATAAAAACTGCATTTGTGACTGGTCATAAAAAAAGAATGTAATTGGTCATACTCAAGAAACTGCTCAGAACCGGGAAGCGAGGGGAGCAAGGTCTTAATAATATTGACTTTTCTAACACTTTGACATTTTGCTGCCTCCTTCACTATCTGTCAGTCAGTAACACCTATGGACGGGAACTGCCAGCGCACATTTCTTTAGTCGGGCTGATGGCAGGACCGGGTTTGCACTGGAGACACTGCGCTTTTCATGCGCCACGTGCTGCCCTCCACTCACCGAGGGGTCACCCAAACCGTATTTGGTGCTGTATTTTCAAAGACAGGGCAAGCTTTTATTTTCTAAATGCAAAGAGCAGTGCAAACTGTGAAATATGAATTGACAGTCCTCGGCAGGGGTTACAAGGGAAAGCTGTCCCAGGTCCTCCTCGGGTTGGGTGGGGTCCCGTGTCCACCCCCGTGCCATGCTGGGCACCTCTCACAGCCACAGGCACTGCCCCGACTGTATGGCCACTGAGCCATGTCCAGCTCTGTGTGAAGGACAGATCTCTTGGGAGACCTTAAAGAGCTTTCTGGACTCTAAAGTTTGCTGCCCCAATTTATCTGACTTAGGTCAAAACACAGCTGAGCGAGCTGCTCCGGGCTCCTGTATAAACCTGGAGTTGAGATACAGGCACTGCCTAAAACCTAAGTCATCTTGCTTTCACAGGGAATTCAGATTGAAATAGCAAACCTGGATTATTTAACCAGAGATAGGACTGTACTTTTTTTTGGCAATGCTTATCTGTGCTAGACCAAGAAAACCACAGCGTAAACTTTGAGAACTACATTGGTGTAAATAATCCCAAGTTATCGCCTGTGACCCCTGTTGCACCCTCAGTGAACCTGACTGGAATCCCAGTGTCACTGGTAACACTGTGAGGGATCCAGTCCACTCAGTCCTTTGGATGGCTGACTTGAGTGAGGTCTAGTTGCAGATTTTGGTCCCTGTCCCAGGGAGCAGATGGAATCCTCAGGCTGCTCCCCTCATCCCCACCACATCTCCATGCTTTGGCTTTTTCAAGACCCCAGGTGGAGTTGAGGCTCCTCTCCAACCACCTCTGGGTCACAGCAGGCTTCTAGGAGGGCAGATGGGGTCAGATGGGCATCCTCTTCCCAGAACAGGTACTTCTGGCCACTAACATTCATTGTTCTAGGATCCTTCAGCCTAAGGATGGAAGGACCTAATGAATTTAGCTGCCTGTGAGGTTAGGAAAGTGGCTAGACTGAATTCTTCTTTAGGTCTTAGGTTCTGGAGTCTCCATTTAGGAGAAATGAATCCCACACTGTATAAAGAGGCAACATAAAAATATTCCCTGCCTCAGGGGGATCCACTCACTGGCTTAGGCGATGTGCATCACGCATTATTCACATTCATCACTGGCTATTCACTGCAGTAAGTATCACCTTTTTTTTTTCATACACTCAGCGTGCACGATAGGTGTTTTCACTTTCTGTGACAAGCCAGGACAGTTGATATTTTCACCATTTGCAAAGCTGTAACATACTGACCTTTGTCAGCTGTCTTCAAGTCAGCTTCACAAAAGCATAGTAAGCTTTATTTCTTTCATTTATTTCCTCCCATAAGCTGTCAGTATGGCCCATTGTCCATTGTTTTTTCTAATGTGTCCCTTAAGGGTAAACATGGCTCCAAATGACAATAACATTTTGCTGAGGCTCCTAACTAGCCCTTACTGTAAGTCTGTGCCTGGTTTTGTCAAAAGCAGTATCACTTTCTTCAATAAAATATCTTTGAACAGCAACAGCACCTCTGTATTTTGGAAGGTGGGCCAGCTCTAGCTGCACCGCTGAGAAACTGCCGTCTTTCCTTTCTTCCTCAGCCTTATAACAGTATAACAAATAATAAGGTTACCAGAGGGTATGCAGCTTAGTGTGTAAAAAAAACCTAATCACATATCTTTATTTCCCATAAACACTTACAGCTGCAGCTTCTCTGCCAAAAGAAAAGGGTGGTTTTTCCAGTGGGGTTGCTAAATTCAGTTATCTCATTGGGAAACATCAATGGAGGGAAGGGCAAGAGAGCTTTTACTTCCACATGACTAATGAAGGCAAATCCCAGGAGGAGTGAAAGATCTCTCTCAAAGTAAAAGCTACCTGTGCTGCTCTGAATTGGGGTTTTAGGGCAGGATATCTACCACGGGGTAAGTAAACACTCTTTGAGCAGTCAAGACATAGCCTAAGAACAAAGTTGTTTTCAAGAATTTTAAAGCTGATACAGAGGTCTTTTCCTCTGAAATCTCAGTAAAGGCTGGTGGGATACTGATGAAGACTGTAGAGGATGTCACGTCTTCAGGGCTGGACAGACTAATTTATGCAGCAAAGCTTAAAAACTGTCCTGAGGGGATCTGTGTGGGGAACCTGGGCAGCAGGAAAGAATGTGATTTAGGAAACGTTCCCGGCTGGGACTCACCTACAGATCTTACATGCCGAGACAGGATACTGGCACCTCCCCAAAGCAACAATTTTGTAAATCTCAGTTTTTGAAATGCACATCAATCCAGTATCTCTGAAGTAACCCTAGAAAATATGAGTGGCAACCAGGGTGGGCTTCATCTACATGCAGCAAGGCATTGTCATTGTCAAAGGAGGGACAGAGGCACTTGGAGGGTGCAGTTCACCTCAGCCTACATTAAGTGCTTAGGGTCAGGTGAGATTCATCCCAACCAGAATGTCCCCATGGCATGGTGCAGTGTCACGTGGGACACCCACCCCAGCTCTGAGCAAGCATGCAGAGTGAACACAACGGTGGCCTAATGCCCCAGCCAGGCTGGGAGAGCTTTTTGAACTGCTGGGCACAGCACCACAGTAAAGGAACCTACATCTTCCCTGGGTCATCGTGGGCACAGCAACCATGAGATTGGTTTTCTATTTTAAAGACAGCTCACATATTCAGGGAATTTCTCTTCACCATCAGGTTCCTGGGACCACAGAAGTTTACCCAAATCATGCTTATCAGGGGTTTCAAGCTTTCATCTCTACCTGTGGTAATCAGATGTGTACTTTCTGCCTGTTCTGACAGTAAAAACCTCCTGATGAAGTCAGCGTGAAAGGGCCACCGAGTATTACAGCCCTGCCGGTGAGTTCTGTGAGGATGCAGACAGCCAGAGCCAGCTGAGAGACGTAAGACCTCTGGGTAGACAACCCAGTCTCCCTGTTAACCTTGCTGCAGGTGCCGGACACAGAACAGATAAACAGCTGATGAACAGAGCAATTTCCAAGGGGAAAACACAAAAAGACTCAATCCCCTTGGCTGCCTCCTGCACCCATCCCACCCTACCCAAACAACAGTCATCTGGATGAAGGCATGATGCAGTTGCCTGTATAAAATCACTGGCTTGGAGGGTCGGCAAACTCTTTGAGGTCCTACACTGACCTGGTGTGGAAGATCCAGTCACTCAGCTCCCACTGGCTTCCCAGGCTTTGAATTTGGGGGAGTATTTTGATAACAAATCTTCAGACACTGCATCTTACTCTGGGAATCTGCTTTGCCTGGAAGCATGTGCCTTCAGTCTCAGCAGGGCTAGCAAGCTGTTCACAATGCACATTTTCAAAAGCATATGGGCCAAAAGTCAATGACACCTTTTTCCTGAGTAATAATACTGGGTTATCCAAGATCAACACGCAGCTATTTCTGCAAATGTGTGACAACGTGCCACAAACCTGTAGAACAGTCTTCCCAAGAAATGCCACCAATGCATTAGGCTTTCTGCCACGATATTCTGGGCTTATGAACAGCAGCAAGGCAGCCTGGGATCGACTCAAGAGCTGAAGCAAAAGCTGGGATTTGCCTGTGAGCAGCATTCTTCTCTAAATTAAAACCCTGATATTTTATACTATGGAAGTCTTTCTTGGAAAATGGGGGATTCGTCAAGGTAAGGAACAATTTAGTAGTTTAATTATGAGCCCTTTAATGTCTTTTCATAATCAGTTAATAAATACCTTAACAATAAAATTGAATTTAAGCTTTTAATAGGCTGTGTTGGATTGAACCTAAACAAAAGAATTAGCAGCTCCAGGCATTGTGCAATAACTTCTCACTGCTTGGTGCCAGGAGAAACAAAGCATTTCAAGTACATTTTTTTGTACCTCACTATAATAAACGCTTGTAATATTCCCCAATTTCTGGAGTGTAAGATGCAGATCTTATTTATCACAGTATGTGACACATCTGGCACATGGATCAGGAAACAACTGTTTTACTTCATTTCTGTCATCACCTTCCAACAGATTTCTTTCACATTCCAATTTGGACGAGAGAACTTGGACTTTCTCTCCATAAGTTCTCCATTAACAGTTTCACAGCAACGAGCACTATTGGTTCGTTCTCCTTCCACAGCAATTAGTTACATGAAGCTGCATATTTTGACTTTTATTACAAGCAAACATGTAAAATTGCTGGTATTTACTCCTATCTGCTCCCAGCGCCTCTGTCGCAGGCAGAGCAGGGAGATGCTCGCTGACTGTCATTACCTCCCTTTAGTACCACTTTCAAGCGGCGGCGCTGCCTGGATGCGCGTTGCCAGTTTCTGCTGCCTCCTGTCACCGTTACGAACATGTGTTTTATTTACAGTAGGGCTCTTGTTATGTCACAGAGTGTGTTTTGCAGCTGAAGAGAGCGCTCTGTCTTCTGCCTGAGCAGGGGCGGGCATATCAAACTTGCCGAGATGGGAGCTTTGCAAGCTGCACGAATGACTCTGCACTAATAAAGCTTGAAAAGCTTGAATTACACTGGAACCCACAAAAATTTTCAAATTAAAAAGCCATATTTAGAGGCCCCCTGTGGACCGTGATTTTATTTAGTTTAATCCCCTCTCGAGGCCAATTAGGTAGACACCCTTCTGCACATGCACACACCAGCACACACAAAAAAAATAAATATAAGACTAGTTAAAAAGGGGAGGTAGTATATCAGTCATCCATTCAAAGACTGAAATTCTTTTCCCTTTTGCTGTCCCTGAAAATAACATGGCTGCCAGAAATCAATAAAAGTACACGCAAACAGTACTCATTTTATTCTTCTCGGCTGTGCTTTAACTTTCCCTTGCTTCTTTCTGCAACATCTAGTAAATTTTCACTGTTGCATACTGTTTCACCAAATGTATAATAAGTGCAAAACCTCCAGTGTTACTGGCAGGGAAAGGCCGGATGCCTTGTTTCTTAGCCTGGGAAGTAAAGAGGTGCTGTGAAAATAAATTCCTCGGGCAATTGGTTGAAATTTATCATCTCTGCGTAAAGTGCCTGCACAGACTGGGATAAGGATATACTCCACTTTCGCTAGCTGAATCCCATTAAGTGCAATAGGTTTGTCCCAGCAGCGAGCCCAAAGAAAATCTGACTCTATACGCACAGATTTAATTCACCCCTCCCCATAATTCTTTTTTTTTTTTTTTTTGCATACACCGTTGGCAAGAAGCCAGCTTCCTCACTGCTGCTCTTTGCCTCAGAAGTGCAAACTTTGTCTCCTTTGTACCAAGTGGCAGACACCACATGTCCCATATGAAAAAGGAGTTAATAAAACGCACGCTGAAAATATAAAAGAAGGTCAGAGGTGATGTTTGGGTAATGAGGACTTCTCCGAGTAGGGAAAACAAAAGATCAAAGTTATTGTAACTGTTACAGCTGTCTAGGGCAATGGGCAAATAACAAATAAATATCCCCAACCACTGACTCTCTGCTTTCACTACCAGAGTGGGTTAAGAGTCCAAAATAATAAGTTCTTAAAATTTTGTCAGATATTTAGCAACAAAAGCAGCTTTCCTGAAGGTAACGCACTCGCGCTGAAGTGTTTATGGGAGAGGGTCTCTCCTGCCCAAATAAAAGGCGTGTCCTGGACCAAGCAGCCTCCTGGCCTGGGCTGGGGGCTCGGGGCACAGGCAGCATGGGGGTCTGCAGCATGGGTCCCAGCATATTTTGGGGGTCAACATGAGCTACGGCTACCGCCATGGTACAGGGAAAGCAACCGCTGGTATGGAAAAGGAAAAGCCAATTGGTGAAATTCAGGAGCTCAAGCGCATTTTCAGGATAAGCGTCTTTGTGATTTATCCGAGGAACTGCATGGGGTCTGTGTCAGATACACCAATTTAAACCTTCGAGAACAACAAGGGCTAAGGAAATGTGCCTGAAATAAATGTAATTTTATGGCACTTTGAAAAAGATTAGGGCAAAAGTCTATTTTGTTTTACAGGGGCTCTTATCCTGTGCTCATTGCTGCAGCGTTGGAGCAGCACTTAGCATCTCCCATACGTTGTTTATTCTCTCATCTGCCACACAGGGGCAATGCATCTGCAACAACTGTCATGTTATGGGAGGCTCCTGCTTCGCTTCTTCGGAGAGGTTGCACAGAGTCATGATGGGGGCAATTCTGCTTTGTTTGGGATTTATGTTTAAGAAAGTCAGGTGAAAGAGGGAAAGCTTATTAAAAAAAAAACGAAGCAAATTCGACCAGTTTTTCTAGATCAAGGATAAAGCTGAATGGGAGAATCCTTATTCAAGTTACAGCTTAGGTAAAAAAAAGTCACTTAAGACAAAGGGAGTAATATTCTAAAAAGACTAAGGTTGTCAAAACTTTGCAGATATTTAAAAGCACACAACATGCATACACACACAATGTATAGACCCACCACTGGGTCTCATTCAAAGTCTGGGAAAAGATGTCCTTTAGGCTCAAACTGAGAGCTGGGCCAACCGAAGGAAGAAATCTTGCTGAAAAAAAATGACATTTCTGGAACTCAGCCGCTGCAGTGTACCCCAATTTTACCCTGGTCTGACTGGAATCCAGCTTTGCAGAGTGCAAGAGGAAGGAGGAGAGGGTGGAAAAGACCTAACCCCCTCAAGTAGGAGAGAAAACCATGGACCAGATTGTCAAAGTCTTCTCCGTGTCCCCCACAGGGCCAGCATCTGCCTCCCGTCACGCAGCTTCACGTGCACAGAGTTGGGTCGGGAGCAGTCCCCAAGTTCAGTCTCTGGGCTGATGAAGGTAGCTGCTGCTGTAGTGGTATTAATCACCAAATGCTACTACACCTCATCTGCATCAAATGGGTTTCTTGAGAAACATGCCCTCTCTTTTTATTTTTTTATATATATACATAAAGCACATGTAATATAGGGAGCATTATAACCATCCTGCATAATTTCATGGCAACAATGCAATTTTAATTTATTCTACAAACATAGCAGACCTACCACTGCCAATTAGGACTGCAGGAACTCAAAGGCTGCACTTTACGGCCAAACACGGTGCCGTTGTTTGGTCTGTCAGGGTGCCTGGAGCGCTGCACGGACACACAGCTCCCACCCATCTTGTACAAATGACAGGACTAGAACACACAACGTATTTGCCTGACTTCTGAAGAAAGTGTACTTGTGAGGGGTACATAATGACTGCAAAAGTAGTTTGTAGGACATGTAACTAGAAAAGATGTTCCTGACTCTCTGGGTTTCCCAGCATCTATAAATTAGGGAGGCAGCTATTTTATTTTTTTTTGTCCCCTGGAAAAAGCAAGCCCTAAGTCCTTTACACACACACACACCCCCCATTGGAGAAATGAGCAGGAAACTGCATGCTGAAATTCATTGAGTTTCCTCTACCCTACATGTGTTATTCCCTTGCAGGGGAGAATGGGGCCTTTTATACCTCCATAGCTCTGGGCTCTTTGAGTAATGAAGGGAACACATTTATTGGTACAAGGTTTGGTGTTTATTGATGCTACCCATTTTTCACCAGGTTTAGCACTCTGTGGGGAAGGCACACGGACTTTCCAAAACACATTTTATAATCAAGCCATTTCAAGGTTTATGCAGTATAATATGTTTAACTGTTAAATTGTAAATAAAAGTCACTGCCCAATGCTGAGCTCCCTTCAAGACATTATAGTCAGCTACATCTTTAATTATCTGATTTATAAGCAACTTGCCAGCACCATTGCATGTGTTACACGCACATGCTGTTAACCTGGCAGATGTAGCACGCAAAATTATCCTTCTAGAAGGGGTTGCGGGCTTAACCTACCCCTGCCTCACCCTTGAATTGGTGAATAGGGGAAAAATTACTTTCCCATTAGAAGACCAAAACATATTGCTGCCTCATCCTCTTCTCAAGTAGGCCTTCACTTTTTAACAAACCTGCCAAATGATTTGCCTTCTCTGTTGGCTGTTTTTTAAAGGATGCTTTCTGCTGAGGTTGCCGGGCTCTGTGCACACCCGGAGGCATCTCTCGCCCTCCCGGGCAGCTGCGCTCCTTCTCAGGGCAGGGCAGACCCCGAGGAAACCCCAAAGCGCAGGGGATTTATTCCCAGTGAAGGACCAGGAATAAAACGCAGCTCCAGATACACTGAGAGAAGGTGTTTTAGGAGGCAAAACCGTATGCATACACACAAAAGCCTAGACACCCCCAACCCGCACCAGATATTTCCCAGGCTGTATTCCTAATATAAACCAGCGGGGAATTACCTTGCTGAGTGTAAGAAATCTCGTGCCATAGTTTAACGGAGGAGACGCTGCCGCCCATCGCTCCGCAGGCGGCCCCGCGTGCACCCGGCAGAGCTCCCCGGCTCTTGCTGGAGGCCATGCACGGGGGTCCGTTCAACGAGGCATGAGGAGCATTAACCACTTCCAAAATCCCGCATCCGGTATTGATTTAACAAAGTCTGGCCCTGGCAAACACTGTTAGCACGAGGAAGGCTTTCAGGAGTGGTTGTTCTGCCCTCTTTTGCCTGCCAGCATAGCGCTGCCGGTTGCAGTGCCTGTTCAAAGACCAGTCGCTACAAACCCTCCAACCATTTACTTCTCGGTCTGTTATTCTCCACCAAAAAGCAAATCCTTTAGTGAAAGAATAAACAAATAAAAACATACCATTTCATGTTAAGGCTGAGAAACACCGTACCCCATCAGTTTTAGTTAGTAAATCAAAGCCCCCCAAGATGATGAAGTAGCTCTTATCTTTTATGACAGCACACCCGGATCAAACTCTCTTCATGCCAAGAGAGAAACCCACAGGGGGGAGCTCTCCTTTGCAGAGGTTCATCTGCTATCTGGTACTGATATGTTACTTAATTTATTGATCCACAGAGGACTGAGAATCCAAAGGCAGTACAAACTGCATTCTGCATAGCTTCTTGGGGAGAGATATGGTTTTTCTCCTCTTCCTTCTTTTAACTATGAAAACTTGCAACTAATATGAAAATGGGCACCCCTGTGACGGTCTCAGTGTATTGTCATGGTACAAAAAATTCCCAGCCTGTTTAAAACTGACAGCTTGTCAATAGGTCTGCAGAATTGGTCTTACTCTCCCCTTCCTCCCTGTTGTCAGTACAAACTCTACAGCTGTCAATTTAATAAATAAATAAAATAACTTACATGGAAACATGCTGTTTAATCCTCACTCTTCCTTTTAAATTCAAAACCCAATGAATTTAATGGAACGGTGTTAAGGCAATAGCCCAGGTAAGATACATAGAGAATGGGCTAATGTCCTCCCATTTATTTTTTTACTGTTTTAGTGCTGCTCTGAAATCTCATACCCATGCACGTGAAGGCTACGGTAGGCTACAAGGGAGCCTGTAAAAAAGACCTACCAAGACATGGTAAAGGACGGGGACCTCCAATGAGGCTGTGTTCTACAGACCGTGGATAGGAAGGAGTGAAGGACAGCACAGCCTGACTTAGCCTTAATGCAGTGGGACCCTTTCCCTGACATCTAACCTTTGCATCCATTTCACTCCAGTTTGCACTGGCAAGTGCAAGGTTTTGGTAGTGGGGGGGCTGCAGGGGTGACTTCTGCAAGAAGCTGCTAGAAGCTTCTCCAATGTCCCACAGAGCCAGCGCCAGCCGGCTCCAAGGCGGACCTGCCGCTGGCCAAGGCCGAGCCCGTCAGTGATGGTGGCAGCACCTGTGGGGGAACGGAGTTTAAAAGGGGGGGGGGGGGGGGGGGGGGCAGGGCAGGGAATCAAAATGGAGCAACAGCAACTGCAGCCGGAGAGAGGAGTGAGACCATGTGAGAGAACAGCCCTGCAGCCCCCAGGTCAGAGCAGCAGGAGGGGCAGGAGCTGCTGCAGGCGCCGGAGCAGAGACTCCCCGGCAGCCCCTGGGGAAGCCCATGGCGAGGCTGGCTGTGCCCCTGCAGCCATGGAGCTCCACGGGGGAGCAGATCTCCACCCGCACCCGGGGAGGGCCCCACGCCGGAGCAGGGGGATGCCCGAAGGAGGCCGTGACCCCGTGGGCAGCCCAGGCTGCAGCCGGCTGCTGGCAGGAGCTGTGGCCCCGTGGGGAGAGGAGCCCCGGCTGGAGCAGGGTTGCTGGCAGGACTTGTGACCCCGCGGGGGACCCAGGCTGGAGCCGTCTGTTCCTGAAGGACGGCACCCGTGGGGGGACCCAGGCTGGAGCAGTGCGTGAAGAACTGCAGCCCGTGGGAAGGGCTCACATGGGAGAAGTTTGTGGAGGACGGTCTCCTGTGGGAGGGACCCCAGGCTGGAGCAGGGCAGAGTGTGAGGAGTCCTGCCCTGAGGAGGAAGGAGCGGCAGAGACAGTGTGTGATGAACTGACCACAACCCCCATTCCCCGTCCCCCTGAGCTGCTTTGGGGAGGAGGGAGAGAAATCGGGAGTGAAGTTGCACCTGGGAAGAAGGGAGTGGTGAGGGGAAGGTGTTTTAAGATTTGGTTTTATTTCTCATTACCCTACTCTGATTTGATTGGCAATAAATTAAATTAATTTCCCCAAGTTGAATCTGTTTTGCCCGTGATGGCAATTGGTGACTGATCTCTCCCTGTCCTTATCCCAACTCACAAGCTTCTCGTTATATTTTCTCTCTCCTGTCCAGCTGAGAAAGGGAGAGATAGAGTGGCTTTTGTGGGCACTTGGTGTCCAGCCAGGGTCAACCCACCACACAGTTGCATTTCTCGATGCATCTGCAGAATCTTTTTTCAGAAAGGCGTATCACCTTAGAACAGCCTGCTTTTCTGAATCCCCGTTAATTAGAAAAAAATAAAAGAATGTAATTTTTCTACAGAGCAGTAGATTCCTAAGAAATTGCCCTCTCCCAGTGGAGTCAATGGGAGGCTTATGTCCAATTTCAGGGGAGTAAGATCTTGCCAATATTGGGCTTGGGCTCATCAGAACTGAGCAGGAGATGTTTTTCTCACCTCATAAGACTTTTTCAAGGCAGTGGAAAACAGAAGTATCTCATTCTGCATTAGAATGACACCAAATCCCTGAAATTCTGTCCATGACAAGAACGAAGCTCAAGGAGAAGACCAACACAATAGCCACTAGTTGGGCTGGGACAAGAGAAACTGAAGTTCAAATCTTTCCAATTCCAGCTGCTTTTATATCCAAGACAATGCTTTAGTCAATGAGTCAGTAATCCAGTTTTGCCTTTTCTGTCTCAATGAGCCTTCATTCATTTGCAAAAGTGGGGCAGCTTCCCCATGATTGTTGTTAAAACATTTCTCTGGGTGCCAGAGGACTTTGGAGGGCTCGAGAGGCACGTGTCTCCGACAGTCCATAAGAAAGCTGTAGCCACCAAATTGTTATTTGCTTGGTCCCGTAATCTCTCCTTCATTTTCAAATCAAATTCTACCCTGGAGCAGAGAAATCATTTTCGTCAGAATTCGTACATTCCTATGAAATATCAGTTCAGTATTTGCCTAGGGAAAAATTGTTTCATTTAAAAAATCCCAGCTTGTTCCAGTCTTACAAATGACAGTTGATGGTAGCTTACTCAGGTTGTAATCTGTATTGCTAACTGCAATTGGTGTGTTGAAATCTCACATAATAACCAAAACCTCTGAAAGAAGAACTGCACCGTCTGGGACACGTTGCAGCCAATTACCATTTGCACCAAGTCTGCTGCTATTTACGTTCTTCTTAATGCCCCTTTCAGCTGTCAGTATAGTAGGACCAGGATTTCAGGTTTTATTTTGGGGGCACATGGTGCTCCCAGCTCTTGATGTGTTTTTCAGGGTTCCACCTTACTGAAGCTTGTCTCTCCTATTTCAGCCTCCTTAATTTCAGCAACTGCTCCTTTAGGAATACGTGCTATCAGACAGTGGGATGTCATCAGCACTACCCTGCAAGACACTTCTTTACTCGGTTCAAAGTCTTCCAACTGGGGCTCCACTTGATAAGAAATTTACTGCTTTCACATTGTCTAGAATCCTGTGGGTATCCTTGATTTAGCAGCTACTGAGAAATTAATATGAAGGTTGAAGAAATTATGCCAAACATTTGCAGTTCTGACAGGTCTAGAACTTCTTTCCACAGTACTGCCCAAAAACTTGAACACTTTAGTAATAAAAATACTGGCTAACTAATTAAAATCAGAAATACTTCTTAAAAGTTGCTACCCATTGAAAGAGCCACATTATTTTTGTTTTATTTATTTCCTACCAAAGGATTTTTCTCTCAGATTTATCACATCAAATTTTGTGATTGTCCTAAGAGAGTATACAAGCAAAAATATAAAATCCCCCAAATATGCAAGTAGAAAGGTATGTTTCTTGAATATACTCTGTCTAGATTGTTGTCTAGACTCTTCACCTTATTACTATTAAAGTCATGACCATGCACCCTACAGTGTTTCCTAATCTATTTACTGGCCTTCACACGTCTGCTGTGGGAGTTTACATTTTTTAAATGACTTTCATTTCCTTTTTAAATGGTCAAGCACAATTTTGGTTCTGCTTTAGTCCCCTCGTGGAGTTATTTCTCAAGTGGCAATTGAGAGGAGAGTTGGCAATGAGTGCCTTCCTTTATCAGCACTCAGGATCAGTAACTTCAAATCTATCCTTGTGCCTCTACAGTCAAGAGTAAACCAGGGTTGCACACTTACTCCTCTGATGCTGTTTTTGTCCTCTTTGCCTACCTTATCCCTTTTTAGGATGCTGAAAAAATATTTATGAAACTAATGAAGACAAAACCAGAATGGTGCCTCTTGATCCTACCCTCAAGGCAGCCATGATGTGTATTTATCCATGAGCCCGCAATGCACCTCTGTGGCAGGGACTGCCAGCAGCCTCCTGGGCTGCATGAGTGGGAATGTTACTAGCAGATCGAGGGAGATGATCCTTCCTCTCTGCTGAGTTCTGGTGAGACACATCTGGAGTGCTGGCTCCAGTTCTGTGGTGCCCAGACTCTTCCCAGCGGTATCCAGTGACAAAGCAAATGGGCATAAACTGAAACATGGGAGGTTCCTTCTGAGCATCAAGGAAACACTCTTTTACTGTGAGTATAACTGAGCACTGGAGAAGGTTGCCCAGTGAAGTTTTGGAGTTTCTATCCTTGGAGGTATTCAAAACCCCACTGGACACAATCGTCAGCAACCTGTCCTGGCTGACCCTGCTTGACCAGGGAGGTTAGATGAGATGACCTCCAGAGGTCCCTTCCAAACTCACCTATTTCATCATTCTGTGATATATGACACTGGATTCTCAGCTGACAACTGCAGCTTTGGGCAAACCATGCTGAGCATCCCAAGGGAAGGAAAGCACGGCTGTCTGAAAGATTTTCTCACATCTGTAAACTTGTCATCAAGAAAGCTGTGGAAAATGGGATAGTCAAGAGCAGATTATTAAACTCTAGCTTTTGGGGCTGGAAAAAAACATGTTATATAAATTTTTCCACAACTTTCACAAAGAACTTAGTTTATGCTATGAAAGTTGCATGCTGCTTATTTGGGGTATTATGTTTTCACTAAATCACCCAGACAGTATTGACATCTCTCCTTTTCTCATCTGGGAGGAAGGACAAGAAGAGCCGTGTCTCTCAAAACTGATTAACCCCTCAGTAAGAAGGAAACTCAAAAGGTGCACACTCTTTTCCCACTGCAGGAACCAGATGTCAGTAAGATCAAGGATTCATGCTTTCTCCTACCTTCTTACACTTCAGCCAAGTACAACTGACTGGACTCCAGCTTGCCTGAAAAGCCGTACCACTGGAGAAGCTTGGCTATCACCAAAGCACTGGCTCTCAATTTGCAAGAGTGCAACAGGGAATCATGGACTCAGAAACTGTGGGGCTTGCAAAGACAAAGATCTCTTCAGCTTTTATTTTTCCCTGTGGTCAATGACCATGCACATGGTGGCTAGCTGGCCTCAAAACAATGCCACTGTAAAAAAGCAACCTGTAAACAGTATATTACATTGCTTGCAAAAGATAATTCAGCAAACAGAAGACGTGTTTCAATACAGAACTCTGTTACTTCATCTGGTAGATGGACAAGCAAGAACATGATACTGTAATATAAAGCAATGATTTGTATTCTCAACATAACAAAAACAAGCATTGATCTTGTATAATTTGTGACCTTTATGTGTTCAGTATGTCAGTCATCTTGGGTACTGGACAGAGGGTACCACCCCTACATGGTACTGCATGCTTGGAAACTGGATAGTGAGGGCTTGAAAGAGAGAAGGAAAATAAGGCGAAATCTCACAATCATACAAACTAATGGCTCCCATTTGCCTCTTTGCTTTCAGCAGTATATTAAACCTGTGAACACAAGCAAAATGTCTAAGAAATTATTTTTTTTGTAATCGTCCACCCTTCTCTTGGTCTCCAGTGATCGTTATTAATTGAAGGTCCAACATATGTTTACATTAAAATGTATTAGGAAATGGTATGTTCTCCACCCATCTTCAGTGGGATTTCAGGACTATCAGCATGATTCTGCTCCCATTTCAGTGAGAGGTAGTTTTTCATTGACTTGAGCAAGGACAATGTTAGGCCTATACTGAGAGTTTTAGGGGAGAAAAAAATTGCCCATTACAACTGGCTCCAGACAATAACAGTATCGCTTTCTTATATTCAGAGCAGTAAAGCAAATATAAAACAAACAATAAAAAATTGTCAAAAAAGGAGTTCATTCTAAGTTCAGCCCATTAAAAATTGCAGTTTGATACTGCTGATTTCCCCTGAGTTCAATAAAGACAAACTCACAAAAAAATGAGCATATCTCTCCTTTTACAAAAGGCATTAATGAAGAAAAGTAATAATAAGATCTGACTTTATCTAATCAATTAGTAGCTCCAGCAGTACAACTTTGTCTCCTGAAGACATCGAGCTGTTGACATGTAAAACTTCCTGATGATGCAGTGATAACAGCTTTTTTTAAATTAGCAGGTTATCAAGGGCACAGAATAATTTTCACACACACACTCAGCACACTGGTTTCTGTCTGAGATGAAAAATTCTGCACGGAAGGAGCTACATGCCTGTGCCTGTGGGCATCAGGAGGGTCAAACCTCCCACTATACTCTATGGAGATCCTAGCACAATTGGAGAAGCCTTGGCAGTGATTCATCTCATCTTTAGCTTGTCACTGAGAGCTCAGTCCAATTAACTAATGTAGATGTCTAGCGTCATTTGAGATGCTCCATGGTAACCAAGACACCCTCATGGGGCTGGCAGTTCTGACATGGGACCCTGGGGATACCCATGGCTGTCTTGAGCAGAAGCTGAAAGCTGATGGGATACCTGTGAGCAATTCAAGTACCATTAGGTGCCTAAGTTTAGGCAACTGAGCCCCTTTACTGTCCCCGCATGAGGACACCTAATTGTAAATGACTAAGTTAAGGTGTCTTAATCTTGAATTTAACCCCACTAAAAAGACAGCTGGAGATGCTAGAGAGGTCAAAAAGTAAATAAATACCCATAGTAATGCCCCCTTTCATGAATGCATAACAGTTTGGTCCTTCATCAGGCTACAGGTAAACAAATAAAACAATCCAGATGCTGTGGTCTTTGCAATCACCTTGATGAGTATCTTGCCCCAATCACGAAAAAAATCCCACTCAACTCTTCACAATCTACACTGGATTCTTATGATTTTCAGAGTAAAGATGAAAGTATTATTTTTGGCCTTGAAAGTCAAGCTTGGCAAGGTCAGGTAATGTTGGAAATTAGCAAGGCATTATCTAGTGCTGAATTCTTAGAGGTCCACTTCGCTTCTTTCTCTCCATTTGCACTCTCATCCATCCTGGGGGTGATGCAGCACAATAACTTTCGGCTGTCCATCCACGTTTTTCCATATGTGGCAATGCAAAACGTTTTGGTTTACTGCATTGTTTATTTCTGGCTATCTATTCCTTTCTGCTTTCTAGATTATATTAACCAGCTCAGTAACTTCTATGCTCTCTTGCACTGTGACGGTACATGCAACTACTCCGTTTTTTCTTTTCTGAAATAACTTTTTTCTATCCCTTGCAGATTTGTAATTTTTTCTGCTTGTAATTTTTTTCCTTTAGCAATATGGTAACGGATCATTCTTGTCGTGACAATGCAAGTTCAGATATTTACAGATTTGCTGCCCAGCACGTATGTTGTTTTAATGCAAAATATTTAAAGCGATTTTGAAACTTTTTCTGATAAAGTGATGTAAGAGAAAAAGAACTCCAGTTTCAGCAAAAAACTTTGAAACTCTTTACTTTTATCAGCAATCTGAATCCACTTCATACTTCTGACCATAAATCCTTAGTGCCTTTATGTAACGTGCTGAAGATTTGAGTTCAGTTTCCAAAAGATGGGTATAAACATAATCTGTGGGCATTTTTGGTGGTAGATGCCAAATACGATTTGGGTTTTGGAAATTACAGTTGCTCCTCCCATCACTGTTTCCTTCAAGCCAAATTGGAAGCAGGTTGCCGAGATACTTCTGCCATTGCTGTGTCTGGTCCACACATACATGAAGGAATATTACATCTCATCATAGCGTAACAGTTAAGAATATGTTTGGTTTAAAGATAAAAGCTATATGTGCCCATAGGGTTTGAAAGATATTGTTGGAAATTTATGGAGTCCACAGAAGCCACCTTGTGAAGCTTATGAAACCCTTGATTAGCAAGTGGTTGGAGCTGGGATGTATTACTGGGATGTATCATATAAGCTTCGCCCGACATGCTTGACTCCAGGTATCCTGTTTTGGCCACGCTCAAAGACTGGACACTGACTAGATAGACTTTCAGTTTGACCTGATATGGATGATTTTTAGTTTTCATATTCTTATATACATTCAAGAACTAGACACAATGCTGAAACATGAAAGAAACTATAAAGGCTACCTCAAGGAGTCAAGTAAGTGTTACTAGAACACTTGCCGGTTGCCAATACGCCTGAGAAACAAAGACCTTCATTTGGACAAAATACAGGTCTGACATAAATACTCCATGTAAAATATACCATGAATCAGTACTCATGGACAATTAATAAAAGATGCAAGATTTCTTTCCTAGAAATGGCAAGTAATCTGAAAATAAATATCCACATGCATGAGAAATTTTGCAAATCTGGTAAGCATATATTGCATGGCAGAAAGACAAAGACTGTCTGCGTCTTTCTTTTAATTTAACAGCTAGCCTAAGGAATCAGTGCAGAATCAGATATAAATTTAGTGGTGATATGGATTGTGTGAGTAAAACATGTTCACAAGTGTCACCTTGGAAATACACTTATATGAATTAAAATTTAATATATTATGGAGAACAAAGTCATTTGTGCTTTTACAGCCTGATCCAACTACTTATGAAGACAAAAGAAATATTTCCATTCACTTGTGTGAGTGCTGGACCAGATCGATACCAAGAAAATAACAATCCATATGCTTCTGATTCCACTGGTCTCTTGGTGATGAAGAATAGCCGCCTCTTTGACTAAGGAGGTACTATGACTCTCGAAAGAGAGTAATCCCTGATTTACACCATTCTGGGAGGAGAGCCTGGCCCGTCCTTGAGTGCATGCCTTCTTAACCCCTTAACATGTGGTGGTAAGTAAATCCTGCAGAAAAGCTGCTGAACTTGCACATGCAGTAACTTCTAAAGTAAACTCCATGGCTGCCAAAAAGTGTATGAGAAGTCAGAAATAACTTACAATATGGCAGGTGTTACAGTGCAATAAGGGCATGTCTTAGGTACGTTATAAAACACAGACTGAAGTGGTTCCAGGATCTGAGAGTTATTACAAGACAGACTGTGAGGTTGCTATTCAGATTAAATTCCTCCTACCATGTCTCCAAACCAGGCTTTTTTCCCCTTATTTGCTCCATTCACCACATTTAGATGCCACCATCTTGGATTTCCTTCTCTGAAAAGGAAATCCCCACTTCTCAGCATGAAACTTGAAAAGTTTTTGATCTTAAAAGGAGCTGCTGAGCCTACGTCCTACACCCAGGTAACCTAAGCCATGTGGAAACACGAACTGTTCGCAACCTTCAAGTCCTCCAAAGAGGGCCAAGCGCAGGACCTACACCAGCACCATTAGTACCGCAAGCAGCAGATGGCAGAGGTTAATGGGCAAGTCAAAAGTCAAGGAGTGGGGAGAGTTGCACCTACGAATATGTGTGCATTAAAGTGACAGTCTTGGAAAAGAGATGTTTGCACTAGTTCTGTGCGTGCCCGTACATCCCTATGACAATGTCGACCCAGGAGGAGAAGGTGACTTTTGCCCTGAGAGTAGGATGCTGCCTCCCAACTAATGAGACCTGTCTTGGGTGGGATGCTGCCTCCTGACTAACAAGTCTGGTCTCCCAGCCCACCGCAGGATTGCTCCCACAGAGCAACACAGCCCCCCACAAGGTTGGCATGCCCTCAGTGCCTCTGGAAAGCACATCTTCAGGTAGGGCATTTGCTCTGCGACCACAAAGAGCCAGCCTTCAGGGGAACTCCTGAGTCAAATCAGTGGGACTTCACAGCTCTAAGAATCTGAGGTTTTGGCCCTTTTGAAAAATCTCACACTAGATCTTACAAAACTGGCAGTATCCACAAGAGTAGAAATTAGGACTTCAAAAAGAATTACTCTGGGAAGTAAAATCCAGTCTTTCATTAAGCCAAGGCTTCATCTTGCTATGGTAAAAACCAAAAACCAGGACCACGTTGCCTCATCTCTAATGTGAGACAAGAAAGTCTTTGGATACAGCTGCAGTCAGGATTTTGCTTCACAGGAGTAAATCCGAGATGGTGGCTGTGAAGTGACAAATTCCTGCTCGTGCTGTTTTATTTCTGCTGGATGTAATGAGGTTGTTTAACTATCCTGGCCTTTGCATAAGTCCGGCTCACACACGGCTTCAGGTTTTCCGGATCAGTAGCACAGATATCGTGAGAAACACTTTTCATTTCAGTTTCCCTAGAAGGGTACTAAGAATATGGAGTGATAAGGCAAAATTTGCCTTCTCAAACACGGAATTAGTCTCCCATTTATATATAAACCTACTTTTTTTTTCCTGATAGGAAACCTGTATACCTTCAGATCTGCAGTTCTGTTAGTTTGGTGTTTTTTAGTTCTCAAGGAAGCAGAACTGCCTTCCCTCCCAGCCTCCCAAATGAGTGCAAGGAGGTAAAGATAGGTGATGGTTTAGCCTGGGGCTTTTTGGGGGGAGGAGGGATGTTAGTTTTTCGAAGCCATTAAGGGGATCATTCCTTCGAGGGTACTAACCTTGTAGTTTCCTACAAGGGTTCCTCCTTGCGGGAGATTATTCCTTACTGACATCTCTCTTCTATCAGAGATCTGCTTTATTAGGTCTCTTCTGACACGTTTGTCACACTGCAATGCAGCACATCGCACAGCAGCCGTGTCACAGAGCAGAGACGTTACTAGTGCAGGCGAATGACTCCCTTCTCGCCCAGGATTTCAGCTTCATTTGGCTTGTGATCACTAGTTGTGGACTCCCTAACCCAGAGGTGGACTCTCTTTTGCTCCTTTGCCCTGCCTCTTTTTTTTCAGTCCTCCCTTGTGCCAAAAAAATTACTTTGAAAGGTATTTGGAAGCTTTTTAACTTCAACATTTTTCAAGGTGTCAGGCTGGGACTTTCCCCAAAAATAGCAATAGTTAACTTAGATAGCTATCATGTTTTAAATGTTTGTTATATTTTTAAAGAGTTTTTTTCCTTTCTTCTGAAATGTGCCAGAAATACGGGGTTTCTGTTCCATACAGTGGTTCCCCTCACTTTTATTTTTCTTGTTTTTAGTGGGAAGGTCAATGAACAGTGGTTTAGGAAGACAGGCAGAGCAAATAGTAAGCACAAATCAAGGAGAATTTCCTTGTTCTTCCCTCAGAAAACCATGTCTGCTTTGTTTCTGGCTTTCTGTAAGGAACAGAAAAAAACCCCTTAAGTCAACAAACAAAGTTCCATTCCAGCTGGGCAACTGATACGTCAAAGCATGACAACTGAGTACGTTATGAAGAGAAAACCTGCTCAGCTTTATCTTTTACTTAGACACTAAAAGGCAAGGGGTTGCCCTGTGCCTGCCAGCAGCTGCACGCAGGTGGCGATGCATTGAACTTGTCCACAAGAGTCTGAAACATAAAGTGTACAGTTTTGGATTTTAAACACTTTTAAAAAGTTCCTTCTCATTTTCACTCATCCTGGCAAATTTTTGCCCTTTGTGAGCTTCACAAGTCAAATCAGGCAAGCAGGACACCGCTTATTGTTCAACTCCAAGTGACAAAGGGTGGAGAAAGGATTTGGTTCCCTAAGATTTCACTGTAGTCAGTGGGGACAGATGGCAACTCCTGGCTAAAATTGCAGGTGTGTGAAAACACTCTCTAGAAAGGCTCTTTGGACTTTGTGACTTTGGAAAGAACCCAGGTAATGAAGATAGATATAGAGAGACAACAGCTGTAGGAAAAAAAAACCCCAACAAACTATTTTCTTTTCTTCTTTTTATCAGTCATTGCTGTAAGGAGGAAAATACTCACGCATACACAGACACACACACGCTATCCCCACTGCTACATTTTACAGAACAGAAATCAAGCCCCAGGAAATGCAAGATACCTCTACGGGACCCGGAGTCGGGCTAGGACCCTGGGACTTCCATGTGCTACAAGTGCGTATATATTTATATGCTTTACACAGCAAATGTATAAAGGCTTGCGCAGCACCAGGTACATAACTCAGCTTTGCATTCATGCTGCCACGGTGTGTTTAGAATAAACCTGTGCCCTTGCGCACCAGCAATACGCACGCCAGGAGAACTGTGGCTCCGTCTCGTTTGGCGCAGCTTGCGCCGAGCATGTGTTTGGGAGGAGGAGAGCCGTATATTCCAGGCTAATGCTGGGATTATGTGTCATCTGACTCGGCAGCTCTGAGGCATTAACTGACATTGCCTATCAGGTTAGTTTAATAACCTACCACTTGGCTCTGCCTGAGCAGATCTGTGTGCTCGGGGTAGAGATCAGTGACAAACACGGAGGCTCGAAGGGGATGGATTAGTTGCTGTGTGATCAGCAGGGTGGCACTTGCACCACAAGATGTACGGACTTAATGCCTGGATCTGCTGTGAATCAGAAGCTACATCTGGAAAGTAGCAATACAAATCTGACTCTCCGGGGATGCCCACAGCACCGAAAGCAGGCTTGGATGACAAAATGACAGATACCGACAACTTGGACGGGTTATTAGCAGAATGGGAGAAAACCATAAAGGATACAAAAATACCTGCTTGTTTTAAAAAGATGCCCCAAGAGACTGGGAAGACTTTCCCTCACTCCAGACAAGTTGGGAATTACCTAATAGGCAAAATGATCAACAAGGGCTCCTTTGCCAAGGTGATGGAGGGGCTGCACATCCCCACAGGGGAGAAGGTAAGCTCCTAATGAGAGGGTACCATGTGCCAGGAGTCGCAAGTAACCTCACACTAACTTATGTCAGAAAATTTCAGACCATTTAATCTGCAAACCACAATCTAGTCAGTGAATTATCCTCTGAACCTTATCCTCATAAATTAACCTCATAAATTGAGTTTATTGCTCATGTATAATCAGTCACATGTGTGAAAATGTACTGAGTGCAACTGTTTTCACAATTATAAAACAATATAGACAACAAAGATATCATCCCACTGAAAGAGAATAGGTTGATGGCATAAGGACAATTTCAAATCTGCTTTCCCTGATAATCCTGATTGAGTAATTAGTGTCGCGTATCTGACCTTTGAAGCTATGGACAACACTTACTGAAAAGCCAGGCACTCCAACAGCAATCATTTATCTAGCAGGACACAGATACCACCTGTTATCTCCAGCTCAGTTGGGCTAAAATAACATACCACTAGACGTAACTGTGGTAAGGTGGATTACTGTCAAGTGGTTTTTTGATTTTTACTTTTCTTGTGGCTGCAGTATCTTCAATGGTTGACTAGCTCCCCAAACTGCAGAGAGCCGAATCCCAGCTCATTATAGCCAGTATCTTGACTGGCTTTTAGACCAAGTCAGAAGGGAACACATTAGAAAAAAGCTGTGGTACAGTACAGATGTAGCTACCAGTCAAGCACATAGGGATTTTTTGCATTTGAGAACATTTCATATATGCATATTTATTAATGTAATCAGAGGGATAGATATGACAGAGTTCAGCCTTTCTGTTTCAGCCCTCAAGAGAAATAAAAAGTGTATTCTTCCATCGGGAATGTCTCCCTCGGTGATACGGATTATCAGTACCATGTCTAAAACATCTTCTCCCACATGTCAGCTCACTCTCCATCCTTTTAAAAATGAATCTGGGTTGCAAAGCTTGTTGCCAATTTGCATATATCCTGCAATTTAGGTAGCCATAAAAGTCATTGACAAGAGGAGAGCCAAGCAGGATTCCTACGTCTTAAAAAACATGAAGCGTGAGCCACGGATACACCAGATGATTAAGCACCCCAATGTTGTTCAGCTATATGAGACCCTGGAGTCTGACAGCTCCTATTACATGGTGATGGAGCTGTGCCTTGGCGGGGACCTCCTGGACAGAATTTGTGACAAAAAGAGGCTGGCAGAAGGGGAAGTAAGAAGATACACCAGGCAAATTCTGTCTGCAGTAGAGCACCTGCATTGCCAGGGGATTGTTCACAGGTAAGATGTTTCACCCCTTCCAAACAACAGTAAGGAAAGAAAGTGTGCAAGAAGGTAGAGTGCTCTTCTTCACTGAGAGCATTTCTTTAATTTTCCTTCATAAAAACAGGGCTTGCAAAGAAAACTATGTTCTCTCAGCTCATCTTAATAAAGCATTTTATTCTCAGTAGTGGCAGAAGATAAGCTGTTACACACTCCTTGGGGAGTAAAGTAACAAAGTCCAGGGATAAGAGCTGATGAGCACAACAAATTAATACTTTGCCACGATTATCTCAGAATTATCTGGTGACAAATGTGTATCTAATTCAAATATTTCACTGTGGCTATGCATATAAATATTGATTTCATTTGGTTAGCCACAACATATTGAAATAACCACACATCACTCAGGACAGAAGACTGAGGAATCACAGCTCACTGCTTGTGCGGAGGACATGGTCCTGCGGGTCCAGGTCTGTGGCAGTTGCTGACCTTCCACACTGGCTTTTACATCACTGGGACAGATCATCACTTTAGCCACTGCTAGAGGAACTTGAGCAGCCCATGCAAGGAGAGCTGATCTTCTTGCCCCCACCGGGGATCTTGGTGCATATGCCAAGAGTAGCAGAATAAGGACTTCCATTTTAGGTGGGAGAACAGGCAAAAAGCAGTTTTTCCCACCGTTTTTCTGTTTTACTTAATAATTCACGGTCAATCAGATCCTTAATTTTAAATGGTAAATGCACTCATCAAGAAAGCCCCCAGGACCTAACAAGTAATCCAGTTGACTGTATTGTTACAGCAACCATGAAACAAATAAGCTGTGAATGTGATGGCTCAGCATTTACAAGTGCTTTGTAATGTGAAATGCTTGCAAGCAAGCACTTAATTGGGTTTGTTAATTAATAAGGAATGGACAAGAAATAAATAGTCAGTATCTGACCTAGAGATTTTAAACAAAAAAAACCCCCAATCCACCAGAAAATAAACCCAAGGGGCTTCACCCACTTAGTTCAGGCTGACATCCTTGCCTTGCCAGTTCCCTAACTAATCTATTTTACAGCATTTCTTCAGTGTCCATGATCATAACATTTATGTTCTTCCCATGACAACATTCCTCATGAATTTCCCCAGCCCTCTTCCCTTCTTTTTGTTTGGAAACAACTCTTCCTGGTGAGCAGGGGAGTAGCACAACCTCTTCCCCTACATTTCTCTTCTCCTGTTTGAAACGTTTTGCTGGGAAAGCTTTGCGAGAGAGAAGAATTTTGCTGCACACTCCGAGAGCAGCCAGGTACAAAGTGGTGTGAGACCTGCTTTACTACCAAACCCCTCTAACCCAAGGAAATTCATCCCTGACTCTCAAGTGCCTTGTCACAGGGTTTATGAAGTTACATGGTCCATCAAGAACCCAGCTGCCCTGCTAGGTCGCAGGTGTATGTTTGGTCAGCAGTACCTCAACTTGTGACCTGCTGGTAGCTTTGAGATTCACAGCCTTGTGAGGTTGCCTTGACCTCATACCAGAAGCAGACTGGGAAGGATCTAGAAGGGCTTCCCTGCTCAGCTCCAGCTGCAGTGATTTATAGCAGCTCACTGTGGAGGTTAAACCGACGAGCATAATTGTGGGTGTATCCTCTTCTGAAAAAAAGGCATCGATGTTTCCATAAAGATGAGCACAGGAATAGGAAAGTTACCTCACAAAGTCAATCTGATTTTCTCATCTAAGCACTGAACAAAGCTCAACTCTTCGCATTGCTTTAGCACAAGGAAAGGAGGGTTCCCAAGCTGCCTGTTGGGAACAGCTGCTGCTCCACGGGGAGGGTGCTAGTAAAATCACACCCGGTATCATGGTTCATGAGATGGATAATTGTGTGCCAGAGCTTAGGTCTATGCCCGGGGCCCCTTTATTTTAGTGTAATAGAGGTGCCTGGTGGTTGCAAGGTCTCATTCCTAAGTGATGAGCTTAGGAATTTGCTAATTTAATTTACTTTTACTCAGAAGTGTCTTATGGGCATTCCTGGTTTTTAACCCTGGCATATACCTCAGAAAATCAGTATTTTCTATTGTTTTAATAATATACTTGATGAAAAACTGGCCAGTTTTGTAACTACTTTCAGTGCAAATTAATATCGCTCATCAGAAATCCTGTGCTATGTTTCATCAGTTATTTTGTTTCTCGAGGATTACTTTTCATATGTAGCACTAAAATCAGCACTGATCCAACAAATCCTTATGGCTTAAATTGAGGTTGAATCTACTTTTCACAGCACAGGTAGTACCTTTCTTGTCCATGCAAGATTATGGTTGATTTTGTTGCCACAGTTGCCAAAACGATCCAGAAGACGGGGCGTTGACTCACTTGCCCATTCTCCCAGCACAGAGCTTCCTCCTGTACTCTCCGAGGTCTTTGGGCTGATAAAATGCTTCATGACTTCAGAGAGGGCGGGGAGGGAAATCCATGTACCTAGAGCCGTTTCTGAGACTTGCTCCGTCCCCCCGCGCCGCCGCAGAGCCGAGGGAAGCCCCCAGCGGCACGCGGGAGGCCGCGATGGGAGTCGGCAAAGCATCGCGGGCCCCTGGGCCTCCTCCCAACACCCAAATTACACGGGCTGAGGATTCCCCCGCTCTGCGAAAGATTTCAGCTGCCACTTTGGGCGCTCCCCACAGTGGAGCAATATTCCAGCTTTTGGTTTTAATTTGTAAGGATATAAATGTTCCCACAATAAGCAAGTAAGCGCCTGAGCCAGCTAACAGCATTTTTCCCGCAGCTCTGAATTACATCCTCCTGCAGGGACGGCTGATACTGGTTGACCATATTTACATAAGCATCCCTGTGGAGATGTCTCCACCTTCAGGGTATCTTTCCCCACCCAGCTTTGGTACACCTCCCCTCCTCCGCGAGCAAGGCAGCCCTCACTTTCCAGATCCCTTCTCATCCTTCGTATCTCCCAGGCATGGTTTACTCACAAAGAAAGCAGAAATACTCAACAGTGCTCAGTACTTCAAACAAAGACAAAAACACTCCGGGTCCAAGTACACGCAACTTCTATTCAAAAGAAGAAATAAATGCTGTTCATTTAAAAAAAAAAAATACATCAATAGAACAGATGATTCCTAAAATGAAGGGTCTATTTTAAATATATACCCATAAAATATTCCTTGAAATACAGAAAGTTTCCATTTTCCCAACTGAAAACTTCAAGAAGGAATAAGGATCTTGTTACAATTGTAGCAGAGCTGTGCAGAACTATTGTTATTATTTCAATTAAATTTTGCTAAAAACTGTCTGTAAATGGTTAGCTGGGACATCAGGCGTCTTAAAGTTTGCTTTTAGTCTTCATTTCAGGGACCTAAAAACTGAAAATTTTCTTCTTGATGAGAACAACAACATCAAAATCGTTGGTAGGTGCATGTTATCTGTGAAGCGTGTTTTCAGCTTTTTATTTTGTGTGGCTTTCAGTGACAGTTCAGTTACTATTTAAACAGCACATTTTATAAGTGAGCTTGCAATTATTCCATAAACATATTTGAGCTTTTAGAATAAATAAAAGTTATGAAGTATAACTTAACAGCTTGTTTATTTGAGCTTTAACTAAAACATATTTTTAAGAGAACAAGGAAAACAATTTTGCCTATTGTTTTCCCTCATGTATTGCTTGAGAAGCAAGAAACAATTACAGCTTTTATGTGTAGAAAGCTGTTCCTAGCAAGAGTGATTTGTAGACTAAGAAATAAATCTTCTGGGTTGAAACACAGGTATGGACACAACTTCTGCCGTGTCATTCCTCCAACTAGAAACCTCACAATTTGGTATACTAAAAAAAAAAAAAAGAGAGACTGTTTTGGTCACTAACAGAAACTTTACTAAGGTTGTGAAGCAAATATTTATAAAAATGAGGGAATTTGCACCAAGCAGTTAACACAGCTCAGAGAAACATTAATTTTATCCTATGGAAACCGCACAGAAAAATCCCCGCAAGGGAAGCTCACTTTTAGAGACGCCACATGTTTAACCCAGTGTTTCCCAAACTTTTAAAAGCTTAACACCTCTGAGAAAAAAGGCACCAACTCTTCACCCCTGTTTTATAGCCAGCCAGTCCTTTACAATCACACCTTTCTCTTCCCTCCCCCTTGCACACATGCACATATACAGAGAAAAAGGCTTAAGTTAGCACATTTTACCCCACGTTTACAGCAGGCTAAAGCACACCCAGCTGAGCCGAATGCTGTAGCTCATTAAGCCATGCTAATGCAGCTGTGTAGCTAAGCTCTTGTACTAACACACAGCGAACTGAGGGAAACTAAAATAGCTAAACCGAAATCACCCAAATCAGGCGTACGGCCCCACGGCTGGGTAACTTCACTGTTACCTCTGCTAATTCATGGCACAATTTAACCCAAATTGGCATCCACAGCTGAGATGTCACCAGATGCTAAAGCCAGCTACTGTTTTCATCTTCCTCCTATCTTCAACCAATTCATAAAGTTAAACTATTTTGAGAAGAGACTAAAAATTCCTCGCCTTTGTTTTTGTGACTGTTAGATTTCGGACTGAGCAATACTGCAAAGTTTGAGGGTCTCTCCCAGGAGCTGTTACATACCCAGTGTGGAAGCCCAGCTTATGCTGCCCCAGAACTCCTTGCTCATAGGAAATATGGTCCAAAGGTGGATGTCTGGTCCATGTAAGTAGATCTAAAAATATACTTATTGAAACACTCTCAGCACTGAATGGTTTAGACAAGACTCCGATGTAAATAGGTTGGTGGCACCCAAAGCAGAGCTTTGGGGCATCAATGGGGAAAGCAGAGATTTATCAGAGAAGGGTTGCCAGAAAAAAAAAAAAATTACAGGTTTGAAAAATATATCTTGAAATGTGTATCCATTGCAGAACACTGGAAAAAAAATGAATGAGCAATGCATGTGCTATTCTGGAGTAAGCCTGTGGCAAGGGAAGTCAGCAGAAGGTAGGGTATCCAGCTCTAGGAGCCTGTTCTGAAAAGACAGAGAAAGTGCTTGTATGTACCAGCCTGCTCAGATGAACCCCCCACCCTCCTGTCCTTCTGGCACACAGGTACAGCTGATACCGGCGTAACTTCTGTTAAAATCAGAAGTCCTGGAAGCCCTGGGCTGACAAATGGGCATTTTCTGCCCGAGGCATGTTTTGCCAAAGGCAGACATCTAAACAGGAAAATTGAGTCTCAGGGACACACAGACCAAAGCATGTAGCATGTGGTTACAGCAAAGCTAGAAGTCCTTCATCCATACCTTGGCCAGGCCCTTTATAACAGACTATGATAAAAAAGTGGAGCTATTTACTTCAGAGGTGGCACAAACCTGAATGGACTCCATTTTCCTTGTTCATTGTATCTGTAGGGTATGTCTCATAATAAAGAAGAATGCAGGAGGTGCCGTTGGAAGAGTAGCTTTTCACATAAATCATCTCAGACTTTTCAGTTACATTTGCAGTTTGCAGTTCTAGCAGTCAAGTTTGTGGTTTTTTACTCTTTTGACAGCTGTTCTGGATGGAGCTGGGAAAAAGTATATTAAGTCCATGTTTGTGTCCATTGATCTTCACGGACTTGGATAGGAGAGTGGCTCTCCATGCCCATGTTTTGTCCAAAGGCAGTTCATGTTTATTTATATGGATCCGTTAGATCTGTTTTAGTTTAATCTACAAGATTGCTGGTAGTCACACATAGGCATCTGATTCAGATGTCTGAAGTAGAAGCTTAGCATTCCTATATGCTCAAAAGAGAAAGAGGATTTGTATACACATAAATATATAATGCACATTATTCCGTTCAAGACCTGCTTCTGGCAGATGTACTATATTAGGGTTCTGACAAACTATGATTCTTATGACTCAGTGTCCTCTAAATTTACAGGATATAAACAGTACACAAAGTTAGGGATGAAGGGGCAAATTGTACCAAATTACTTCAGTATAAGTCTGGATTTCAAGAGTGCTAGTCTGAATTATGTAGACATAACACAGGCGAATCAGGTCTAGAGGATGCTGTCAGCACTTAAATAGGATTATACTTATTCACATTTCAGATGTCTGAAAGAAAGCAAAATCGTAACCTTAGAACATTTACTGAGATCACTCTGTTAATAAACATCACATAACAGGTCAAAGGCTATATAAAACTTACATATGGCCCTTGGTGTTTAACATAGACATATTCTGCATCTTAGACATAAGATATATTTACAATTTAAATCCGAACTGTCCACATTATCGTAGTGGAAAAGGGAATTCTGATATCCTAAAATATTAATTAGATACTTCTATTGTCACAAAATAAGTAAAGCATCACAGATCAGCTGGACTCTGGAATAAAAAAATTTCACTGTAGTGGAGAAATACTGACGTTATGCATCAGGACTGACAAGGAGTCATTACAAGGGGAATGAGAAAGCCATTTTCAGTCAGAAGCACATGCAGAAAACCAACCATATTCAACTGCAATACAGCTAAGGCTCCTATGAGGCAAGAGCAAACAGCAGTGCCTGTTTTGCCTCATCATGACTTCTGTGCATAAGATTTTAAACATTCTTTGGAGGACTGGAAAGCAACTAGCTCTCATGCACCACCTGAATTGAGGAAACAGCTGCTATATTCAAACAAAAACAGATAGTTCAGTTGGCTAGAGGAGAAATAGTCTGTTGCAGCTATTAAAGATTCAAGTTTAACATACCATCAGATACTATCTACAATTAACTACTAAGTGTGTTACTGTTAACAACTCTATTCAATTAACCATTGACATTTAACATTCTGAGTGGTGAGGTCGACACACCTGAGGAACGGAATGCCATGCAAAGGGTCCTGGACAAGCTCGAGGAATAAGCCCATGTGAACCTCATGAGGTTTAACAAGGCCAAGTGCAGGGTCCTGCACCTGGGGCAGGGCAACCCCCAGTACCAGTACAGGCTGGGGGATGAAGGGATTGAGAGCAGCCCTGCCCAGAAGGACTTGGGAGTACTGGTGGCCGAAAAGCTGGACATGAGCCAGCAATGTGCGCTCGCAGCCCAGAAGGCCAACCGTCTCCTGGGCTCCATCAAAAGCAGCGTGGCCAGCAGGTCGAGGGAGGTGATTCTGCCCCTCTGCTCCCCGCTGGTGAGACCCCACCTAGAGTTCTGCATCCAGCTCTGGAGCCCTCAGCACAGGAAAGACATGGACCTGTTGGAGCAGGTCCAGAGGAGGGCCACCAAAATGATCAGAGGGATGGAGCACCTCTCCTGTGAGGACAGGCTGAGAGAGTTGAGGTTGTTCAGCCTGGAGAAGAGAAGGCTCCAAGGAGACCTTATTGCAGCCTTCCAGTACTTAAAGAGGGCTCATAAGATAGATGGGGACAGAGTTTTTAGCAGGGTCTGTTGTGACAGGACAAGGGGTAGTGGTTTTAAACTGAAAGAGGGTATATTCAGACTAGATATAAAGAAGAAATTTTTCCTGATGAGGGTGGTGCAACACTGGCACAGGTTGGCCAGAGAGAGGTGGTAGATGCTCCATCCCTGGAAACACTCAAGGTCAGCAGGTTGGACGGGGCTCTGAGCAACCTGATCTAGTTGAAGATGTCTCTGCTCATTGCAGCGAGGTTGGACTAGATAACCTTTAAATGTCCCTTTCAACCCAAAAATTCTATGATCATCTTCAGTAATGTATGAACCAGATCAGTTAAATTAGAATTGCCTGAATTCCTAAAAGGACTTTCTCGACTGAGTTCAACAGAGAAACGGCAAAGGATGGAGAAGTGCTGTTGTGGTGGCGCAGCTCAGCTGGAGCAAGGAAGTACCATGGAGAGTGTTCAAGGAAACCTCCGCGTTCGCAACCTCAGGACAGCTAAGGAAGTTTTCCGAACGTTGGTACTTCTCCAGACCGAATGGCAAACCTTCACAAAGTTTGCTGATCACAGCTAGCAGACTGTTAGTCTTTTGCAATAGCTGAAGTTTTAAGTCTTTAGCCAAGAGCAAGCTGTTACAAAACAAATGCCTTCTAGGCATAAGTCACACCTAATTTAGCAATCTGAGCAAAGCAAGAAGAACTGAATTACTATTTGGAACAGGATCTATCACATCAGTCCCAGCTCTGTGTTGTCACTCAGCCTCCAAACCAAAATGCTTTATTCTGATGGGCTGGGTACACTACACTGACACTCCAATAAGTTTATTTTAAAAATAAACAGCAGGTTTCCACTTTCAACACTGCAGGCTTTCCAGTCACTCACTGTACAGTCTTTTATACGCACTTCCCACAACATTCTTTTCTGTATAAAATGGCATTTACACAAAGAAAAAAGGAGTAAGATGTGTATTCAGTGCAAATTGCTGCTTGGAGGTGATTTGTAATCTTGTTCTTGATACTGAAGGCAAATCTGTGAAACCTGGCTCACAGCTTTGTGGGTTTAAAAAAAAAAATTGTTAGCATTATATGGAGCTCTGATGTTTGGTTTTTTCTTTGACAGAGGTGTAAGCATGTTTGCTATGCTAACTGGCACATTACCCTTCACGGTGGAACCTTTCAATATCAAGCAATTACATCAAAAGATGTTAATTGGAGAAATCAGCCCTATTCCGCCAGATATCTCCCCTGGTAAAGCTCTCAAATTTTCATAAAGAATACTGATGTATAAAAGGTCTAACCCATGTAATAAAGTGAATTTAGCAATAAGGCAATCTTCTGGAAAATAAGCAGTACCTTTTCCAGTTTCTTTGTCTGCATTTAGAAATAACTTTTGTGTGCCTTAGGCAAGATTTCTTTATCTCAGGCTAGTAGCAAAATAACATTGTTGTCTCTTCAAAAGACCACTACTCTTGGTTCTTATCTATATGGGGAACAAAATGTGCATTGCTTTTACATAAGCAGCGCAGCTGTGCAGTAAATGAGAACACTGTCATGTTTAGCATGTCCCATGCTGTGTGTCATAGCCAGGCATTCTTTCCTGTTTTTCCCAAAAATCCATTATCAAAACCTTAGATAATTTTTCCTGAAAGGCTTATCTTTTGGCTACAGACAGAACCCACAATATTGAGATAATTAAAGAAATGGGAGGGTTATTTTTGTGAAAAGTCTGTTCATACTTTTCATGAGAAAGTACAACATTTTTCACTGAATTTTACTAACAACCTTTAATGAGGTACAGTCTATGGAGTCTTTTAGGATAACTGGGAAAGATAGTTCTTAAAAGCACCAGCCTGAACTACAGCCCGTGGCTCCAAAACCCAGAAGTCATGTTGGTGTATATACACTCTGGGTTAGCAGCCCAAAATTTACTTCCTCAAAGCTCAAAATTCTGCTGCTTTACAATCATTCTTGTACAGCTCTGGCTTTAGTCCCTGTTTTCTCTCCACCTGGACTGGCATAATCTCTGTTGAACATCATAGGCTTGGGCCCCTTCTCACTGCCATCATCATGCAGCTTCGCTAACCAGGTCAGAAAGCAGAGCAGAATGAGATGTGTTTTGCCCAACTATCTACCAGCATGAGTTCATATCTCCCCATCGTTTTGAGTAGCTTTGCTCTGACATTAGGCAAGAATGAAGGAACCAAGATTAACTTCAGCCGCTGCCTGCAGCCAAGCGCTGGGAAGCAGCAGACTGTTCCAGACTAAGCTAGCTGGATCTAGTCCGGAGTTACAGTATTAAGACGATGTGATGATTCAATTTCTTTTTTTCTCGCCCAGTAAATGGTATGAGGATATCTACCATAGCTGTCCCTAATGTTTGTACATTAGTCTTTCATGTATCTTTCTTTGGAGATTGGTTACCAGATAGCAGCTCGATTTTTCTACAAGCCTTCCATAGCTGCAATTATTATATTTCTATTTTTTCTTATTTATGCTATTGTTATAGCTTCTACTAATAAATGCATTATCTCTGCTTTTCTACAAAGCCCACACAGTCAGTGGAAGATTGCGGATAACTCCATTGTTCCCTTGCCCATTGGGAATTTAGTGAGAGAGCAGTAGTAAACAAGCTTTGCATACTTTAGATCTAAGTTCTTCTGAAGGAGATTACAAGTGAAAGGAGCAGTATGTTCCCAGTTTAATGCTTACTTGCCATTTTGCTCATTTCAAAACATCCCCAAGGAGTATGGAAGAATTCGGTAGAGTTTTCCCAAGAAGAAAAAAAAAAGAGAGGGACCTTATGCAGCCTTGGAGCTGAGTGGCAGACATATGGGAATGTTTGAGCTTTCTCTGTCCCAACTCCAGGAAGCCAAAGCACAACATGTCATATGAGCACATGGGCACATCTCCCTCCCTCAATACAGAGGGTTTTATCAATGAGATTATCTTCTTTGTGTGAGGAACGTAACTCTTGGGCAGTCAGCTGGCACAGGAGAAGAGCCCCTTCTCAGACCCTTGATCAAATGCTGAGTGAGCACAACGCTGAGGTTGGTATTGATGCCATAGGCTGCATTCACTGGGGTAAATCAAGCAAATCAGGAAGCGAGGTCCAATGCTGTATCTATAGCAGCATTCATAGGTCCATAGCATGCCTCCTGGCACGGTTTGGCCCGTGCTGCCCACCCTGCTCAGGTGTCCTTGGGGGAACAGGGTCACCACATGGGACCACAGCAGTCTCAGAGAGCCGGAGCTGTTTTATTCGGTAGTCCAGAGGTAGCCTTACAGGCTGGATTTTGGCTGAGGTTCTTACAATGTGGAGAAGCAGGGGAAGTGCCACATTTCTGAAAAAGGAAAATTTTGCACTGCCCAAATAATGATATTACTAGTAAACAAGCCGTCTCATCTGAATACTGCACAGGAACTGTACACTTCCTGCAGTCCTTACTTGAGCCTGACCCTGCTAAGAGGCCTGGAGTCAAAGAAGCAATAAAAGACAAATGGTTGAACGAAGGCTTCACCAGGAAAATGCTGAATGCTGCTGCCTATGAAAACAGGTAACAAATTTCACATCATCTCTCTTCTAGCTTGGGTTTCAGGATTCAGGGTTTGCGGGGGGGAAGTGTTGGGGTTTTTAGGAATTTTTTTGTTTGTTTTGGAAGATTTTTGTTACATGCTCAGGTCTGTTCCAAAATGACAGAATTTTATTTCAGAAAACACCACATCAACTTTTCTAAGCATGGATAAATTTTATGTAAGAGAAAACTTCCTTATAGAACTGCTTATATCCATTGGATCAATAATTTTGTTCTCAATGTGCCTCACTGGTGCCGCTAATTTCTAGACAGTGGGCTTCTAACCCTTTCCTGCAAAACTGGGTCTGACATGCCCACCTGAGGGAACATTTCTATATTACATAGAAGTTCTTGTTATTCTAGTAACTTTTATTCTCATCCATCTTTGTAACTGGCCTTTAACTAGTCTCCATTTTTTCTTGGCAAGCCACTTTACGGTTTAAGATGATTAAAAAATTTTGTAATAGGTACGTGCAATATGACACTTCACCTAAACATTGCCATCTCTCAAGGCGTTATTCATCTTTCATATTGGGAGGCTGCGAAGTATACTTTGCGTGTCTTTACCTAATTTCAGTGATGGACCTTTTACATCTTTCTCACAGCTGAAAGTAGCTAGATAGTAGGTAGCCATGGGTCAAATATTTTATGCTCAAATCATTCTGTAAAAGTAAATAGTTTACACCAATTGAAAAAGAGAGTAATTTGGCCTGTGTTATCTGCACCGTCTGCAATGGTGCCTACAGGATGCACGGCAGGTTTTCCTACCACAATCCAGGCGATCCACCGCCTGCCACAGCCAGAGCTATTAGAAATCTATGTGCAATTTGTTCATTTCTCTGAGAATTGCCCACCCTACCTACCTTTGCCCTCCTTCCCTGCCCACAGGTGTTTCTGTGCCCATTCATACTGAAGTTTTAAGAGTTTGAAAAAATGTTTTAGGAGTCTCAAAAGCCAAGGCTGTTGCATTTCAAAAATGCCTTTACTAGACTTTAGTACTCATAGGAGCCTGTGAGTAAAATAATTATCATTATAACTTAACCAGTTTTATTTTACAATCTGATTTTCATAAAAATAAAAATCCCCTTGTATTTTCTGTAGTTCTTTTTTTGTCCTTTGAGATTTTCCTGCCTTTGGGGCTCTTCCTGTCGTCTTTCGCACATGCACACACTATCTCTCTGTTAATCCATTTGAGACTACTGTACTGAGAACCAAAATATACACACTAGATTAAAATGAGAAAATGCTGGTTTCCATCTTTTAATTTTTCAAGCTTAAGCCTGGTGGGTGTCCTTTCAGAGTAATCAATTATATCAACAATAAGATATTTAATAATGCAGCAACAGAGCCTCAGCCCAGCAGTCAAGATAGCAGAGCCAGACAGAGGATTTTTGCACAACTGTGTATCATAATTTGCCTGAACAATTGGCTTAGCCTAGTCCAGCTACATCACAAAGGTGTGTTGGCCACTTACTGTAAATTCTGACATTGTACCTGAACGCATCATTTGTATTTAAATACTTTTTCCTAATATTTCAGACTTTGCTCCAGTGAATTGAATCCTGTTGTTTTGAACTACATGACAGAAATGATGGACTTCAGTCTTTCAGAAGTTATCAACATTTTAATAAATAACAGACCCTCTCGTGCAATGGCTTCTTATTGCTTATTGCTGAAGAAACTGCTCAGGTATCAGAAAGACCGCAAAAGAGCCCAGGTAAGATATCATGATCATGACAAGCATGAAGTGCTCCCCGGATTCTTATGAGTAACATCGCGACAGCCACACAGCACATGTGAAAAAGGTGGTTGTCCATGGAAGGGAACTCATGAAAAACAGTAGTGAAATTGCAGATCTGGGTGCAGTCTCAGGACACCTATGTTCTCGCATTCTCAGAGGTGATTTTCAGGACATGTTTTTTCCCAGAGATAAATATGCCTTTTTTTACTGCCTAATGCATTATAACAATGGGCTGCCGGTTGTAATGGGATTGAGAATTATTTTGCTTTACATAAAAGATTACTTTTCCATTGGGAACAGGAGCATTAGCATCTCTGTGACCTCACCATCCCTTCCCTTTCCGACTGGTCCGTGAGGGCCTGATCCAAAGTCTGGGGAGGTGAGTGGGAAGCTGTGAAAGTTGTAAAATCTTTTCCCAGCACCTTTTTTTGTATTTTTACCACTGTATCTTATGCTCACACTCCAGCTCCGACTCACTCGGGGACGTGAAGTTAAATCAGAAGGAACAAAAATTTTAAAAATAAATTCAGAAAATCACTGGTAAGGCCACAAGTAGTTAAAAACGCTGTAAGCTTTTCTTTTACAACCATCTCCACTAAGGGGTTCACAGCTCAGTCATAAAAATTTTGCTTCAGGCAGAAACTAGGCAGACAGGAAGCCAAATTCCAGCTTCTAACACACAAGTGCAATGGGAAAAGTCTCAGCTACAAAACAACACACATCAGCGATTAGTCTCCCATTCAAAGGCTTTGCCCTGGAGAAGCTGTATTTTGAGAAGGTCCAGTTGACTCCTCTAGAAATTATTCAGATGGGCTTGAGTAGATCCAGATCTCCATCCCAGCACACAGCCCCAAGGTTGCAACAGCCTGTGCAGTGTTTACAGGCAGAGCTATAACTCAAAAATATGAGTTGGGGAGCATGTGTGTGCATGCTTAGGGGGAGGAGGCTTTCCTTCACATATGTGATTTTTTTCATATTATAATATTGCATTGGATCTGCTAAACCGTAAGTCACTCAAAAAGAGTCGTATTGTGAAGGCTATTGACCAGCTTTCTTGATTCTCTGGACATCAAGCTAATTTACAGCCCCTAGAGATCTAGACTTCAAGGCAAGTGGTAGCATTTCACGTCCCCTGTGACCTCTTTCAGCATCCTACCTGGGTGGAAGAGGGAAGCAATCGTGTGCACAAAGTAAGCTACAAGCTGACTAAGGGGCTGCGCTGCTTCCTGCCACTCCTGGCATCAAAAATGCCCTCTTAAGGTGGAGAGTCAAGCTCAGTTCCAGCACAGACCCAAAAAATGTCTCAGAGTGTTAAGGTAATAACACTATAAATCATTGTTTTGAAGTCAGTCCTAGTGTATATATATATTTCCCAGGCATGCTGGAGGGTTTTGGTACAGCAAGGACAAAAAGAAGGGAAGTGTAACAAAGGAATGACTGACATTTTCTTTCTCTGTGTTGACATTTTTGCAATCAAAGGTTTAAAACCAAACTGGTACTGACACAAAATAGCCACCTATCAGCTCAAAACAGTGGCGACTTTCACAGAATCACAGACTGACTGAGGTTGGCAGGGACTTCTGGAGGTCATCTGGTCCAACCCTCTTGCTCAATCAGGGCCACCTAGAGATGGCTGCCCGGGACCATGCCCAAATGGCTTTTGAATACCTTCAAGGATGGAGAGCCCACAACTTCCCTGGGCAACCTGTGCCAGCGCTTGGTCATCCTCACAGTGAAAAAGTGCTTCCTGATGTTCAGAGGGAACCTCCCATGTTTCAGTTTGTGCCCAGCGCCTATAGCCCTGTCGCTGGACACCACTGGAGAGAGCCTGGCTCCGTCCTTTTTGCACCCTCTCTTCAGGTATTTGTATATATTGATGAGATCCCCCTGAGCCTTCTCTTCTCCAGGCTGAACAGTTCCACCTCTCTCAGCTTTTCCTCATAGCAGAGATGCTCCAGTCCCTTCATCATCTTCATGTCCCTTCACCGGACTCTCTCCAGTATGTCCATGTCTTTCTTGTACTGAGGGGCTCAGACCTGGACACAGCACTCCAGGTATGGCCTCACCAGTGCTGAGTAGAGAGGCATCACCCCACTCGACCTGCTGGCAACACTCCTCCTAATGCAGCCCAGGACACCACCATTCCCCTTCTTTGCAGCAAAGGGCACACAGCTGGCTCATGATCAGCTTGGTGTCCACCAGGACCCCCAGGTCCTTTTCTGCCAAGCATGAGCTGGTTCCTCCCCAGGTGCAGGACTTTGCACTTCCCCTTGCTGAGCCTAGCAGGGACATGTCTAGCATGTGAACTGGGTACACGCTCTGGGGTCTGCTCAGTTGTGTCATACCACAACTCCCCATTTCTACACCTTCCCTACACCCTTTCCCATGTAGCTTCCAGGTGTGCGGCTCTTCCTTCTGCACCACAAAACAATGCTGATCTCCAAATCTTCATGTGTTCAGTGTGGGGACTTCTTAAATTTGCATTTAGGCAGACAGAACCTCTCTTTGACAGCTTTGCAGGGAAATTACTCACTTTTAGGCGGACAGCTTTGCTGAGCACCTGAAATATAGGCACAAGCTAGATGCCTAAATTTGGCAGATTGGATTCTATCATAAATAATACCTTCTAAAATCTGTTACTAAGACTATGTCTAAGTTTGGAAGTTAGAAAAGACCAATTCATCCCATCTTTCCCTGTCGTTAAAAGTGTGTTTCCTCTTGTTTGTTAGCACAGGGTTTGTAAATACTACCTTTAAACTTACAAACTCAAAGCCTGCTACTAGTACCATTTAGAGATTATTCTGTTACCAAAGACTATAAACTATCAAAGTTTATAAAACTCATAATTTTTTTTCCCAGATAGTCACTCTACACCATTTGTTTCTTAATTTTGTCCATCCACTGCCTCTTACATTCTTCTGCATTATGAAAATTAATACTTCTCCCTCACTAGTAGTTAGGCTCTGCAAATTTTTTTAGTTAATAATGATCACCTCTCGGTTGGTTCTTATTCAAGCCTTACAAACAATTAACCTGTGCAATCACTCCTCCCCAGGAGCTCTTTTAAATCGTGACTATCAGTGCTACCCCCTTACGTTGGTTTCCCCAATGTTCAAGCATATTCCTATTGCCCAGAAAGGCCAGGCTTTGGGCAAAAAAGAGAGGAGAGCGAGGGGAAAGCTGGCCAAGAAATCAAGTTGGGCGTTCTTACTCAGTGCTCTTATTTTTCCAGTATCCTCTGGCCTGTTCTTCAGCAAAAGCTACTTTATGCATATGCTTACACAATGGCAAAACTTAGCCCTAAGCATATGCAAAGTATATAGGGAAAAGAAAAGAATGCATCTCTTGGAGCCCAAGGCGGAGCCCCACACGGGTGGCATGACGTTTTTGGGCAGAGGCAGAGCCAAGAGCAGCCCCCAGCTCCCCTGGAGCTTAGCCCACACTGCGCTGGCGTGGCTCTCGGAGGAGGCAGCTGGCAGGGCATTATCTTGGGGGGAGGATTCTCTGCTTTGGTCTAAAAGAGGCCGGATTCAACCACCTCTTTGGCAGGCTGCACTGCGCTTCTCTGACCACCCGGCCACAGAAAACTGAAGCTGAGGAAGGAGCGTAAAGATTGTTAACTGAGTGCGAAGGGGAAATTTCCCACTTTTTCTTCATCTTCATGTTGAGATCCTGATAATGTTACTGAGGTTTAATTATAACAGCATGGGTATTTGATATTTGTATCACAAATTATGCCAAGGATATTTCAAAATGCATGGATAGATGTTCTCTCTATTCTGTACAATGCCAACTATTTGCTATTTATTACTAGCAGTGTGTGATCCATCTTTAAATCACATAATTTCCTTTCAGCTTTCCAGATCTTGCAAATGTGTGCATCTGCTTTAACTTTAAGTATGTGAATAGTTTCACTGAGCTCAACAAGGCAACTTGTGTGCATAAAATTAAAGCACAAAAATTAGCATTGGCATCTAAATGAGTACAAATTTAAGCCTAAGTGAGCAAAACAAATAACTAACAATTAACAGTCACAGGTAAAATGAAGTACCCTGAAAACAAATTGCCACTCATTTACATGACTTCTGTCGAGGACCATAAAGGCTATTGCATATTCTTGTCCGTCTATGAAAAGAGATATTTAGAGACAGCTAATATTTATAAAGGAGTAAATTTATGGTAGAAAAATACTACAGTATTTTTGAGCAAATTAAAAACCTCCCCTCAGTGAATTGCAGAGAAAGTTGGCATCTGGTTCTTCTGAAAATTCTGTCCAAAAAGAACCAAACATATCAAATATCAACACAAACGAAAAAGTATTTGCATTCATGACAATGCTCATGAATAACACGCAATAAAAAATTCCACCAACACAATCAACTCAAAACACTGTTTGGAATTCAAACACATATTCACAAACCACTGCACCCAACACATTCCAGGCAGCAGACTATGCTATGATTTTTCACACAATACCAAAGAAACATACAATTTCCTGGGGAAGAATTTTGAGCAGAACTTCTAATCTGCAACTGCAAAAAAGTCTCTGGAAATTATTTTTCATGTTTCAAACTGTTTTTGAAAAAACAGTGCAAGTCATTGTATTTGCAACTCCTCCTTGTATACATGAGTTAACATTTGTACATGCAAATAGTATTTTTGGTGGATGCAAACAGATGTGATTCTCATTTTCCTGGGTGCAATTACAGAGAAGTCTGCTGAAAGCTTGACCCTGAAAAAAGCATAAGATCCTTTCCATGTTCAAATTTGAGCCATAAGTCATTGGATAAACTTAAAACACAGCCTGTCCTTTTATGCATCGTAATTTCTTCAAGCAATGTATTTACATTTTATGTGTTCTGTTGTAGAAGAGGGAGCCTTAATGATTACAATTTGCCATCCAGAACTTTATAGCTAGTCCTTGCAGAAAATAGCATTTCTGCCAAAAAGCTTCCTGCCCAGGTGCTTAACCAATTAGCTCTTAAGAGGTCTGGCAGTAAAACCAGTCATGGCAAGTTTTCTGATATACTGTATATAAGGTGACAGCTTGCAAAATGTAAGATGAAAATTTGTTTTCTTAACTAGCAGTGTGTAAAATCCTGGGAGACTATTTGATTGCATGGCCTAAAATGCTTATGACATCTCAAATTCCCAATTGATCTAGTGTGGTTTTAGCAATATGTTGTCAACTTAAACGTATTGTGTTTCTTTTTATAAATACTTTAAATATAATTTCCTTAATTGTGATTGGGTGCTGCAAATATGTAGGAAGGATAGAGTAACCCCACAAGTTTGAGGTTTGGGGCCCTTCAAATTTTTCCAAACATTTTTGCTAACTCACAAAATATATGCAAGCTTTCAAAAGTGCCTTTTCTCCGCAAATTACACCCACTTTTTATAACTGCATGTTAGATTAAAAACATATTTTTCACAGGGGGAGTACTTTGCAATGCAAAGAATAGAAGAAAACCATGGAAGATAAATATACCATAGTAAAACAAATTACTTCTCTGATTCTGGAAGCAAGACCTTTGTATCATGTGGGGATGGCAGTGAAAAGATCAAAACTTACTAGAGATAATCCTTGAAGTGGTAGCTGTGTAACAGCAAAGTGAGCGTGTCAAAGGTGATACAGAGAATGTGCAGAAAAGCTTGGTATTGAGCTGGAATATCCAGGTGGACAGTCAATGTATTTCAGAACTTTCATCTTCAGGAGCACCAGACCTGAGAGAAGAGGGCCTTTGGCAGAAGCAGCACGTGGTGCAGATAGCTCCTCGCGGCACTTAGCGCTGCGGAAGGGGATTTATTTCACTGTGCGGACCTTGCATTTTCACAAGGTTTTGATAACTGAAACTCAGTGTGCATGAGGCTACCACAGTGAGGACCCTGAAAACTGGGATCGTGGAATAGACGAGTGTGCTACATATGAGAACACACCCTCACATACACGTAGGATGTATGCAGGGGTAAGAGTGACGGCACTGCAGCAGGAGGGAGTCCTGCAGCCCACGCTCTTGTTAGGACGCACAGTCCTGTTACCACAGCTCCATAGAAGTCTTCCTGGTGCAATCCCACTGCAAAACCTTCCCAGGACTGCTCTAGCCCCGTGCTGACTGCCCGCTCTCACAGCAGACAGCAACAGTCCCACAACAATCTTCCTCCTGGGTTGGGGGGTGGCTCACAGCATCCTGTAATGTTTTGGCGTTGCAGCATGAGCTGTGTGGTACCCTGGTCTCCCTTAGACATCTGTTAGCAGACTCCATGAGCCACAAGACTCAAAGGAAATGCTACAGGCTCTCCAAAGATGGCATTCTAGTCTCCAGTGGGTTTTCATGAAAACTTGCTCCCTGTGGCCTGTGTGGTAGAAGGCAGAGTCTGTCAGTCCATGCGCAGCTGGGTGTCAGGAAGAACCTCTGGCATGGGGTCTGCTCTGACGAAAAGCTGATGTGTGTAACTGTGCCGGTTTTGGCTGGGGAAGAGTTAATTTTCTTCAAGGTAGCTAGTATGGGGCGATGGTTTGGATTTGTACTGGAAACAGTGTTGATAATACAGAGATGTTTTTAGTGTTGCTGAGCAGTGCTTACACAGGGTCAAGGCCTTTTCTGCTTCTCACCCCACCCCACCAGCGAGCAGGCTGGGGGTACACAAGAATTTGGGAGGAGACACAGCCGGGACAGCTGACCCCAACTGACCAAAGGGATATTCCATACAATATGCTCAGCAATAACACTGGGGGGAAGGTTGGGGGCTGCTGCTCGGGGACTGGCTGGGCACCAGTCAGTTGGTGGTGAGCAATTGTTTTCATTTGCATCACTTGTCTTTCTTGGATTTTATTTCCCTCTCTTTGATATTTTCCTTTTCATTATAATTCATTATTTATTTTATTTCAATTATTAATCTGCTTCTATCTCAGCTGAGTTTGCTCACTTTTACCCTTCCGATTCTCTTCCCCCATCCCATGGAAAAGCGAGTGAGCAGCTGTGTGGTAATTAGTTGCCAGCTGGCGTTAAACCACAACAGTAACTAAGGCTTGTGTGAAAACAAGGTTTCCCATTGCACGTGTTATGCTGGGTTTTCCTTTAAAGTTCAAGGTGCTTTATTGTTCCATACTAATCAAATGGTGTCTGATCATTTTGCAGAGGGAAAGTGAAGTAGAAAAACACAGTATTAATCCTGATAAACATTTGAATAAGGAGTCAGAAATTCAGATTTCCCAGAAGGCTGAAATGGACACTCTGGAAAACCTCAGGAATTATGGCAGTAGGGCATTTCCCTCTGTACTAACTCTGGCAATGCCAGATGCTATTCAAGAAGATGAGATTGCAATTACATTGGAAAACCAAGAAAACTTGCCGGAAGGTACTGGTTCTGAAACACAGTCTTAGCATCTTAGTCTGAAAGGGTACTAGGATATCTGTCCGAGAAAAAAAGGAACACAATTCCTGAAAAGGCTATAAAAATATCCCTCCTCTTTGTTTTGAAATTACAAGTATTTTGAGCAATTGTTTCCCAGCCCCAAGTTTGGTGATTGATTTAATGAAAAAATTAGCAGGTGAACACCTGATCCAATTTATACTCTGCAAGTACTGATTTCAGATAACAGCTCCGTGTCATTGTGCAGGTTAGCTCCTCTATGAGTCTCCCTGGGATGGTACTAGTACTGTTAAGTGACTTCCAAGAATAGACGTTTATGAGTAAAAAAAAAAAAGGAAATTATTTACATTGCCAGAATGAATGTGAGCATGGTGCAGGTGTCAATACTTTGTTTATACTCAAGAAGGGGTTGCACTCACATCCATGGCATCATTTTCCATAGTTTCAAAAATATAGAAGATGCACAGTACTGGATAATCAAACTCCAGGTCTGAATTTAGACTTATTTCTGGTTCAGTTATTGCACGCCCACAGCCATTCACCTATGTGGCATGGTTAAATTAATGTGATAAATACCCAGAAGCATAAATGAATAATAGTCACTAAAATTAAGCCAGGCAACTTTATGCTGAGATGCTCGTTTAAGACTGTTCACCCAACCAAAAATTGCTGTTTGCCTACCTCCAGATCACCATTTGCTTTAAATCCTTGGTGCAAAACGGCATTCTATGTCAAGATCTACTTTTATTTATGCCATTGCAAGTACTTCCTTTTTTATTATGGGATAAGCTGTTTTGATACTAACATGTTATTTTTCTTGAAAATACCATTCCAGCAGAAGCTGATCTGATTTATGCTATATTCTGTTTAGTTTCCAAGTTTGCAGGCAGAGAGTTGGTCCACCTTGGACCTCCTAAGTCATCAAGCAAAAGTATGCCACATGAGCCCATGTATCAGCCATTTTTGGACTTTCAGAAGAATCTGGATGATTTTGAAGATTTGACTGAAGCTGGAAAACCATGTCTTCATGAGAAATCACCATCCACACCAGCAAATAACCAACCTCCTTCTTCAAACATCCAAGCAATGACATCTACAAGCAAAGTGCCTCCCCGATCCCTGATGGAAAACATGATTATTACCAGGATTCCTTTGCCTCATCAGGACATGAGATTTAAAGACCTTCTGAAGGCAGTAGATGACAATGTTTACGTCCCAACAAAGTGGCACCTTGATAAAGAGGGCACTGATCTCCTCATGATTGAGTCTTCGCAGCTGCCGCCTTTCCCCAGGCTGCAACAAGCTGCCCTGAGAGAAACCCTAACTAAAAAGATTTCCTGCCTGGGGGCATCACAGCAACATACAAATATCTGCCCTTTGCTTTCAGTGAACAGTTCAAAACCACCAGCCTTCCCTATGCCCCAACAGCAAACATTTACCATAAGAAGTATGAGGCAGTCTAAAGAAAACCCAACTCATTTTTTCAACAAGAAAACTAAGAAAAACTTTATCCAACTCAGACACACACCTAAAACTACAGATCTAAATCTTCCAGTTTTATCTCCACCATACCAAACTAGGTTGGGGAAAAAAAGGGAGATTTTAAGGTTAAATTTTGCATAAATCAAACACCCACAGAGCATCAGAAGAAAATATGAAAAAGGGGCAGGAAAGAAACAAAGATGGACAGAAACAGAGAGCAAGAAAAGGAAGGCAGGAGAGGCTGATCCAATCTTAAATGAGGCATCTCCAAGCACAAAGTAGGATGATATGACTTATGCTGTGTATCTTCTGATATCCATCAGATCTTGGGCTACAAATTTTGTGGAGCGCACCAAAGAGGCAGAAAAACAGATGCTAACGTAGCAGAACAACATCAAGCATATTTAGGCAAAAAAGGTGGACACTGGACAGAAGATATGATTTTAAATATTTTGTATCAATACCTGTATTGTCCCAAACTTGTGTCACTTATGCATTTCATTCGGGAAATAAACCTGGTCAGGCAATTTTAATTAAGCTGTGAACATAATGCAGAAGGTAAACAAACAGTAACAATGATGGAATAATCAATTTTTGAGGGATTGTTGTAATAAACAAAATAGTCATGGCACTGATGTTTTCTTTATTTATTTGTTAGTTTTAACTGTGTGTATTCTAATTAATGGAGACCAGGCAACCTAACTCCCCTGAAAGGAGCAAATCAACACATTTTTCTCGTAAATTTAACAGCTTAATTAGGACTGCCTATTTGTAACTGTGTGCCTTTGCAATGTTTGTCTCTTACTATTGAAAACATGCATTTGCTTTCAGTTTCAATGATTTATGCTTCTTAGCTAGATTTTCATAGTACTAAGCTTTGAGCCTGATTCTGTCTTCAGACCAGTTTTATATCAGTTAAAATCCCTTAACTTCAACAGGTTTGAACTTAATTGACTCCAACAGACGTGAGAATACAATGGGAGTCTTCATATTTGCTGCTCCGTAAACTCACACATAGTAGTAAAAGATGCACAAAGGGTTTCTAAGTAATAGTAGATAGATATATAAAGAACAGCAGGAAGAAAAAGCCGCAGCAGAAGGCGTCATGCCATAAGCTAAACCCAAGCCTTATACGTGACAAGCACCATGGTAAGCATTCGGTTACACTGAGCAGGACCAAACCTGCAGTCCCATTTTACCCTGCCTCGCCTTACCCCACCACGCTGGGACCACATCCACGGGGTGAGTTCTTCACGGTCTTCGCAGCTCCTGCACAAGCATGCCATGCCGCCTCGGTGGCGGCAGCTTCTGCACACCCGCACAGGTGCCGGCCACTGCGCCATCTCCTCGGCTGGGCTGAAACAGCTATTGAGTAGTCCTGCTCCCAGCCAGCCCCGAAACAACCTCTGAATGATAAGAGATGTTTTTAACTCAGAACATCTTTGCTGACCAGGTGTGGTGGGTTGACCTTGGCTAGATGCCAGGTGCCCACCAAAGCCACTCTATCAATCCTCAGTTGGACAGGGGTGAGAAAATATAACAAGAAGCTTGTGGGTTGAGATAAGGACAGGGAGAGATCAGTCACCAATTACTGTCACGGGCAAAACAGACTCGACTTGGGGAACTTAATTTAATTTATTATGAATCAAATCAGTGTAGAGATAATGAGAACTCAAACCAAATCTTAAAACACCTTCCCCCCACCCTTCCCTTCTTCCTGGGCTCAACTTCACTCCTGATTTGTCTACCTCCTCCCCCTTGACCAGCGGAGAGGGATGGGGAATGGGGGTTGTGGTCAGTTCATCACATGCTGTCTCTGCCACTCCTTCCTCCTCAGGGGCAGGACTCCTCACACTCTGCCCCTGCTCCAGCATGGGGTCCCTCCCACGGGGGACTGTCCTCCACAAACTTCTCCAACGTGAGAGGAACATGAGGTGCCACTTGGGATTGCAGCTGAGCTAGGTGGAAAGTCTAGTGCCTCTGCCTATTGCTTTTCTTCAAAACCTAAAGTCTCCTCAAAGCATAACAGTACATAGAGTCACTCCAAAATCTAGTTGGTCAGAATCATAGAATCATAGAATAATTTGAGCTGAAAGGGACATTTAAAGGTCATCTGGTCCAACCCCACCCCCACCTGCCCCCGCAATGAATAGGGACATCTTCAACTAGATCAGGTTGCTCAGAGCCCCATCCAACCTGCCGACCTTGAGTGTTTCCAGGGATGGGGCATCTACCACCTCTCTCTAGGCAACCTGTGCCAGCGTTTCACCACCCTCATTGTGAAAAAGTCTTCCTTATATCTAGTCTAAATATACCCTGTTTTAGTTTAAAACCACTACCCCTTGTCCTATCACTACAGCACCTGCTAAAAACTCTGTCCCCATCTATCTTACGAGTCCCCTTTAAGTACTGGAAGGCTGCAATAAGGTCTCCCCAGAGCCTTCTCTTCTCCAGGCTGAACAACCCCAACTCTCTCAGCCTGTCCTCACAGGAGAGGTGTTCCATCCCTCTGATCATTTTTGTGGCCTCCTCTGGACCCGCTCCAACAGGTCCATGTCTTTCCTGTGCTAAGGGCTCCACAGCTGGACGCAGGACTCCAGGTTGGGTCTCACCAGAGCGGAGTAGAGGGGCAGAATCACCTCCCTCGACCTGCTGGCCACACTGCTTCTGATGCAGCCCCAGATATGGTTGGCCTGGCTCATAGAATCCTAGAATCATAGAATCTTTGGTCTGGAAGGTACCTTTAAAGGTCTTCTTGTCCAACCCCACTTCAGTGAACAGTGACGTCTTCAGGTACGTCAGGTTGCTCAGAGCCCCATGTCCAGCTTTTCATCCACCAGTAACCCCAAGTCCTTCTCAGCAGGGCTGCTCTCGATCCCTTCATCCCCCAGACAGTACTGGTACCAGGGGTTGCCCTGACCCAGGTGCAGCACCCTGCACTTGACCTTGTTGAACCTCATGAGGTTCACGTGGGCCCATGCCTTGGGCTTGTCCAGGTCCCTCTGGCTGGCATCCCATCCCTCAGGCATGTCAACTGCAACACTCAGCTTGGTGTCATCTGCAAACTTGCTGAGGATGCACTCAATCCCACTATGTCACTGATGACATTGATTGACCACTACCCTCTGGATGCAACCATCCAACCAGTTCTTCATTCACTGAACAGTCCACCCATCAAATCCATATCTCTCTAATTTAGGAGAATTTTATCTTACAGAAGTCCAAATAGACAACATTGGTAGCTCTTCCCTTGACCACTGATGTTGTCATTCCATTATAGAAGGCCACTAGGTTAACCAGGCAGGATTTGCCCTTGGTGAAGCCATGCTGGCTGTCTTGAATCACCTCCCTGCCCTCCATGTGCCTTAGCATAGCTTCTAGGAGGATCTGCTCCATGGTCTTCCCAGACACAGAGGTGAGGATGAGCCTTTTTAAAAGTGGGTGCAATGTTTCCCTTTTTCTAGTCTCCAGGGACTTCACCTGATGTGGTCAGGAAGCAGAGACATGTGGCATCTATACCACTCCGCTTAGAAGGGAAGGAAGGATCACTGATCTCTGGACAGGGGCAGGTGTCAAGGAAGCTCAAACTCAGCAGCTTCCCTTATGCACACCCAAGCTAATGAGCAGTGCAGGGAACATTTGCTGTGCTTACAATTCTGGCACCAAGCAATTCAGAAGATAGAGGGAACTGAGTGATTTCCAGATAATATTTTTCTTGTAAAATCTGATTTTCTTAGATTTTAGAAAATGGTTATGTCTTGAGAATATTTTTAGCTTTGATTCACCTTGACAAAACACTTTTTGTTTTGAACATATAGTTTGAAACAAATGGTTTAAGCTGTAAATTGACATTTCAATTTACTGTTTCCTTTCACAATACTGAAATGCTTCATTCTGACTATAAATGTCTAAAAGCTTTTTCCTCCACATAATTTTTTTCCAAGAAAAATTTATTTCCTTGACACTTCTTAATATTTTGTCTTTATACTCTAATTGCAGATGACAATAACATCAAAATGTTTTAACTTTTTTCATTGAGTCGAAACTCCATTTTCCAAACAGCTCTACCACCATTTTGAGCTCCTCCACGAGCTGCTGGAGAGAGGAGAGCAAGAGGAGCTTATGCTTCTCCTTTACCAACTCAGTGCAGGTGTGTCTATGTAGGTGCCAAGCAGATGACAGCCACAGGAGGATACCTGTTCCCCACTGAAACAAAGCCCAGAAAGATCAGTGTTAAGTGACTGTGCCCCATGACCCAAGTGCCAAAGAGGCACTTCGTTCCTGACGGGGAGAAGGGAGGAGGGCAGTTAACGGGGCAGTGCCACCAACGCGGGTCCCGGGTCATGTGCTGAGCTGGGAAGGGGCAGGGACCGCAGTGCAGTAGAGCCAGTAACGTAGCGCGTGGCGATGGAAACACCTCCAGGCAGCCAGACTGCGCGGGTGGCCCAGGCAGGGAGATGGTGCCAATATTTTTAACAAGTGGCTCCCACAAAAACGTTTCCCTTCAGCAGGTGATAAATTTATGCTTCGGGGATGTGATGTCTGCAGAAAGAAGCGAGGGGCTCTGGAATCCACCCTTTTATTTAACAATGTAAAGAAAAAAAAAATGCTTCTGAGGAAGGGGACATCGCTGCTTGGCAAGAAAACAAACATTAAGACGCACTTGGCCAGAAATGCACTGAGTCATGCGGAGCAGAGTTTGACCAGTACAATTCATGCGCGGGGGGAGGAGGGAGCTGAATGCCTTGCACGGGAGTCCCACAGCATCCGACTTCTTGATGGGTTATTGAAAATACCTAACACTGAGTAGAGTCTTATTACAATTTTGATAAAAAGCCAACGCTAATAGGATGCAAGGAAAGGTGAAGTGGGATGGCGAAGCTTTCACATCTCCTTTCTCATGTCTGGTAGCAGAAACATAACGACAGGCTCTCAAAGAGACAGCTTCTGAAGGAGCCTTTAGCTCCTTCATTACATCTATTGCAGTCCCGTGTACAAACTTCACATAGAGTCTCTACTGGGACTAGACATTGGATCTTTAGGTCCTTCAAGTCAGTTTCTGTAAGTGGATCGTGCTGTTTGCATGGTCTGTCAATGCAATCACGAGAGATTCCCAGCTCTCCATTTCATAGGTTTTCCATTTGCACACAGGAAATGGCACCTTTTACTACTATCCTGTTTCTGAGCCATATTAATAAGTTCAACTGCTTTATGTATTACCAGTTTCAACACTGTTCTGCTTTTCAAATCACAACTGTTTTCATGTCAGCAAAAGAATTTCAAACCACAGGAAATTCTGGGGATGAAGTACAAATACACACTTAGAAAGAGCTATCAGGAAGCAGAATGAAACCTACAGTTGGAAAAATATGAGAAAAATGTCACTGCTTTCGTACCGCACTTTTAATTTCATCATTCTTTGAACACATAAATGAACAAGATTAATAATTTAGCCAGTAAAGGAATTTCTGTTTAGCCTCTGAAAAATTCCTGAATAATTCAGAAGTTCTGACATTAGATAGCCTTTGTCATGCTGACCCATCCACCCCAGGTAAAATGCTGAAGAGAGATCGAAGTGACTGACCCATTCTCTCACAGCCCTCTCACATTACAGCTTATGAGCAACAAAACTCCACAAATTAGAAGCTCACAAAACCAGAGAAAGCAGATCATGTTCACCTGTTGTCTGTTTCAGCAAGATGATGAGAAAGAGCAAACAGGAGCTCATTCCTTATAAACATGGTATTAAAACTACAACACCTCATCTGCAGCCCAAGGAAACTTGCTCCTTTGACTTCCCTGGGCTTTAATCATAAGGTATGTGAAAGGCTTAAGAAATTCAGAAGATATTCATCATACAAAAGCCATTTTAAAAGAAATCAGTGTTTGCCAAACTGAAAGCTTGAAAAATATATAAACTCATATTTTCTTTTAAAAAGCAGCCCTTACAATTTTTATGTTCCTTATATGGAACATACATTTGCCTCACCCATACATCTGAAATTAAAATCTTTCAGTATCATAATGATAATGAACTATATATACCTTTCCTCTCTTTCACCAGTTTTTCAATTCTGGACATTGTTTTGGGTTACAGATTATATAGATGGATACTACAGAAAAATGTACAGTAGTGAACTTAAGAAACATTGTCTTCTTAAGAACAAATATTTGAGATTTCTGCTAGGACTCCTGGCATAAAACATACCAGCATGAGAAGCAGCAGAGACCTTTGTACCAAGTCCTCCATTTTACTGGCTGTAGTGTTTGGGCTCCAGTCCTTTATACACAGATATTTTGTGGCTAATCCTTTAGAGAGAAAGCAAGAGGAGACTTTCAAGAAAGAGCTATTTCCAGCTAGGAAGGAGCTATCATAGAAGTTAAGACATCTACCAGCACTCAGGAAAAAAGGGCAGAGGGGAAAAGGGAACAAATATTGCTAAGCACCGTGAGGCATACTCAGGTTGAGATTCTGAGGAGCAACAGGGTCCTGCAATGGGATGTCACTTACCCAAATTTAAACAGAAGAGACATCTCTGACTAAGCTGGTTGTCTAGACTCCTTTGTAGTCAATGGAGATTATTAACATCTGGAAAAGAGGGAGAGTTTTTGAGGTCCGTGAACAGACTCTTCAAAGGCTGCCCAACTGCACTGCCATAAGGATGACTTGATCCAATGTTTTGGCTTTGAGTTTCCACAGACTGGGGAATAAGAACAGAGCATTCATCTCACCTCATGTACATTATAGCCAGCGGGACTCTTTCCTGACCTCCACAGGAGCACAACAGTAAGAGTTTTAAGTCTTTATCTGGAGCATATATCAAAGGCTCAGAAAGGTAGAAGGGAGGATCAAATGGGTCCTTAAACCTAATCAGCTGCTTCTAGGCAGGCACATATTTTTCTTGGGACATCTGTGTTTAGTAACTGTAACAGCCTTCTGAGGCCAGCAAGAAGACTGAAACCCACTTTTTACAAATCCTTTCTTAGAAAGCAAGTCCTCTGTAAAGCAGAAAGCAAGGATTTCCCTATTTAGACAAAAGAAAGATTTAATATCATTGCAGCAGCTCAGCAGGCAACGAAAAGCATTAGGGACTATGTTAACACAGGTCTTTTCTATGTCAGTACTTAACTCACATCAGCAGTTTCCACAGTACACTTCAATGGGACCAGAAAGCAAAGCAAGTGTTCCCTCAGCAAAGGAGGAGCCCTTTGGTCCAGACCTTCAGGGTGTCTTTCCAGTGAGTTCTGCACACAAGCCCTTGTGGGTATGGCAGTATTTCAAACTAGCGAGAGGTCTGTTTCACAGAACACAGCCTATACATCTGCCAGACAGCCACTCTTAGCTAGCCTACACTCTTTCTTAGCATGACCGCGAACGCCCACGTTACTGAGACCCTACTCTTTCTAAGCATTTCTACTTGCTGCTTCCCATACGCTTTAATAGCTTAGCACCTCTACTGCAACTAAACAAAAAAAAACCTCCCTGAGATCACTGAAATATAAGTCACATACATTTACAGGCATTGTGCTAGTTTTGGCGGGGATAGAGTTAATTTTCCTCATAGTAGGTAGTATGGGGCTGTGTTGTGGATTTGTGCTGGAAACAGTGTTGATAATACAGGGATGTTTTCATTGTTGCTGACCAGTGAGTCAAGGCCTTTTCTGCTCCTCACACCACCCCACCAGCACGTAGGTTGGGGGGGTCCAAGAAGTTGACAACGGACCTCAACTGACCAAAAGGGATATTCCATACCATACGATGTCATGTTCAGCGTATAAAGCTGGGGGAAGAAGAAGGAAGAGGAGAATGTTCATAGTGATGGCGTCTGTCTTCCCAAGTAACCATCACACGTGCTGGAGCTCTGCTTCCCTGGAGATGGCTGAACGCCTGCCTGCCCATGGGAAGTAGGTGAATGACCCAATCCTGCAGCTAGGAAGAAAATTTGTGTTTTAGAAAACACACCCAAATTGTCAGAAATGTTTTAAGGATACCCTGCTCCAACGAGCCTGTTTCTCTTCCATTAATTATCTTCCTTCCACAAAAAAGCAAGCAAGCAAGCATCCCTTGAGTTCCCAAAGGCAATCCTTTGAGAACAATGGACATTTGAGAGACTTCTGTGCTCACGGAACACATAGTAAAGATCACAAAATTTCCAAGAAAGACTGAAAAATTCTTTGCAGTGACTGAAAGTCAGTAAAATCATGACTGTCATATAGCTATTATGTTATCCTGAGAGATAACAGGTTGTGAAAATATCAACTATTGAACATCTGAGCTCAAAAGGCATAGCCTGTGACTACAGACACATCTCCACGCAATACCACAAAGTATTAATATGCTGCCCTTTCTTGCTGCTTTCTCTGCAGGAGTCTCTCTGCTTCTATGTCTAATTCTGCTTTTGCCCTGTGGATATGGTAGAAGAAATGCCAAGAACAAATTTCAATGTATAAACATATTATGTGGCATGGTAAGAGAACCTCATAACAGCCCAGTTTGGAACTACTGACCAAAAACTGGCTTAGCAATAACCAAGAACTGGGATTTTTGCCCTTCCATTAAAGTCAGGACAGCAAACCGTGCCTTTAGGCTTAACCAGTTGCATCACACTCAGCGTCACTCCACTGACTGAGCGCATTCGCTATACTTTATGGTCTCATACCCTGTGGTGTCTACAGATTTTTTCACTCTAATTAGTCTTGCAAAAATGAACACCTGCCCACTGTATCCTTGCTTTTTCTTCCCTGTGCCTATCATTGACACAGAATTTGCATGCTGGAAAAACCAAGTTCAGTGTCTGAAATGAAAATAAAATCTCCCTTCAAATGGCACAAAGTTGCTTAAAAATGTTAATCTGCCTTATTTTTATGATGTGTTTAAAATTAAATGTTTCCATATGGGTACAACAGAGCAAACCACGTCCTTCCATTTAAATAGCCTGTTTACTTTAAAATCTGAAACTAGCTACAAATTTAAACCCTTTTTGTTTTTGTCCACCTGGAAAAAATTATCAAATTCTTAAGTGTGCATTGTAATAGGAGCAAACACTGAAGAGTGTGAATTCTTAGGTTTCAATATCTATTTTTAAATTGTTTTTCATGTAAGCTTTTAATTTAGATTTAATAAGATTCTAATTGCATTTTTAAAAAAATACCAGTTGATTATTGAAGACATATTCCTGTAGGATTAGCTTACACAGCTTAGTCTTTTAAAATATTGTTTTAAATAATAATTTGGTATTTTATGATTTATGCTACCAAATCTAAATATAGTTAATGTAAAATAATTACAGAATGATTGCAAGAAATAAACCTATTGAGGATTATCCATTTTATAAAAGACACACATCTCCTATGTAATTATTCAATGCCAATAAGTGTCTTCAGAAATCTGTTGCTAATTAATGTATGACGAGTGCTTAGTTATATTTTAACGTATCGTCTAATTAAAGCCAATCAAAAGTTTTGCCATTTGCCGTACAGCTCAGAAACAGGAAAAAAATACATTAGCGTGCTAAATGAAATGAGCTGTACTCATTCTCAGGTCTGCTCTAGCAGCAATAGTGGCTGTATGCCACCTTCCCTCCTCCAGCTCGAGGGTGTAGTGCCGGTGCTGCGTTCCTCCCTTGCTGCCAGATGTACTCTTTGAGCTCACAGGTAGCCAAGATTAATTTAGAATAGTTTTACAGCAGCCTAAAGATCTATGAAGTCATTTTTGCCTTGCTAGTCTGGTGCTGCCTGCTATAGCGGATCTGAACCTTTAAGCACAGATAAGGAAGGTCTTATTTAACTGTAGTCTCAGGCTAACTGTGGGCTTTAGACCTGGATTGAAAAGGCATTAAGGTCACCTGGAATCCGTCCCGTGCCTTCGGTGGGAGCTGTGTAGGCCCTTGGCATGTTGCATGCTCCATGGAAACGTCTCTCTCCTGCCAGGCAAAAATCTCCTGGAATAGACATTACAATGGATATTATAGGAAGGACTGCACTGGCAGAGACGGTAATGAGATAAACTATTTCTTCTTTTTCACCTATTTATTTTTACATTTTCATAAATACCACTTCTCATTCCATCCACTATTATCATGACACCCCCCACTGCACCCCCCAAATATTATATAGAGCATAGGGTAGAAAAGGCTTCTTTCCTGCCTCGTTTTGTTCTGTTCAGGTTAAGTCAGCTACTTTGATTTATACTATAACCTTGACCTATAAAACCTGAGCCACCCAACAGCACAGTCCAGCATTCAAGAGGCACTGAGCACTGGAAGAACACATAAAGGCAACATCTGCCTTGACAGTGTGCCTCCTGCAAGCAAAACCACCCCTGAAAGAAAAGCGTGGCAGAACAGGAGCAGAAGAATGACTTCTCCATGTAGATGACTCTCCCTTAAGTGCTTATAAATACTTTACAGGCATCTTTGAAACACTTTACAGGTGTCTTCTGTACCACCTTCCTTCCCCAGTTTTAGCTCACAAGATAATAATATAAATAATATTATAAATAATAAATATAATAATAATCTTTGACACCTTTATTTGACTTATTCCCATTTCACGTCAGAAGTTAGGCCCTACATGCTCGGCATGATGTGTAAGTAAAGCGCGAGTCCCTCTGCACACCGGCAGGAACCTCCAGGGAGCTCAAAGACTTCTGGTGATCCACATCATCACAGGCCAAGTAACTGCTCGTGACTGCACCGATCACGGAGCTGTGTTTCTCTGCCATGAACCACTCCTCAAGTAATTAAAACCAGTGTACAAGTCAGAACACAACAAAGCCTGAAGCCCCTGATTTCGGTGCTTGCTCAAAGCCCTTGCTCCTTGTGCAATGTGGTGGCACTACCCGGCCGGGCTGCTGAAGGCAGCTATCCATCAGTGCAAACATGCCACCGGCCCAGGCTGCACCCAGTCCAGTGCAGGTTGGTAACGGCAACAGTCAATCACAAAACAAAGGGTTATCTGAAGCTGAAGTTTGATTCAAGCGATTTTTTTCTAGGCTTTTGAAAGTTAGTGAAGACTAAGCTAATGAGCCTGCTCTGTCTCTGTATTTACTGAAGAGAAATATGTCCGATGTGCAGAAGATGAATGTGAATGTGGGCTCTCTGCTCATTGCAGCAAGCGACTGAGTGACAACGGGCACGGAAAAGGCTGAGGTACTCCATTTCTTTTGTTTTCCCCTCAGTTTTCGTTGGGCAAGCGTGTCCTGAGGCCTTTCAGTCCCTGAGGGTTACCGGCAGAGTCTGTGGGAATGACACCGTACCCACAGGAGAGGAAGGCAGGGTCAGGGACTCTTAAGCATACTGAGCAGATGCAACCCAGGGGAGCAGATCAGATACATCTGAGTGTGCTGAGGGAGCTGGCTGACATCATTGCAAAAGAGCTATCATCTCTGAAAGGTCACTACAGTCCAGGGAGGTTCCTGATGATTGAAAAAAGGCAAACATCACACCCATCTTCAGGAAGGGTGGGCAGGATGACTCAGGTCAGTCAGCCTCACTTCAGCCTCTGGGAAGATTATGGAGCAAATCCTCCAGGAAGCCATTTCTGGTCACATGAAGGGCAAGAAGATGACTGAGATTTAGCAAGGGCAAATAACACCTGACCAACCTGACTGGTTTCTATGATGAGATGACCAGCTCTGTGGACAAGGGAAGAACAAAAGGTGTTGCATGTCTTGATCTCAGCAAGGCCAATACTTTACTAATAACTGGACACAATCGGCCTCTTCATGGGTGATACCAAACTCGGGGGGAGCAGTCAATATGCAGGAGCACAGGCTGCTGTTCAGAGGGACCTGGACAGTCTGGAGAAATGGGCTGACAGGCACCTCATGAAGTTCAGCTAAGGCAAAGACAAAGTCCTGCATCTGGAAGGGAATATCTCCATGCAGCAATGAAGGCTAGGGCTCAACCCTCTGGAAAATATCTTGGCAGAGAAGGACTGGGGCATCCTGCTAGACAACATGCTGAACGTAAGTCAGCAGTGTGCACTTGCAGAAAAGAAGGCCAATACCACTTGTATTAGCAAGTGTTGCTTGCACACCAAGAGACGTGTTTCTTTGCCTCTGTTCAGCCCTTGTGAGACTGCATCTGGAGTACTGCACCCAGTTTTGGGTTACTCTGTACACAAAAACACGGACACGCTGGAGTGAGCCCAGTAGAGGGCCACCAAGATGGGCAGGAGGCCAACGCACAGAATGCGTGACAAGAGGCTGCATGAACTGGGTTTGTTCACACTTCAGAAGAGAAGCCTGGAGGGTGACCCTACTGCTGTCTGTAACTGTCTTATGAGAGGGAAAAGAGAAGATGGAAGGAGCTTCTTCACAGAGGTGCACAGGCATAAAATGAGATGCAGGAGATGCAAGCTGGAGCTTAGTTGGATCAGAAAGTCTGATTGCATAAAAGGAAAAAAAACTTTCTACCACAAGGGTGATCAAACACTGGAACAGGTTTCCCAGGAGATTTTAAAAACCAGGCTGGACCGATCCCTGAGCAACTGGCTTATCTTTGAGCTGGGAACAGGACTAGAGGAGCTCCAGAGTTTGCTTCCAACCTGCACTGTTCTGTGATTCTGTTTTAGGAAAAGACTGGATGAGATGCATTTGCCCCATGGCAGTGCCGTTTCTTTCCATTGAGTATATACCGAGATCAAGTTGTCTAGCTTAGATGTGCACAACCCGTTTTTAGATCACTAATTTACAGAAGAACAATATCACTTTTAGAACAGAAAAATTCAGTAAAATAGAGACAGAGTAAGCACAGTATTGTACATTAAATGCTAGTAGAACATTAGTGTTTATTAAGGTATACATGGCTAGATATTGTTATCCTTGAATAAGTTCCTAGTTTATTAGAAGTAGATGCTTTAGCTCTTAGTTTGTTTCCTATCTCCCAAATTTCACTTGAGATAGGAGAAACAGAAGCAAAACCAGAAATATATTTGAAATATATAATAGATATTTATATATTTTATATGTACATATACAACCCACAACATACAGAAACAAACATCCTTAGTCGTGGATTTAAAACAACTCAAGTAGTACAAAATAATCCTCTATACAGTTCTTCTAAGTGTCATCTTTAAAAACCAGGAATTCTATCACTAAGATGACTGGATCCCAAGTTAAATAAGAAAGGATCATATTAGACACGGGATATTTTAAGTGATAAAGTCTTGATCCTCAGGTTTTCTTTTCTCCCTTTGGTCCCCAGAGTCTGATTTGTCTGATTTTCAGGTCTGTTGTACCCCAGTACCCCTTACCCCAAAGAATTGCGCAGTGAAGCTGACTGACTGGATTGTGGGAGAGATTCAGTCTGTGTGGTTTGAGCAGACTGTTAGGGTTGTATTTATTTCAGTTTAGTTGGTAAATTGCATTTTTTTTCTAATTAAAACATATTCAGGTTTGATTTGCAGAGGGAAGAACTGTTTTCTACCAATGCTACACTTTAGACTTTAAGACCTGTATTGCCTTCTATCAGTGTCCATCACTTTCCCTTGACTATAGAGAGCTTTTTGAATGAGTTTGCTCATTATTCAGGCCTTTCAACCAGGTGCCTAAAGTAAGGTAGGCTAAACCAATCCCTACAAAGTTATGTGGCAACATATGGCTATTTTGTGAGTTATGGAGTTGTGAGACAGGGTGCCATTTTATTGCATTTACTTTGTTGTTATTTTTTAAAGGGACATCAGTGAGGATGTTGGTGCACACTCTTGACATTTGATGGCCTTATTCGCACTTGATAAGTGCATATTCCAAAGAACTTCTCTTAACTGCAGCACCCTTGTCTGAGGTATGAAGCATTTCTTACATTTTCTGGGTACATAATCTGGGCAAAAAATTTTCAGGCTCATCCACACAGAGGCTATTACAATTAGTTCATTTATGAGCAGCAAATCACAGAAAGTATGGCATGCAATTATCTGAACACCATAACTGAACACCTGAACTACCATAACCACACCTCAAAATCGAGAAATCGAGTACTTACTTTTAAAAGTGTGTTTACCTATTCATCAAATGAGCGCCGTTTTGGATAAGAATGACCTGTGTGTGTGTCTGTACTGCACTTTCAGTAAATGTTAATACTTACATGGGAACTGGAATACTTCTGAGACTTTCAAAAGATATGCTATATTTTGCTTTGAATATCCAATTTGGACCATTCCCCAGACCACTGAACACTTTCTAGACTTGGGTTCGCATTTTCTCCCTGATGTGTCTCTGCATTTCCTGACACTAGCTAGAATATGGGATTGAAGTATCAATAAAACCGCAAATAATTTGAAATGTACTTACAGCCCCCCCCCCAAATAATTAAGTATTGTAAACACAACTTGAAAAGAAATAATTCCTTACAGTATTTCCAGGGCAGTTTTGCAGGCTTTGCATCTTGCCCTGCTGTTTTCATCTGTTAGGACAGTTTTGAATTGATAGTGAATTGCAAATGAAGTTTAGTTAGTTCAGAGAAAACTTTGGGTACACATGCAAGGAGCTGGGGATAAGTTTGTACCACAGTTCTGTATTTTTCAAACAAACACACTCTACGTAGATCACAGACCTTCAGCTGGTGCAAATCAGCAAAGCGCTACTGCAATCGTCTTTACCAGCAGCTGTGACTCTGGCATGGATAAAGCCTTTATTGTTGAATTAATAGTACTTCTTCTTGTCAGCATCTCCCTCCCAGGCAGTTGTTCTCAAGAGCACTGAGTATGGCTGCTCAATTATTTTGTGACTAGAGGACTAGATTAATAATGACAGGCCACACAGTAAGCATATTTCTTTCATCATTTATGTCATCTTTTCATTGCAAGGAACAGGTGCACCCATGTCCCAGTCCTGTATTTCATCAATGTTGTCATTTAAAGTAGCAAGAAAGGCAACTCTTAGTCCCCCTGAGAAGCCTGAAAATCAAAATTATGCAGGTTAGAAATTAGGAAAAGCCTTCTAGCAGGATTGCTTTGTAAATACTGGAATAGACTTCCTGTAGAAATTACAGCCTCTTTGGTGGACGCCCTAAAAAAACAGGAAAGATAATCTTATCAGAAGCAACAGAGCTGTACTGCATCCTACCTCTGGGCACGATCATGGAGTAGGTGATGTCTTAGATCCTTCCGGACTTATTTTTCTGATCCAGTGATACTACCAATTATCCTTCAGTGTATGCAAATACTACTTCTCCTTCCTACATGGCATGTCAAAGCATTTGTTCCTTTTACATCTCTTCCTGACATTGCAATATCACATTTAGACCTTATTTGCTGCTGGTTGTTGTGCAAATCTGTGATCACTAATTTACTATATGTCTCCTAGAATTTCTAAACACCAAAAGTTTATTAATGCAAGCTTTCAAACAGTCCAAAATGGTCTAGTTTAAGCAGAATGAAAGTGTTACAAAGCACCAAGTTATCAGATGTGAGACAGCAATCCAAATTGGAATTCATAGCGAGCTGTGAATGTGGTCACAGATACTGTACCAGAGAGGGAATGACTCAGCCTCCCTCTGGGGGGATTATATGCAGGAATCTCTGCACAATTCTGGGTACTTCAATACCAGAAAGAGCGCAACAGAACGATGGGTATGTGAAAAAAAAAAAAAGCCATAAAAAAGACTGGACAGCTGGAGGGGCTGATTTATGAGGAGAGATTAAAAGAATGATGTTCAATTGTCTGCACAATGTCCAACAGCCATAAGTTAACCACTTCAAGTATCTGAAGAGTGTAAACACCAAGGAAGGGAATAAATAACCAGGTGTGCTGGTTTTGGCTGGGATAGAGTTAATTTTCTTCAAGGTAGCTAGTATTGGGTGATGTTTTGGATTTGTGCTGGAAACAATGCTGATAATACAGGATGTTTTAGTTACTGCTGAGCAGTGCTTACAGAGAGTCAAAGATTTTTGTGCTTCTCACACCACCCTACCAGCGAGTAGGCTGGGGGTGCACAAGAAGTTGGGAGGAGACAGCTGTACCCAACAGACCAAAGGGATATTCCATACCATATGATGTCATGCTCAGCAACAAAACCAGGGGGAATGTTGGCCGGGGGGGCTGCTGTTCTGGTACTGGCTGGGCATCAGTCAGTTGGTGGTGAGCAATTGTTTTCCTTTGCATCACTTGTCTTGGGTTTTATTTCTCTCTCTTTGTTATTTTTATTATTATTATTAATATTAATATAAAGATTATTTTATTAATAATAATATAACATGTGTAATAATATTAATATATTAATATAATAATTAATAATAATATATTTCAACTATTAAAATGTTTTTATCTCAACCCTCCAGTTTTCTCACTTTTAGCCTTCTGATTCTCTTTCCCTCATCCTGCTGGGGTGGCAGAGGGAGTGAGTGAGCGGCTGTGTTGTCCTTGGTTGCCAACTGGGGTTAAACCATGACACCAGGCTGGAACAAGACTGTGTAACAAAAAACACAGAAAATTAATATACTAGGGGAAATTCTTAACAATGAACTTTGTTAACTAGAGAAGTATCTGAAGAAGAACAGCAGGAGATTTATTGTTCCTAGTAACTTCAAGAGAAAACTGTATAAATCACTGAAAAATAAATTAGGTATCTATCTGGGGCTGGCTGGCAAGAGAGGTTGCCAGCTATTATTGTTTGCTAATTCTTTCCTTTATGATATTTGGAAATCAAAATGCAAAAGACAAGTGATGACTTCACTGAATTAGCCATTTACATCACTTAACCATACTTGTCTAAAATGTTAAAGCAAATAATACACTACCCTTATGCACACTTTGGTCATAAACATGTCCTGAAGGTATTTTCTGTCAGATATTTTTAAAATTAATAAAACCCCATAGCAATGCATACTTAAAACAAAACAAACAAACAAACCCCACAAAAAAAAAAATATCCTAAACAACTGTTTAGGAAGCAAAGTTGGAATGACTAACAGAAATCTATCTATCTTCTGCTATGTCATTCTCATGTCTCTACCTAACGAATGTATAAAACACTGTGGTTGTAATCCAGAATTCAGGGATTCCCATTTTCATCTGCAGCTTCAAAAAATGTTATTTTGTACTTCTCCTTTGCTGCTCAGCCTTCCTGTTATAACAAGAAAAGTTTGTTCCTTGTCAAAAAGCTGGAATTCCCATTTATTTGTAAAAGAGGAACTCGATATTCCCACTACTCTTGCACAAAGCCGCATCGTTATTTACTAATTCCCTTAGCCTTGCTTCTGTGTTTTAGAGATGGATTAGAAGGTGCAAAAGATAAAAATGTACTCAAGGTGGACTCCAGGGAAAATTCCCCTCAAAAAACATATTCTATGCATACATCTGTTTTGGAAATAATTAGACTCAAGCTCAGCCATATAAAGGACACAGGGACGTTGACTTTAATGCTAGTCAATTAGCTCTCAACAATGCAGGAAAGGAGCTTATATCAAGACCTGGCTCATTTGAGAAGAAAGCTCAGGAGTATACCAGTGCCTCTGCTGCTGGGAAGCCAGAGCCCACAGTCAAAAGAGGGTACGAGCCAAAGAAACTTTTCTGACATACCGTTTTGGCCTAGAGTAGATGTTCACAGCTTCATCTAAAGAAGACAGACGTCAAAATGCAAAATGCTTATTAAGAGTATATAACATAGAAAGGGAAACCTTTTTTCCTAAAAACAGTTCTAATATAGGTTGAGAATTATTGCCTCAATGCAGTTATCAAGATTACAGCTCCCAACATTCTCCGTTCAAACAGTCTCTAAAAAGTAGAGGCCACTTTTCCCAATTAAAATATTTTGGCTTTTCACAGTTTTCCTATTTTTTAGCTTTTTTTCCTTACTTTCCTGCTTTCTGTCTTTTCCATGCCATCCCTGAAGGAAGGAATCTAAAAAGTGAAAGAAGGAAAAGTGGGAAGGAAAAAAGGAGAAGAAAGAGAAAGATCTAAGGGAGAAAAAGTCCACAAGAAACAAAAAAAAAGAAAATGGATCACTGAAAGTATGTTTCAAAATCCCAACAAAAGAAAAAAAAAACCTTAGAGAGCTCGCACCAGGACGCAGTGAGGGTCTTTCAGTTTACTATGAATGGATATATCCCATCCCCTGGTGAAGCTACTCACAGCAATCTACTAAAGCTCCAGCAGAGCCATTGTCAGCAAAGGAGCGATAAGTGGAAATCCAGGACGGTGAGCGAGAATCCATCCTGGGCATCACCCACGTGACCTGCTGGCACTGGCTGCCTGCAAGGTTTAAGCCCACATCCTTAAAAGCAGTTAGTGTGCTTAATATGAGTCAGTGGAAATGAGGCACCTCCATAACGGTTAAGTCACCTAAATACCTTTGCAGGTCGAGGTCTTATTTCAAAGAGAACTACAGGGCATTTTTTGCCATGGGAATCTGGATTTGCCACAATACAAGCCAACGAAATTGCCACAGAAGGTCCCCAGCCGAGCTGCTTTATTTGGAAATGACCACGTCTACAGCAGCAGCCACTTTTCTGAGCAAATGTGCACATTTACTTTTGGTTTGCAGGGAAACATTTACCAGAACCCTAATATATGGAAAGATTTTTGCCGTATCATGTGTTTTCATAATAGAAAATTTGTCCACAAACACTGTCTTCCAAAAAAAAAAAAAAGTGTGACTTAAGGAAAACGGCATCCAGGGCAGAACAGAAAGTGAGCTGACAGCCCCGTGAACCCAAACAGCCCCCAAGAAGATCTGTCTGCCAGCAGAGCCAGCCGTGGCGTCAGCCAAAGAAGTCAGCCACAAACCCAGACACGGCTGCTGGAAAAACACATTCCAGGTCCTACTCACCGCTGCCAAGTCCACCCCATGATTATAGTCATGGACTTTGGAGAACCCAGAGGAAGAAGGTGAAAAGGAATAGGATCGACATTGCCTACATCAGGAAGAGGCAGTGCCAAGGCAACACTAAAATTACCGGTAAGTCCCATTTCACTTTGTTCTTGCGCTATTTTAATGCAGATTCTACCTATAGTCTTCCAAAGTTTCAAGGAGATTTTGTCATTTTTGGCAGCAAACCCAGCTTTCTTAGCAAACATGATAATGGCCTTTCGTTACATGGCCTTGTGCCCCAAAGGCTTCCAAAGCGTTTTACAAACTTAAGTTGATATATGGCCAATGTACACAGGGACCTCTTCATCCACCGCTGAAATGTGCTCAGCCTCTAGGACAACCTGGCATAAATGCTTAGCAAAGCACAGAAGCTCTCTGCAGTATTTTAGACTAGGCCATGATGAATGCTTTACGCTACTGAATCTGAACGAGAAGGTGGAACTTAATTATGTGAGCAGAAATTCGGTTGCACACAACACTTTAACTCCTACTCCTTCAGCTCTACGCCTACACTTAAACTCCTATTACAGTGCCTTTTAGTGTTACAGTTTGATGACAATCTTTGTTTTCCAAAGCCTCCTTCAGTAATGTCCTCAGCTACAAGGTTGAGTCACCCTTCCCTTCTGACTGGTGCATCTACTGAACCCACACCAATAGTTACTCCTTCACAGTGTCCCACCACAGTGTCCCAACCAGACACAACTTCTTCTGGGACAGCAATATATCAAGGCCAATAAAATTCTGGTGAAGTCTTGCATATCTATTCTCTTTCAATTATTTACTGCACAGTGATAATTTGCCACGTATCATGCTTTCTTTCATAACCACTGCTGGGTTTTAACTCCCACACACAAAAAAAACATTTCACAAGCAGGAAATAGTTTTCAGGCCCAGTAGCTACCTGTCCACAGTAGAAAAATTACTCTTAGCCACAATGTGCTTACGTTTCCTAATTCTATAATAAAATTACCAATTTGACTCTAAAATCTTTATTAAGCCACTTAACTCTCGTGGCCTTTCCAAAGTCAGGAGAACACCAAAAAAAATTATATAATTAAGTGGATTTGTGCAAGTGCCTACAGAGATTGAGGAGGTTTGAAGTGCAAGAAACCATCTAATAATGGTTTTCAGACACAAAGCCATCCCAAATTCATGCAATGCTAACTGTGGGTGCCATTTTAAAAGCATCAGCAGAATCTCAGATATTCTGAACAAAAAATAAAACCAAGCACACTTTTAAACTCCACCTCCAAGACAGGGATACAGGTTCATATTTCTCTTCAAGGGATGTTAGGAAAAAAAAGTTTTCAAATTTCATTTGCTTTCAACTTTCTCTTTTTCCTTTCTAATTATTTTCTCTGGTAACAGGGCTGATTTTTACAGCTGTCACTCATGCTGCACACAATTCTGGCCACTCTGGGACCACCATGGACTCATCTGAGCATAATAATTGTAAGAATGTCAAACTCAGATTTTTTTTATTTTAAACTTTTGAAAACAGGCAGTAACTTCTAAATGTAAAATGTTTCTGGTCACATGTGAGTAACAAATACTAACCGCCAGTCTGACTCTGAAATTTTCATCCTAACGAATACTCAACAGACGGTCCCATCCATTTCAGTACACCTAAATGTGCCATGCAGTACTACATCATGCATCCAAGAATAGATCCAGGCCTTCTTTGTTTAGTTGATGAACTATTACTTCACAAGGAACAGGTAGCAAATCTGTTACGCTCTAGCACAAGTGATAAAAAATATGACAAAATTGACTATATTTGCCTTAGGAAATGTCTATAAATCAGGTACACGCTAGCCTTGAGAAACTGCTTTCACGGAGTTTCAAGGAGACTTGAAATAAAACTATTTACTATACATTTTAACTACGTCATTACAGATGTAGTAAAAGCAAACAGATGTAATAGAGTTCAGTCTGTCAATCTAAACCTGGGCTGAATTTCAGTGCTGTTATTTTCCTTACAAAGCTTCTCATATTCAAAAAGTGAGGAGGATGTGCTAGAATTGGATTGCATAGTCTGACTTCCCTGGTCTTTAAATCACACCCAGTTACTCCTGTGCTGGGCGCAGCAGGTTGTGCTTGGCTAAGGCATCTGTGCCTGGCTCTGGTGAGCCCAGCACACAGATCTAGTGCCGGGGGTCTGATCTGATTTGAAGATGTCCAGAGATGGAGACACTAACATTCCCCACAGTGGTATTTTCCAAAGGCTAATCTTTTCCCTGTTAAAAACTCGTGTCTTATTTCCAATATGACTTTGTTTGGCTTCAGTTTCAAGCCATTGGTTTTCATTATTCCTTGGACAAATAAACCTGTTCATAATCATACACGTAGATATCCAGTCCTGACATTCCGATCCTGTCTTCTCTGCGCTCCCAGAGATCTGAACAGACACCAAAGGCAGGCTAGCTCATGCGTTAAAAAGGGGAAAGTCCAGCTAGAGAAAAGATTGCAATACAAAAAAACAAAAAAAAAAAAACCAAAAAACCCCAAACCTTTTTTTTCTTAAGCAGAAAACAGCATCCACAAAGACATGCATTTCGAGACTGCAGTCTTCCCTTGAACTTCTCACCACAAGCTCCTTGCTGGAGAGCTGCCTCTACAGAACTCCTACCCACAGTGGCTAGTCGTGAAAATACTTTTCCTTCTCCAGTTTGTCTTGATGGGGGATCCAAGTTTATTCCTCAGTTTGGCACATTTCAAAGAGAAACATACAACGCCAATCTCTTCCAGTGCTGCTTTGTTGGACTGCTACTATCAGCGGAGGTGGCTGCAGAAAATCACACCAGCAGTTTAATGAGGAATTCAGGGAAGTTAAAAGACCTTTCCATTGGTGTTTAAATCTCACACAAACAGCAGGCTGCAGCTGTAGCCTTTGCTGCCGATGGATAAATGTATTATTTTAGAACATGGCCAAGACATCCTCGTAGGAGGTCCTGCAGGAGTGGAGCCAACAAGTGATTATGAAAGGCAGCCTAAAGAACATTTGACACTGTTTTCTGCCTACGCTTAACAAGCACCTCGTAGTTTGGGCTGCAGTTTGCACGATTTTGGCTTTTAGAAAATATGAAACACCTTAGTAGATGGATTTTACGTCTAGGAGATTCCATCTGAGGCACTGAACCCACCCAATTTTATTACTTATACTTTGAAAAGGTTGGGAAAACTTCAAAGTTGCATCTGAAGAATTCATGAACTTATCCTAAAAAAAAAACCTGGAACTCTGACATCCATGCACTTTTTTAAAAATAAACACAGGCAAAAAAATCTACTCTTCAAATAAATCTCACCAGACTTATTTTCTTAAGCAAAAATCAATCATTTTTGTTCATTGTCTTGTATTTCATTTCCTTTGAATAAACAAGCCTTTATTTACTACCTCTTGAGATACCATTCAGTATATCACACGCAGCTCTAGTCTGCCTTGTGATTCAGTCACTGGGATGGAAGAACCAGCTGGCAACTGAGAACATTTGAGTCAAATAAAAGCAAAGAGCAGAAGCTGCTGACTGGGCAGAGCTACAAAGGTGAAAAGAACGGCATCTTCCATTTCAGGAGAGAAGTTGGGGCCATTGTTACGACCACACTTCTTTCTGAGGACTGGAGACTGATTGCCTCCCTATCCACCTCTTTTCTCATGATTTTAATAAGACACTCAGGGCTCGACCCACAAAGGGACTCAGGTAAGTGATGACAAGCATCGCAATGGCTATCCTATACACTGCATGGACATTAGACTCAAATCCACAGCACTGAACAGTCACTGGTGGTCTCTACACTATGCATAGGACTATCAGGCAGGTGAAAATTAGGTTGGTTACTGGGACCATGCTGGGGAAAAAATGCTACAGAGAAGTGTCTTATACCCTATCCATTGGGGATTTTAGTTTTGGGTAAAATAGTGTAACAGCCCTAAAAGAATTGATTAGAGCCCAGCTCTCCCCAAATTGCACTCACTTATTTGGATACAAAGTTATCTGCCAAGGTCCATGAAACTTGCATTTATTTCTACAGAGCAGCCCCACTTCAAAAGGAAGGTTGGAACCTGCCCCTTATTACTGTAAGCCTGTGAATACTCTTCTCCTTCAGTACTCTTCTGAGGGAAGAACTGACCTAAGTTTCCCGTTCCCTGGCAGTGAATAACACCATATTTGTAAAGTGGTGCTGACTGCTTTTTTTTTTTCATCCTGACCTCACTAGTATTGGTTTGTGCTGGATGTGGCTTGGACACATTTCCTGGGTTGGCTGACTCCAAGGTGTTCTTCAGAGGAGCACCACCAAGTCTGAGGAACCTCAAGTGATGGAGGTGATGTACCCTGACAAAAAAGGTAGGGAGGGCGGAGAATCTAAGGGTTTCACTTGCAAATTCTGATCACTGCACTGTATGAACTGTGCTGATGTGCTGGTCTTACTGAATGCTTTTAGATATATTGTAGTTGCTTGCCAGGGTGTTTTCTGCAGCATTGCCTGCTTCTTACAACTTTAGCCTAGAGGGACTACAGGTGCCAGTGCGTCAGAGGAATGGGAAGGAACTAAGAGCTTTTTACAACATTCTGCCTCGGTACCTCAGAAAAACAGGCGTTCATCCACAGGGGGAGATTAATAGAAGTATGGGGGCAAGGGACAAAAGAGAAGGAGCAACCAGAGGAAGGCAGCAGAAAGTAGGAAGAAGAGGAAAAATGTGCATAAATGACAGATGGATCGTAACAAGTTTCCACACAAGCTTGAAGGCACAAATGAGAAAAGAAGAAATTAGAATCTCCCTTTGAGACCATTAAGGAAGAGGAAGCCTGGACAAGCAATCTAATATTCGAGAGGCAGGGCTGGACTTGTGCAGGCCTTCGGCATTTAAGTGGGAATAGAGCAACTTGACTCTATCCAAGAAGGAGCTCTGAGGCTAAAAAAGTGGGTGGGGGACAATATATACCATGGAGTCCTGTAGAGTCACTAGCCCTCCTTTCAGAGATTTGAGCCTGGCAGCAGACATTTAGGGACTCAAACATTTCAAGGACATGCACAAGAGAGCAAGACTGCTGGAAGGCCAGTTAACTAAGGAGAAGTCCAGACCAAGAAAAGTCAGTGAGCCAGACGATGATGTGAGGAAAGAGCTCAACCTCACCCACATGTAAAGAAAACAATAACATCACATTTTGTTGGGCCAGTCATCTCTCCAGCATTGCAACACTCCTTGTCCTCTGGTATCTGGCGTCAGATAATACATCTAATTCAAGAAATTAGGGCGGAGAACAATCTCAGTTGGCACTGCTGTGTTTATAAAAAATATGCATTGCTAAACTCAGAGTGCAGCTTTTCAACAAAGTCGCTATGCTACCTAACATGGAAAATGTATTCTTGTAAAACTACCTGTGAGAATCAGGTAGTGATTCCCACCATCATACTGCCAAGCCTGCGGTTTTCAGGGCCTGGCTTAGTTATTCAGTTATTCGCGTCAGACCAGGAACAGGTTAGCTCTAGGCTGTTTTAAACCATCATTCTAGAATTCAAATACAAGATTTGGCAATTTGTGATCAAGTTGTTTGAGGTTTCACCCTTCTGCTCTGCTTTCCTTGCATGCGTTACTAAACATACTACAGTTGAAAATAAACCAGAATGACTACTAGGCTGTGGCAGAGAAATCAAAAGCAACTGAGCATGTCTTCCAAGGTAGGGTAAATAATATATGGAACAAGTTAGTTCGAGTATGTTCCTCAGTTGGGGTGCTGAGTTGCTGTTACTTATTATACTGTTCACAACTAGTTACCAGCTTACCTTGTTCTCTCTTCTTTATTTACTTTTTCCACTTGATGTGGAATATCAGGATAAGTAGTACTTTCAAGTTTGGAGAGGGGGATGAAAGCGTTCTTTTCTTAAAGTGTTCTTTTTTGTGCATGTGCGTAATGCCTAAAGCAGGACTGTAATGGAAATTATGGTTAACATATTTTCTAGAGGAAAAGGTCAGCTTAAGTAAGAAAGAAGAAGGATGATCTCATATTTCTGACAGTTCAGATACAAGCAAATCTTAGCGCCAATAAGTTATGTCATCTGTTAAATTCACATAAGCAGAATGCTTCTGTACCTTTTGCACTGTTATGACAAGGCTGTACAGGACAAGGGTAAATATTCCATAGGAAATAGCTATCTATACCGGGTTACTTGTATCTATTCTTATCTTTAAATAAATCAACTAAGAATTAAAGCCGGCATGGTTTTCTGTTCTGTCTTCAGAGACCTAAGCTGTGCCACATTAGACAAGCATAATAGTAAGCATAAATTTACATTTGGTCAGAATGACACTGAAAGTTATACCTTAGTATCTTACTCATTGAGATACCATCCATCCTGACCTTGGCTATAGCTTCATATTTTACACACCATTACTGTCATAGTAACAGACAGAGCCAATAATAATTTGCTCATACAATTTACAATACATTGTCTCCCAGCCACACTGAGGGCTCTTTAACCATCAGCAGATGTGTTGCTTGTATTGGCTATATTTGAACAAAGCAGAATCTATTCAGCCCTAAGGTCCCTATGGTTGCTTGGCTGTGTCTTGAGCTTAGTGCATAGCTAATTTGGTGTTCATACCACTGTAACTAATTACAGCACGGCTGAGGAGTTTCAGAAGCTTTAGCCCACAACCTGCTGCCTAAATTTCACACATTTCTCCCATCTGAGTTTTAGGAGTCTGCCCTTGGAGAGGTTAATCAGCAACTACTACTGTAGCTGGTCTATGATGTTCAGTCCTTTAATTTGTTTCTATGTGAATACTATCCAAAGAATCTTTCACCACAACCCTACAAACATCTTATAGTGTGATCTTTAGGTCGCTTTTTAAATGCTCCGCATTTATGCTTCATTATCAAGTCACAAAAGTACAAATCTATACATTTATGTTAACATTCACTAATATAAAGAAGATAAAACCCCATCACTGTTGTCCCATGTGAAAGACAGAAGGGCCGTGGTGTTCATTAACATGTAGGTGTGGACCTGCCTCTGGAGGCAAAGGCACTAAAGAAAGAGGGAAGTGGACAGAAAAAGGGGCAACTCTTTAGTTCCAGGTTTAGTTTCCTGGTATAGCAATACAAATGTATCCAGAACAGTGCAATAAGGGACACAGCTATCGTTACATTTTTTTCTGGGTATAAAGCCATCCTGACCTGGTGAAAACCCTCGGCTAGGATTAACAAATAACTTAAACCAGCTGTCCATGAACTCATATTCATTTGGGCAGAAAAGCTGTCTGGCTTCAGAGATCAGTAGACTGAGAGCACCAACCACTATTTTTATCAGCTGAAGTAGGCAAAGAATTGCTTTCCCAGAAAGTTCCTCAACCAACTTTCGCTTCATATTAAAAGAATATGAAGGAAAAAGAAACAGCGCAGAATGCTGCGATATATTTTACATTTTTATGATAATTTTTCCTCCTTTACTTTTCAGAATAAGAATTAGAGGACAAGGAAGAAGGCAAGTCTGAAATAGATGGAGTTGACTTATGCAACCTGTGTTTTCCTCTGCCTACTTGCCCCTTTTTCTATTAGTAATTCCTTGCACGTTTTATCCAGTGTACAGCCTTGTCTTTTTAGTACCTTCATCCTGTCATTTATTTCCCTTCCTAGTATCCATAATATCCCTTCCTGACATCTGGCTATTAAACCTACCATGGTGGCACAATGTAGAACATGGTGGTTTTAAAGTTTTTTGCCTATTTTGACAGTGTGGCTCCACAGCCCCAAGGTTTTGCTTGTAAGCCTGACATAGCCAGCCCTGCAAGGGAATCGTACAGCTCTTATGGCCTACAAAATGAGAATTTAGGTTCAGAATCTCTCCTTCTTCTTCTTACTGCTTCCACAGAAGATATTATTTCTCTAAGCTGATCGCCAGCTGCTTTATTGGCCCCTTGAGTCCATTGCCAGATAATACATAACCTCGAACAGTCTTAAGTTTGCTGGAAGTTCCTCCAAAGGTCTGGATGCAGGAACACTGCATCCCAGAAAAAGGCAGCTTTACATTTCCTCCCCTGGGTGTCCTTTTTGCTCCTTGGACATAGTAGAGCATCCGGACTTCACATTTCTTTTCTTTCTCTCTGGTTTCCTTTCTGCAGTCCTGATGCATCTCAGGCCTCCTGCCTCTTTGCAAAATCCAGGTGAATTTGCTGTAAAGTTAGATGTTGGTTTAATTACCGCAGACTGAATTTTTAATCCTTCTGCTGCTTCTCTTTGAAGGATCATAATGCCTGAATTGTCAAGCATTGGCAATGCTTCTCTGGGACCTTTTGTTCTTATATAATAATAGCCATCTTAGTTGTGATGATTATGAAATGAAGGACCTTAGCCCTTTTCCCTAAGCTGGTTTTGCTTAGCTCCAACGTGCCTCCAAATTTTCTGAACTTCAGGGTAGTAATTGTCATCAAAACAGATAATTTTGTTCTTATACAGCTTTTCATTGTTCTTCCCGGCTGCCTGTAAAAAAATTATTGCTGAGGTTGATAATTCTGGAAATAGAAAACTACATATCCCCCTTAGGATCTGGGGATTTCTGTGCTTCTGCCCTATAAGGTCTTTATATAATACTATCAAAATGTAAGGATTGTGTAAGTGACAGAGGCAACATTCCCACATTTTTGTTATTTTCTGCATTTTTAGGAATGCCATAAATCCTGTCATTGCTTCTCCTTTGAGCATTTTCTAAATCACTGCATTTTGCTCTTTGGAGCCTGTTCTGTTTTACCAGGAAAAATGAGATGTGTGTTCCCTGCAAAAGGTTAATCGATAAAATCTTTACAATCTCTTCTCATCTGGCCAGTCTCACTTTAATTTCAGTAACAGGGCTAGTCAACTCACTCAGAGAGGCAATTTAATCTTTCTGAAGCCTTTCTACTTCATTTCTCCATTCTTTTACTCTGTGTTGCTAACCCTTTTGAATGTATTATCAAAGTTTCTGATAGCCAGTGGTTTCCACAAAGCCCAAGCTCTTCAAGTCATGTTATCTGGTGAAAATCTGTTTTTAAGAGTGTCTGTTATTCCTCAAATATGTGGAAGAAAACTTTGAAAACATGTCACAATGTACAGTAAGGATTGAAAAAACAGGATACAAAGATCTCCAAACGTGTACTGTTTCTAAAAATTCTCCTTTTCTTCTTAATCTTGTGATTTCTGGGGCCTGATTCATGATTTTGGAAAGCCTGAGACTGGCAGAACTATTTTTTACCAAAAGCACAACAAATTTTCTTTTTGGCCAGCTGAGTACCCTAGGAGAGTTCTGGACAAGAGTCATCCTGCATCTCACTGCTGGAGCCAATGACTTTCCCCAGCAGTGCTTGCTCAATACCATACTTTATTTCCTCTTCCTTTCTGACATAAGAGACTCTTACACAGTTTTCCCAGTCCTTTTATATCTATTCTTTCAGCTTCTAAGTGTCAAAGTGGATAAAGTGAGGCAGGCAACCTTTATTTTAAAAACATGTGCTGCCATACCACAGGCACATTTACACACGCATCTCTTCAGTGTCGGTGCTGGATTAAGGAGCCCCTATCATTCATCCTCTCTTGCATATCCCATCCTGTAACGACACCACCCTCTGCACATACTTATACAGAAACACATCAGGAAAGTGGGTGATCAGACACAAATGCAGCAATGAATGCTCAAGGACATTTAGGGTTTGTTTCAACCAACCTATTCGGCACTTGTGCCAAACACTTGTACCAAATACCTCACCATAGCCTGAGATGTGATGAAGCTGAATGTTTTGGAGACCATTGAGGAAGGCTGCCAACATTACCCTTAAATTTAAAACAGTGCATTAAATATTATATTTTTGATTTTCTGATTCTAAGAAAAGTCAGTCATTTATGCAGGATAAGCTTTATGACTGTAATAGATTTTTTTCAATTGGCGCTTTCACTGTACTTTATATTTTCAGACATATCTGCCACACTGTAGGGAACAGGAATTGCTACGGTGTGCAGAACTGCAGCAAGGTACCGGGGTTATTAGTGTACTAAAAATATCTACACTTTTTTCAGTCCTGTCACTGTAATCATAGAATCATATAGAATACCTGCTTGGAAAGGACCTTAAGGATCATCTGGTCTAGAGCATGATGGCAAAAGCATGGTCTAGAGGAGATGGCCCAGCACCCTGTCCAGCTGAATCTTAACAGTGTCCAACGTTGGGGAATCCACCACTTCTTTGGGGAGATTATTCCAATGGCTGATTGTTCTCATTGTGAAAAGTTTTCCCCTTGTGTCTGATTGGAATCTCCCCAGGAGTAACTTGTACCCATTACCCCTCGTCTTTTCCTTGTGACTCCTTGTAAAGAGGGAGTCTCTATCTTCTTTGCAGACACCCTTTAAATACTGGAACATGGTGATAAGGTCTCCCCTAAGCTTTCTTTTCTCAAGGCTGAAGAAACCCGGTTCTCTCAGCCTTTCCTCATATGGCAGGCTTCCCAGTCCTTTGATCATCTTTGTGGCCCTTTTCTGGATCCTCTCCAGCCTGTCCAATATTTGACAACCTGAGATTTTATAGTCATAGCATACTAGTTTTTAATCAAGGAGATTAAAAATAAGATTAAATTATGGACATGAAAAACAAGGAAAGAAGAACAGTGGAAAACAGTTAATCAAACATAATTCAAATTGCATCTTCTTTCTATCATGGCCTAAAGATTACTGCACAGGCAGCAAACACAAGTGTGTTATAGGTTTTCAAACACAAATTATTCTAGATAGACCTGAAGGGTAGAAAGCTGGATTGTTAAACACTGAAAACAGTGCAAACCAGAAAGCATGAAAAGGTCTCTTGGATAAGCCTGTAAATAATATTTTGAAATACATCCTAAGGAGAACTGGGAATCATTGCAGAGGTTTGCAAGGTAGGTTAGGCTTGATTATCTTGAAAAATTTAGGTGAGCCTACAGTTCTGGGTAACATGAAGAAAAGTTCAGCTACGCATGGCATCTTCCACTATAGAACACTAGTAAGAGCCATACTCAAACAAACAGAAGGAGGTGGCAGCAGCCTGTAAACTTGTGCAGCTCCTTGACAACGGTGTTGCAGATAAGGCACATGTTCAAGGGGAGGTACAACACATACTTACTGGACAGATCCACTGAAGATTACAAAATAGGCAAACTACAATGGATCCAGGAAATCTCCTGAGCTGACAAGATTGTCAGAACTGGGAGAGTACAGGGGGTGTTGAGGCAGTACCAACACATGCTTGCCCCGTTCATGCTCATTCCTAGCATCTCCTTACAGCCACTGTTGGAGCCAGGATAATGGTAAAAGAGGCCCTTACTCTGAACTGCTGAGGCCAATCTAATGGTTTTATGACTTGAACACAGGTAATATGCATCTGTATCAACCTGCCGGACCCCTGAGCAATCCACTGCAGTGATTTTGCCAAGTGACTTCTAACTGAAATGATTATCCAACAGATTTTAGAGTCTGCAGCACCACATGCCTAAATTTGCATTAAAAGAATTTATTATTGTTCCAATAGTCATAGATTCAATCTTTAAAAATAAAGAATTTTTTATTTACAAAATAATCCTTTTAAATAAGTTTTTTAATTAAAAAAAAAAGACCTCAAAGTGAAGGTCCTTCTTTAAGTAAATAACAAATTTTAAAGAGATAAGGAATATCATGTATTTTAAAAATTACCGGGTTGGTGTGTTAAATAACAAATACATAATACAAGAATAGATCTTTTTCTGTTCCCAGTTGTCTGAAAGTAATGTAAAAAATGTTTTTAAACAGCTGGATTAAAATACTGCACATTAGTGATTATGCTGTTAGCAGCTGCACTATCCTCTGCAAGCTTAGCTTTTCCAAATTATTAGAGCTATATATTACAAAATCATGCTTTGTTTACTTTTCTCTCTAATATCTTTAATTGGCAGTCTGAATAGAAGTGCCTTAGGTTCCAATTCAAATAACAGTAGGTCTTGAAGCTGTAGCCATAAGCACTTTAATCATGTGCTATATGGAACAAGTTCTAAATATTAAGGAGAATATGAGCTCTACTGGCTAAATAAAAGGCTGGGATCCAGGCAATACTTCTTTGCAAACACAAACTAAACCTCACTCGCTGTGTGACCTTCAGAGAGCTACTTGATCTTTTTGTGCCTTGTCAAGACAATTATTAAAAATTGGACCTTTCTGACTAACAGATGTTACTGTACATCAGCGTAGAGAATACTACAGTGAAAGCATTCATGATAATAAAATGATGTGGAACCAAATTTCTTTCATTCCCTGTGATTAGCGTCTTCATAATTCTTACTGCACTCACTGACAAAGCCATTTAAACCATGAGATCACTTGTTTTCCAACAAATTAAGTCCCAATACTTGCCAATCATTCTGCTTCAGAGGTCAAGGAAGATAAAGTTCTTCTCTTCCTTGCATAGATCCTTAAGACCATTAGAATTACATCTATTTGCAAGAAGTGCTCACAAAGCTAACAAGTTCCAAATGTTTCCCTTTCTTAAATGTATGTTTGTTTCAAATCACATGTTTTTAATCTGTGTAAACTGCCCACTTTTTATTTATCTCAAGTATATGCTGTCCAAAAGATACTGTAACTAATACAAGTTAAGAAAATACTTTTGATGGCCTATTGACACAGACTGTTGAGCAAGATGAAAAAACACTAACTCCTCACGAGCAGGTTATGAAACTTGTAGCACCAGTAAGTAAAACTAATTATGGAGAGTATCATTATTAAAGCTTGTTAGTTAAAATAGGCCTAGTTATAATTAAGACTAAATACACCATGGTAATAACTTTGAATACCTTAGAGTTAAAATCACATTTACTTAAACGGTGTAGGTTCATTACATGCTATCTCAAGGTGATCACTCAAAAGTTAAATGCTTATTCTTATCATCTTAAATTCTAGCTGTACTGAAGGGAGGGAAATGCTTCTCAGGGTGGGACATCCCACCCTAGACCAGCTGTTTAAAATGAGCAAGATGAAACATGGCAGTGCCTGTCTCAGTGATAGAGGCAGTCTAGACTAAATTCCTAGTTAAGTTTCCAGGCTGAACACCAAAATTCGGGTGAGAGAAATACCAACCAAAAGCAGGACAAACTTTTTAATGGTGCCAGGCAAAGAATGTAAAATGAATCAAAGCCAACAAGTCTATCTGACAGTGAAATACTTCTAGGTCTCTACTTCTGTTAGGTGCATTACTTGGTCATTCCTGCTTGGAAGAAAGGGCTCTGCAGCATTTTAAAACTATATGTTTTGGTTTAAATTTATATTAAAATGAATATGCTTTATATAGTTGTGACATCATAACAGAATATGGATAAAGAATATGCTTCAACATGCGTCCAATAGTTCCATTGCAAAAAGGACAGTGTTGAAAGAGACAATGTGCAAAACAGAGTAGAGAAAATAATAAACTTCAAACTCGGCAGAAGCACTATTCCACAACTAGTATGGCCTCTGGTAGATGCAGATTATTACTATTTAGGTTAATGTCAAAGAAACACCCATTAGAGGTTGCAGACATAAGACTGCCCCATGAAACTTGCTCTCCCAGTAGACATTTTTATAGATTCTGAGCATTATTTTATTTTCATAGCATTGCTAATCTGTTTTTTTTCCCTAGGCCAATTAAAATACAAGTGTTTAAACAGGGGTTGGGTTTGGAGAATTTTGAGGTGATTTTTTGGCTTTCCTCATGGAAAAGCAAAATGTTAATAGCAAAATGTTCAATAAAAATTATCACTTTCACTTAAGGCTATTATATATGAACCTGTGTCTTCTTAAGGATATACTACAGGTTGTTTAACAATTAGGTTTTGAAAAATTAGTCCAGGTAAAACAGGGATAAACCATAGTCTTTCCGGTGTCTCAGACTGATTCCAAAAGGTCATCCGACAACAGCAATGATGTATTTATTTGCATGTTAAACATATGGCATCGTGTCATATCACAGAAATAAGCTATTTCATATCACATGGAATCTGCAGGTATTTTGGTGAGGATACAACAAGAGATCCTCAGGACACGTAAGCTGGTGTGGCTCTAGTGGCATCCATTCTTCCAGTGAATTCATGGGGACTGGAACTAGCTGCAGAGCTGGGAATGAAAGATAAAAGTGTAGTTATAAAACATCTTTGAGCAACGTTGTTGGAATTATGCTTCCAGTCTGAATTTGGTGTGAACTCTAATGAGGTTTCCCAAAAAAAGTGGGAAACCTCATTCTTTTCCACTCCTATTGAAACAGCTTCAGCAGTTCTGTGCTTGGCTTCTGCTGCAATGTCCTGAGTTTCTCTCTATTCTTATCTCATTCTTAGAGTCATTAAAAACCTAGCAATGCCAAGCGCTTGAAAGATGTCCTCACAAGACAGATTCTGGCATGTAACATTGTCAAGGCTGTCTGGTCTCTCACCCACTTCTATGCAGTGAATGAAATACTGACACGTAAAGATATTAATCCGAGAAGTATTTTTCCACTTTTAGGTTAAAAGAACCTTACAATGAAACCCTGCTGTATGTCAATATTGCACAGGAAGCTGTCATTACAACCAGCTCTGTCCAGCTTTCGTACTGTGATCAGAGCTTGATATGAAACCTGAAGCCTTTTGCCATACTTCTCAAGAAAAGAAAAGAGGAAAAAAAAACAGCCAAAAAACTGACTTAGGTTTCCCAAAGATATAATTGCAGAGTAATGTTAGTCAGCAGGTTTCTAATGAACCTTACCTGTAATTAGTCAGTTTGCCCTGAGGCAAAACAAGTCTTCAGACTGCAACAGTAACATTGCTGACTAGAGGAAGAGCCAGTGTTTTGGGGGCTTTTTTTTTAAGACAGATGAGTAGAAAACCATAGGGACTGTTCCTATAGAGTGTCATCACCTTGCTGTACATGGAACTACAACATACAATTCTTTCCTGTACCGACAAGTCCCAAATTAAATGTAACATTTTTTCCTCTGAGAGCCCTACTAGAAGGAACCTTTTACCAAGTCATGGGACCTCTCCTCAACAGTTTCCTCCTGGCCCTCACCAGACTGGACCCCGTGTCTGCAGGAGAAGCTTATGTGACAGAAAGGATCCCAGCAACTTGGGGGGCGTGACATGTGCCCCCCATGACATGTGACATGTGCGTGACATGGATAATCTCCCCCCTTCACCCCCATTTCTGAGTAGAGCCCAGCACATCAAGCTGCTTCCACCAGTTCCCTGGGCGCTCGGTGTCCCCCACCCCATCCCTTAGCAATCTCTTTCTCAACCCTCACACCATGTCCTTTCAGTTTTCATCAGTTCTCCTCCCAACTTAATCCTTCTCTTTGTGTTTCCTGTTTCTTTGGCCCCTTCCCAAGGCTTGACACTGGTTAGGGCTGGGCATTAGTCCTAAAAAGAATAGGAAAAAACAACCACCATCTTGTTGCTCTTCTAACTTTCAGCCTAAATGTATCTGTATCAGTTTGCAGCCCTGTGCCTTCCTTCGAGAGTTAGGTAAGACTGAGTAGTTCCCAATTGTGTTTATTCTCTATTCTCCTAACCCACAAAATATATTTATAAACTATTCATATCCCTTCTCAACCTTCATCAGTCAGGCCACATACCAATTTTTTTGAGTCTGCCCTCCTAAAGCAGGTTTCCTCTTCCACTCTTCTCTGCACCTGTTCCGGTTTGAATCTCTTTTGTACTTTTTAAAACACAGGCAGATAAAATTGTGCAAGAATTCAGCTAAGGTCATATTGGTACCACACAGAAAAATTCCTCTTTTATTTAATGCCTCTGCTAGCAATACTTCGCCTGAGATTTATATTTACTTTTTTCCCAGCTGTGCCACATCCTTGGCTCAGTCAGAAACCTTTGTCTTTCCCTGCTTTCAACTGCAGCTTCCTGCTTCACATAAAATTTAACAGAAGCTATGGCAATGAATTGAAATGTGTTTAATAACTTCTTGTTTCACTTAATTTAGTCACAATGAAGATTAAATGTTATTTATAGTGCTATTTTACTTGTTTAGATTAGAAGAATTTCTTATTCTTGAAATTCCAATAACTCAAAAATTATGCCGACAATTATTTCACCCAATGCAGGGTGAAAAGCAGGCATCTGTGCCAGGGTCTGGGGCTGCAGTTCCAGAAGCTTCAGCTTTGCTACTGTCAGCTTCAAAGCCTGACTACAGTTTCAAAGATGTCATCATCTCACTGCAAAAATTGAAGCTATTTTAAGAGGTTCCCCGGCTGTTTATAGGGATTCAGATCTCAGCACAGTCAATTCAAGAGGTGGGGAGCACATGTCTGAGGACATCTTTGGACTCCTCAGGCATGCGCTGGACTATCCCCCCAGTGCAAGTTCAGCATCCTGTAGAGCCTGAGAGTTATCATGGAAATTAGCAATGACTTGAGCACAGAAAGCCACAGTCACGCTAACCCAACTCTGCCATGATAGTTGAAACATGAGGTTCTTTGTTTTTTCATATTCCTTGAAAAGGTCATGGCAAAATGATTGATTTAGAGACAGATAATCTTTCTCCAGCTGTTGCTGAAGCCTGGTCTCTCCTATGCTTGATACGGCCAGTTAAGACAGTATTGTGGCTGTGAAGCATCAGTAGAACAGCAAAGCCAGGGATCAAGGCCTTTCATAGATTATGAGGCCAGACAGATTATCTGATTTCCTTTATAACGGAGTGAATGAAAGTCCTTAAATCTATATATCTTGCAGCTGAAGCACCTTTATCAGTGTTATTTAACTCGTCCAGAAAATGCATTATTTCCTCTATTATTTTACTGGATTGCTTTGCTGATCGCTGGAGCGTGTGCAGATTACAAAGCTGGCCTTCCAGGCCATCCTCTCAATTCTGTTTTTACTTTAATTCAATGATTTGCTATTGGACAAAACAACAGAGCCCTGGGAGCATGGTCTGGAATCCCAGTTCTGCCCTTGGTCCAGGCACAGCCCACGGTGTAGGACCAGAGTCAGGCTCCCTCTGCCTCCTGCTCTCCACCTCCCACTTCCCAGGTGAGTATTTTTGTCACTGCCCCATCATGCAAAAGGCAGATGACAGCATGTCAGATGATGACAGTTGCTTTCCTGACCAGATCCAGTACCAGATTGACTAGAATTTGAATAACAGGACAGAGCTAAGCAGGAAATGAACCCCTCTTTCGAGTGAGTGAGAAATAGACTCAAGACTAGACATAAGTGGATAAATGTGAATGTTCAGGCTGTCTGGTCTGGTGACTAACAAATCTATGTGCCTACAGGGTTGGCAGGCAAAAAGTAGGTAAGTTGCATCACTACTTGGCCCATTCCAGAATATTTCTGCCTTTTATCACTCCACTGCAAGGGTTAATCTGATGTGGGCTGTAATGAGCTGGCCGCTCCTGATGTGAACAGAATCTGATTGATTATATGCATAGTACACTAACTCTCTGCAGATGATAATGGCCATCCATGTATCATGCATTCAGCAATCACCAACATCTTTAATACAGATGTAAACCTTTGTATTGATGCCAGTTAAGCTACAATGAAGAGAGAAAGAATGTCAGAGAACATTCATTTTATTTCAAAGGGTCACTCCCAGCAGTGCAGCATGCCATTTTGTGCTGCCGTTGTTTCTCAGAAACACAATTCCTGGGAATGTACTGTTCCCAGTTTCAGAAATAGGGACACAATTAAACTGAGAATTACTGCACACAGATAAAATCCATTGCGGCGCAGCTCTCATCCTTTATGCAATAGCCCTTTGAGTTTGTGACAGAACACCAAGGTAGAGATGGTGACTATCTTGCCCCACTGGACCAACTGTAATGAGTTCACCATAAAATGAGTTTCAGTAGATTTTTCTCATCTTCACTTCACAAAATCCATTTTCAGGTAAAAAAAACACCCCAGAATTTGTGAAGGTTCTGAATAACCTGAGATGCTCTTGGAATTGATGGGAGACACAGGCGGATATCGCAAAAGGAATCTGCAGAAGAATAACTCAAGGAGAAATTTCTGCAGTGAATGGAAAAGACTTTTAAGAGGTATGGGTGGAAAAGAGGATAATGTGCAAAGGCAACAGGAAACGTCCTACAGCAAGGGAAAGGAAAGAATGGTGAGATATGTGCATTTCCTAGTTCTGAGTATGGTGATATCACATAAAAACATCTATGACAGACTGGAAAGGCAGGGGAAAGGACAGCAGGGATACATGGGATGGGTCATAACAGACATCTGAAATTGCCAGGATAAGTAGGTTGAGCTGAAAAGAGGGAGGGGAGACAGATAATAGATTCAAAGGATATGTTTCTTTGCAACATAAACTGAGATCAGTACTCCTAAGTACAAGTTCTACATCACGTTGATAAAACCTAACTTTGTGTTGAGCACAGCCTACTGCCAGAGATGGCCTGCCCAGACCCTGTCCTTGTTCAGTGTCAACCTATTTTGCTCTATGCTCAATTCTTTTCTGCCTTGTGTCATCACAAGCATTCAGGTAGCAATGCACCGAGGAGTTCACCTGGCTGGAAAGTAAGCAGCAGAACACAACTATTCCTCATCTGCATCAGTTTTCTGATCTAATTCAGTAGGAGCCATTGCAAATGGTTCTGTCAGCATAACACAGGAGTCAGCAGACAGACACTGGCATGAAGAACAAGCATTTGTGGAACGGGTCATGGACACATGCAATTAATTACACCCTAAACTTGACATTTGATGCTTCTGCTTCATATCTGAAAGAGGGCTTGTATGCCTGAAAGCTTGCCTGTGTTATTTTATCAGTTAGTCTAATAAAAAACAATAACAGAGAAGGCTCAGAATTAAGATTTGGAGCAAAACCAGCTCTATTTTGTAACTAAAATAGCTGCTTCCTTAAATAATTAATTTCATAAAGTTACCTCTGCTTCATCTGCATGGTTCTGTGGACTATAAGCCAAGTTTTCCAGCAGTTAGAATTAAATCACAGAAACGGGATTGGCCAGAAAGCAAATGACAAAGTAGAGTAGTTTAAAGGTCAAAGCCCCAAAGAGCTAAGTAGTCTTTGAGGAACATTTCCATCCCCTGATGTAGATGGGTGTAACCCTCAGACTTGAAGTCATTGGTAGGAGTGGCTGATTGCATCAAGTGCATGAATATCGTTCCCCAGAGGCTCAAGTATCCCGTGACACCAAATTAAATAAATGGGAGGCCTGCTTTCTCTTTCACTCTCTGCCTGGTACTTCTTGTTTACTTCCTTTCCCTCCCTACCCTCCACCAAATGTGTAAGTCACTTACTTTTCCTATCAAAATGTCCAGTGGGGCTGCTTATCCTTCCAAGAAAAGCTCACACCTCCTGATGTGCCATCTCAAATAACACAAAAAATATTTACCAGATCCACATTTGCCTACACTGTATTTAGCCAACATCTTCACAGCGGTCATTTAACAACGGGACAACTGAGATGTTCTTTGGTGTCTGTATTATATGAAGGAGGGGAAACATATCTGGCACCATTATTTTTATACCTATGTCATTCTGACAGATCTATGTATTATGATAATTAACAGTCATGTGTCCAGAAGACAAAGCAGCTACCAATTCAATTTGTTCAGTGGTTCTTGCTGTATTAAGACACTAAGAAAAAGAGAAGTGAAAAAAACACTCCCATGTGCTGGAAAAGAACAGCCCAGGACTCCAGAAAGACAAAAGAATTCAAGTTCACTTAACGTATAAGCAATTCACCTCAGGAATTATGTGTTAGGAATTACAACTAATTCAGAATTAATCTCAATTCTTCCCATAAAGTAAAAAGGATGCGAACAGAAAAGTATAACTGATGAACCTATCAAGAAGTGTCAAATCTTCCACAGGTGCAAGTCAGGAGCTCACTTTAATTGGCAAAACACAATTAAGAAAGAAAACAGATTCAAAGACTTACAGGACTTCTCTATTTGTATAGCTAATTCCTGTGTCTGTAAACACCTTGCAAAAACTATTTGGCCTCAAAACTTCTGTGGTGAGTTGACCCTGGCTGGAGGCCAGGTACCCACCAAAGCCGCTCTATCACTTCCCTCCTTAAGTGAACAGAGGAGAGAAAATATAACGAAAGGCTTGTGGGCCAAGGTAAGGACAGGGAGAGATCAGTCATGAATTACTATCACAGGCAAAACAGACACGACTTGGGGAAAAACTAATTTAATTTATTGCAGTCAAATCAGAGTAGGGTAATGAGAACAAAACCCAAATCTTAAAACACCTTCCCCCCACCCCTCCCTTCTTCCCAGGCTCAACTTCACTCCCCATTTCTCTCCCTCCTCCCCAAAGCAGCTCAGGGGGACGGGGAATGGGGGTTGTGGTCAGTTCATCACACGCTGTCTCTGCCGCTCCTTCCTCCTCAGGGCAGGACTCCTCACACTCTGCCCCTGCTCCAGCCTGGGGTCCCTCCCACGTCCTCCATGAACTTCTCCCATGTGAGTCCTTCCCACGGGCTGCAGTTCTTCATGCACTGCTCCAGCCTGGGTCCCCCCACGGGTGCCGTCCTTCAGGAACAGACGGCTCCAGCCTGGGTCCCCCGCGGGGTCACAAGTCCTGCCAGCAACCCTGCTCCAGCCGGGGCTCCTCTCCCCACGGGGCCACAGCTCCTGCCAACAGCCGGCTCCAGCCTGGGCTGCCCACGGGGTCACGGCCTCCTTCGGGCATCCCCCTGCTCCGGCGTGGGGCCCTCCCCGGGTGCGGGTGGAGATCTGCTCCCCCGTGGAGCTCCATGGCCGCAGGGGCACAGCCGGCCTCACCATGGGCTTCCCCAGGGGCTGCCGGGGAGTCTCTGCTCCGGCGCCTGGAGCAGCTCCTGCCCCTCCTGCTGCTCTGACCTGGGGGCTGCAGGGCTGTTCTCTCACATGGTCTCACTCCTCTCTCCGGCTGCAGCTGCTGTTGCACAGTGACTCTTTTCCTCCCTTTTTAACTCCGTTCCCCCACAGGTGCTGCCACCATCACTGATGGGCTCAGCCTTGGCCAGCGGCAGGTCTGCCTTGTAGCCGGCTGGCCCTGGCTCTGTGGGACACAGGGGAAGCTTCTGGCAGCTTCTCACAGAAGCCACCCCTGCAGCCCCCCGCTACCAAAACCTTGCCACATACGCCCAATACAAAGTCACATGTACAAGCCAGTCAGAATTAAGTAGCCCTTCTGTCCTGAAGATGTTTCAGGAGACTGAACTTCATCATTTCAACTGCTCAGCTAAAGCATTTAAAGTAAAACAGTTTATGTGACTTCTTCTAGAGCAGATTACTGACAATAAGATCAGTTGCTCCTTTTTTAAAAAAAATCTACTATGGGAATTTCAGACCTCTGTGTTTCCTCCCAAAGGAAGGTGTCACATTCAAACCTGGAATTCTGGCATGGCTTTGGTTGCCTGTAGCTCTGTCCAGACTCTCATTCCTTCCACTCAAATGAAGACAAATACAGCCTTCCTACAGCCACAAAGTTACCTGGAAATCAGCTGAACACAGTCATCAGGAACACATATAGCACTCCTATATATAAGAGGACAGTGCTGGTGAACTTCCTTTTTTCTCCTACTCCGGAATTAATCACACAGAAACTGATGACAACATGGCCCCTGATGATGATGACAGTTCAGCGTGGTTACCCAAACCCAGATTCATCTGGTCAGATACAGACATCTATATGGAAATTTCTTGTCCAAAGTAGGTTTTCTAGACAATAGAGAAAAATTAGTATTTCTTGGGAAAAACCTATCTTGTAGGATAAGCATCTGAAATAGGGACTGATTTGTGTGACCTTAGTTGTCCACTTCTCTTGGCCTTGAGTGACTGGTTGAGATGCAGACATCTAGAACAACCTAAAAATAAGATGTAGACACCTTCAGGGCTTGGGATCCCAGCCAGTGGCAGATTTCCTTGGAGCTCACATTGTTATTTTTCAGTGGCAACCCTGCCCTCCCCAAAACACTGGGTAGCAACACCCAGCTGAGGTCTCTAACATTACAGTGAGGTGGAAGCTTGTTTCTCTGCTCTGCTGAATCTCAGAGCATCAGTGGAGAGCTGCCTTGACTACTGCAGAATTTGTTGAGCATTTCTTGTGGATCATTTTCAGCGCTACATGCCAAAACTGCAAGCCCAAATACAGCCTCTGAGCAGTAGTATGATATCCTACAGTAACAGCCATCCCTCACCACCAATGTTTGCTAAACAGAAGGAAGAAATGCCCACAACCAAAAGAGACCTTAGGTAGAATTTAGACACTAACATCCAAAATTGCAGCATGTAATGCCTCTTGCCAGCCCCAAATATGCTTACTTCTCCCCTGAAGCCACATGCCTAAAATCCACAGTTCTCTCTGCCCTTCAAACTTCATTTCTGGACAACCACTGGGAAACACCCCAGGATGAACTGCCTGAGCAGCTCAACACCTACCTGAGGCCTGAACTTTGCTCAGATCCACAAACCAAGCACATTCTGTCAATCTCTCCTGAGACACTCAATGCAGCAAGTGCTCTCAGAAACACTCAAAATGCAGCAGCAGCTGCCATTCTTTTTCAAAACAGCTCAGTTTAACCAACATCATTTCCGCTCCCTCTCTTGCTGCCAGCTATGGAGACCTACCCTACCCTTTCACCAGCTCTGGCATTCATTTGACCCCTTAGAAAGTGAATTTAGCTCACTAAACTGGCAGAAATCTAACCCAACAAAACAAAACAAATCAAGAAAAAGTGAATAGTTTTCACCACTTTAGTGAGCTAATGGATCAGACACATCCCAGAGATGACAGAAGGGAGACAAATGGAGCATGTGCCCAGGAACGGGCCTGCCCCTTTCACCAGCAGCAAGTTCGTGGGCTGATTCAGCTGCCTCTTGAAACCTCACCCACAAGAGAAGAGAAAGCTTGTTGGAGAGGCCAGATACACTAAAGAGGACTAGGAGAGATAGAGTGAGCTCTTTCCAGTCCAGCTGCAGTGCTGGAGGGCCCAAGCCGCTAGAAAAGCAGGGCTAGGTAAGACTAAGTCTTCTCAGAGGAGTGCTGTGACACCATCTGGCTTCAAGTTTGGGCACCCATCAGCTCAGAAATGGAAGGAAAGGCAGGAAAGGCAAGAGAGGTTGTCAAAACCTACCAGTTCCTGGAGAAGGGGTACTGCTGGACTAGTTGTTTCTTTGAAAGGATAATGCTACAGTTGGCTGTGAGCACAAAAAATGATGTGTCCTATAATAAGAAAATTAAGGACCAATCACATCAAAGTTGACCACAGCGACTGAGGCCATTAAGGGCTGAGCTGAAAGAAAAGCCGACCTAATACAGTAAAACTGGACGACTTGCAACATTTTCTGGTCAGTATATACGACTGAGAAACATCAGAGAGCGAGAAGTCTGGGTTGACAAAGCTAGTAAATAATTTGTCAAAGAGAAGAACCTGCCCCGTGTTAAATCTATGTATGGATATAATTGACCACATTTCATCTTAGGAGAAAAGAAAAGTTGTGGCCAACTTCAAAGGGAACTGAACAAAAGTATCTCTAATGATTAATGAATTAGCATCGTTAAGTAAACGAGCTATTCTGAATGCTTGCCCAGAGGCAGTCATGGGAAAGTTTCCAGAACTATTGTCATTTTTCCTGGAACTCATTGACTTTAAGGACTCCACAGCTGCAAGAATTGTGTGAGCATTTCAAGACTGTCAATTTCACCACTGATTTTCTGAAAAATTCTTCCTGAACTGATTTTTATTGGTTTCAGCTGGGGAATCCATTGCACCCAGCCAGGAAATGCCACATGCCTCCTAAGCTACTGCTCTATTCTTCTTGCACTGATACTATCGGAGACTCAGACTCACTGCAGGGAGAACACTGGGGGCCAAATTTGCCCTCTGATGTATGCACGCAGCTCCCATAGAGCTAATGCAAAATTTTTTTCGCCTTTGATGCCTCTTATAAAATGCAGTCTAAAGAAGTCTGGAAGTATTGCATTAGAACAGGGAGTTCACACTATTGGTGGTCCCCATTGTCATTAACACAGTTAGTGGCATTCCAGTGAAAAACACAGAACAACTCTTTTGTTTGTTTGTTTTATAAGCAGATCTTTCAGGGTGGGATCGGCTTGCTCAAATCCCGCCAAAGACGGAACTTCAGCATCTAAAACCCACGTACACCAACAGTGATCCACTCCGCCTGCTTTCCAGAACTGTCGAACCTTTTAGGCGCCTGAATTCACCAGACACTTCCCTCGTCCGCCTGAAAACTCCCCAGGCAACTAATTTACAATTACATGTTCAGCAGAGCCAACTGAGCGCGGTCCCAAAAGGAGTTAGAGTCTCACTCCCCTTCCCTCCTCTCTTATTCCCAGCCACGCAATGCCATCCCTTCTCTTGTGCTAGCTGTGATGCTCACGGGGACCCTTGCTGTGGCAATTTAGCTCACTACACAACAGAAAATCATCCACTTCTTTGCTGGGCTTGCTTTCTGCCACTTCAGTGAGTTGAATCAGCTCTCAGCAGGGTCTCAGTCCCACAGACAGCTGAAGGTAAGTGGTTGGAGCACGCAGGAGGGCAAGCACACCACTTTTTTGGTAGTGCTTTTGTCTCATGAAACCACATGCTCAGTTGCCAGTCTGTGCTCAGACGCTCCATTTCTGCAGAGAGGGGAGCCCGCTCCAGCTGAGACATCTGCTGCAACCTGTAAGCTGGAAACCACCCAGGATCTACCTCTAGCCCTAGAAAAATCTGAAAAAACAAATAAGGCCAAAGCTACAGCTAATGTCAGTCACTGACTCTTGGAAAACCTACATCATGAGATTTGGTTCAGTAGGCTTGGCTTTTTCTTTGGCATACAGTTTAGTGGTGTGGGTTTTTTTCCTATGTAGTCTAATGAAGAAAGACAGAGTAGAGTAAATCATTAAAGTAAATTAAATACACATAAACATAATTTCACATTGAAGGAAACATAAGCAAAGACATGTAATTTGGAGCAGAACTGAAATCCACGCCCAGCCGCTGTACTCGGCTCACCTCCGCCTTCCCCCACGAGCACACACCCTGGGTGTGCTGCTCTGCAGAAGTGTCTCAGTCCTGCGTCCAGACTCCCATTTTCAGTAGAGCCAGGAAGCTTTGATCACGGCTCCTTCCTGAATGCATTCTTGTGCGCTGGGCAGCCGTGTGAGGGCCCTTGATGGGACTGAGCGCTGAGAGCAGCAACAGAAACTCATTTAGTTTGATGTGACAAAACTGCTCTTCAGACAAATGCTCCATGGTGGTCCCATGTGCAGAAGGCCTTGCTGAAGTAATAATACTGAAGTAATTTCATGCCTCCACCCACTTCCAGGCCTCTCATTAATACAGATCCTGGAAATTTGTCATCCTCAACTGGTATAAATGGATGCAGCTTCTCTGACTTCAGTGAGGCCATGTTAATTTACCTTTCAAATTTGCTGAGGATCTGGTCTTCATGCTCTTTCAGTAAACTAGCTTAAGGAGCTTTATTCTGAGTCCTATTTATAAATAAAAGCTTGTTCTTCAGAAGTTCAACCTTCCTCAAGTCACAAAAATGCTCGCTTTTTTATAGTCTGTGATTAGAGAATAAGCCTATGGACTATCTGTATTTATAAATATTTAAATATTTAATCTTTCTTGTTTCCCAAAATTAGGGATGAAATTCTATAGGAGACATCCTATAAAAGTATTATTTCCCAGATCTACAGCTGAATACCCACAAATCTGATATCCACAAATTACAGAAAAGCAACATCAACACCTAAAGCAAGGAAATCAGTGTGTGAACTTCCACGTTAGTTTCTGAAGCGCTATTACTTTGCACACATGAATTCAAGTTCTTATGAGCTCATTTGTTAAACAAACAGCTCCATCACTTGCATAACTACCATTAGTAACCTCTCCTTCATTGCTACATATAAGCACACATTCTTGGCAGTCTGCTAAAACACTGGCAACATTTTGCAGCAGGTCCAGCAATTTTTCAAGCATAGAGAGGGTCTAGATCCCCATAGCCACCACTAGTACAGGGGAAGAGAGGACACGGCAGACTCCACTACTGTCAAAAGAGACCGGCAGTGAATCCACCAAAAGTCTTGAGGAGAAGGACTCACAGCTGATTTTAGACCTGATTTGGGTGGTATGATGGACCATCTCTAAAAGCACTCAGAAAGCAACAGAAAAAGTTACGAAGAGCTTGGTGTGACATGTAGGCTGAGGCTGCAAAGAGTTTGGCCTCTTCGCAAGAAGGGGCCAATATAGTCCCGTATCTTACTTGCAAATCCAGTATTTGAACAATCGCCTGAAATTCTGAAATTGATGCAGAACATTAAATCTGTTAAGCTGTTTAATTCTGATGGGATGTATTAGGTGGGGCCAGTTCTCTAGTAACTGGATATTAACTGAAATACATTGAAACACCATTTACAGATATTTTATTTAATGAAGTACGATCACAACCAGGTTTGCCATTTTTCTAAGGCCAGTGGAAAAAATTAGAGCGTTAAGAGAATTTTATTGCCTGCCTAGAACGCAACATTTCACACTGGAGCAGGATGGAAATCACATAGAACACTGCCAGGCATGCAGGTTTGTTCTTATAAAATCTCTCAGACTCAAACTAATTTCAGAATGAAGAAAAACTCTGCTTCATACTCTCTGCAGTACAAAATTTCCGGTGACAAACTTCTACTCTCTTCTTTTATATTTCATATACACTTTCAAGTTCCTCACTACTACACTGTCAAGTTCTCCAAGTATCAGCACACTGTGAAAGAGACTGGGAACAAACCACAAAAAAAAATCAGTCTTGCTAAAATAAAGCTGTTTTTTTTTTCCCTGTGAGCTGACTAACATTTTTAAAAACTAGCATTTTATTTTACTTCAGTGAAAAGGTTTGCCAGAACTGCAAAATTTTGGACAGAAACTTGATTTTTAATGTTGTCCTTCACATTTCTAGTGAGAAATACTTTCAAAGTCAAACAGGTTTAGGCTTCTGTTTTGACCTCTTCTGCATGCTTTCTTCTCAGTGGCCCACCATCCCAATATCTTCCCTCAACATCCTAAGCTTCCTATTAACAAAGAACAGTATCTTTGCACACTGGCTTGCTAACATAATGAGCAGAGTTTTAAACCAGAACTGGTGGACAGAGAATTTTAAATTCTCAAGGAAGAGTTAAACGAGGGCAGCCTGCAGGAAGGGGCTTAAAATCATAAAAGATAAAGTTATGCCAAGGTTATAGAAGGCCAAAGGAGGATTGTGGTCAACAAATCGCACCTTTTCCATGAACAAAGTAAGGGGAAAAAGAGCATTGAGCCCGAAGTCTTATCCTGAGATCAGAATTATGATTTCACTGGCACAGCAGAATTCATTGGACAGAATTCATATATTCAATATATAGAATTGGCATATTTATGGGAGGTTGCAGTTCATTCAAGCAGGAAGGAGAGGAAAATTCTTACATGTTAAGCACACATATACTTTCTCTGAGGTCCAAACAGAGAGAGATGGGCTGCTTTAAGATCTTTGGACAATATTAAAAGGGGTAGAGGACTATTGGGGCTGTCTTGGATTAGAGCACAGCATAATATCACATTGGGAAATACACATGGCAAAGCTCGTGACGATCATAATCAGAATGACCTCAACTGTGTAACTTGGTGTTTTGTAAAATCTGTTAAGATTTTAGTTTCCCAAACTGTAGTTGAAAAAGGAATATTGCAAGGCCTGTCTCATCCAAGTTGGCCAAATACTTAAATACTTTTATAGTCAATGAAGAGAAATAAATATTTGACAAGAGTTATTAATCCTAGGCTTATATTGTTGAATGGAGTCAGTCACTCCTGGATGTGCCCTTATGAATCCACTGACCAGAGAGATAGCCTGGACATCTGGCCTAGGTACTTAATGTCTAGATGTCTACGATATGTGAGTTGACTCCTCCTCAGGAAGTTCTTGAAATGTGTCCGACCTGGGGCAAAAAGGAGAGGACTTGTCTGGACTCCACTCCAAGGAATACGGAGGGATAGGGTAAAGAAGGCAGGAGTGTAATTGTGACTGTGGATTCTTTAGAAGAGAAAGAGGCAAAGAGCAAAAAGGACAACGGACTTCAGAAAAAACAGCCATCAAGAAATGCCACTTTAACAGGTTAGAAGGAAAAAAAGAGTCCAGGAGAACTGGCAGTTCTTTAAAGAAACACCGATGAGGGCACTGTCAAAAAGCAGTCATTCTTCTACTCCATGTCTCATTGTCAGATGGTGGCACAGCACTTCATGAAAGATGCCAGCCTCCTCTGGGAAGTCTGAAGAAGATGTCTAGAAATACTAGGAAAATTAGGAATTACTGAAGGACCTCAAGCTATTTAAGTTCAGAAAAAAACAGACTGATTTGCAAAACTATGAGAGTACTTTAAAGATAAGGTAGGGCTAAGTGAATGGGATTAACCAGTTAGCATGAACATAGCTGATTTTGAATTGACCAAAAATTCTCTGAACTTACAGCAAAAGAGGTTTAGGTTAGACATTAGAGACTTCTTTCTCTGGCAAGACTAGTGAGGTGGTGCAGTGGAAATGCAATAGTCCCAATCTGTTAATATTTTTAAGAGTTTTAAGGCACTTTCATGAGTGTCTGCAATAAGTGTAGATCCCTTGGAGTAAGTGGTGGAGTAGATGAGCTCTAATGGTCATTTCCTATAGCAAACTATTACTCCAGGGCTTGGGAAGGATAATTCTAGCCTAGAGATGCTAATTCCTCTTGGCTCTCTCCATAGCCAGTAGAGAACAGCTCCCTTAGATGCAGATTCAGATCACGACTATCCTTTCTGGGCTAACTATCATGAATAGCCCCAAATAGTTCCCTACATCCATCCTGGTCCCCTCCCTCCACTACCACCACAAATAGCTTTGTGCTCCTTCCAATCCACTTATGGTCTCCCCTCCTGATCCCTTCAAATGCCAGAGCTCAGCCTGTGAATCCCATACATATTTACATTCCTTCTCACTGTTATCCCTGCCCCTTATTTTCTAGTTCTGAACCGGCACAATTTATCAAGAATTTTTACAGAACATGTCAGATTGCCAGGGTTGTGTATGAGGAATGCCATGGTCTTAATTACAGCCAGGTCCATTATTCAGGAAGTGCAATTACAGAATCACAAACGTCCTTCGTCTCCAATCTTTTTAATCAACGTTAACTGATTGGCAGATACTGGTGTTCTCTGTAATATTCCCTTAGGTTTGAAAAGTAGCCACAAGTCAGCAGTCATTTTTAAATACTTGCACAAGAAAACATGTGGCCTCTTAGCCTTCCAAAAAAACTTCAGAGCCTCTTCTAAATTAACTATAGATCAGTAGAGCACATTGCCCAATAGTAAAAACATAATCCCTGACAGACAGAGGTCAACAATAACAACAGACCCACAGCCACACTCAGGTTTCTGCCAGTGATAAGGTTCAGCTTTCACCATACACGTTCCTTGCAGGTCCAGTGACCACAGAACACACCCTCGAGCCACCCACTTTCTGAAGAGTAGGCTGGCTGCAAAGCGTTTTGCCAAGTCCTATCATGTGCACATGCTTCAGTCTCTACTGAATGTGCAGGACTAACTGACAAGTGACAGACATCTTTCAGGGTGAGACCACAGGCACTGCCTGTATCTCAGATGCATGCATGCAACCCCCCCCATCACTTCTAGAAACAAGGAAAAAACCTGCTGCGACCACCTGGTCATTTCATGAATTGTTTTTACTTGCTAGGAAGCTCTCGGGAACCCCTTGCTCAAACAACCCTCAGTTCAGAAATCAAGATTATATCTAAAGCCTCATGAGATAAAGCATAGTACAAGGTGATCCAAAGAAACATGCAAGTTTCAAAACAATTAGAAGAGTTAACACTTAAATCTCAAGCACTGCTCAGCCTTTAATATCATGGTCTGCTAACACCAATGTTATTCAGCTTGAGGTCCTTTCTATCATTTGCTTCTGATTTATAAAATACCATGCTGGGAGTCCCCCGGCAGCAGATGAAGTGGTAAGACAAGGCCACAGACTCGTATCGACGCAGACAGAATAGCCCCAGTACTGAAGCCAGCTAATTTACCATTACATTCCCCCTAGTCTGCTGCAGGATAAGAAGGGCTCTGGATATGTTAGTAGGGGCTGTAATGATTTGGAAGGAAGCAAAAAAGATGTTTAAACTGTTGAAGTGGTCCATAGGTCACGAGTTCTTCCTTGGGAGATATTAAGCAGTATCAAGCCAAGGCAGACCACCGGGCTGAAGTGATGTTGGCAGAGAAGACCTGAGGCCTGGCAGATGAACTCAGCTATTCAAGAACTGTGAAGGGAGCAGAGTGAATGAGCAGCTACAAACACACTCACACAAGAACATTAATTTTGAGTCAGGTACCATGCAAAGGTAAGACAGCATACCTGCTCAAAATCAGACAACCCTACTATGCCATGAGGAGAAGAGGAAAAAGCCTGAAAATGGTAGAGGGAGCACATGCATTGCCTTGTGTAAAGAGCACAATGAAACACAGGAGTGATGGTTTGCTGAAAGTAATGAGACAGCGGCCAGAGAGAAGGAACTTGCTAAGAGTGGAGCAGCACTTGGTGAGGAGGAGGTACAGGCAATGGCCATTTTTATAAGTGCCAGAACTAAGGCTCAAATAAGGAAGAGAGGTCAAGACACAAGAGATTAATGAAATGGTCCCTTTAACGCCCCCCACCCCCTCCCCACAGCTGGAAATGCGAGACTGTTCAGGAAAAAATTAAGAGCAGTAAATGGGTATAAAACATACTAAGAAAAGTAAACAGACCAGCATATGACCTTCAACAGACACACCTAGTTTATTTTTCTGCTCATTGAATTGAACTCATTTGAACAAGTTAAAATTACGATAAATATTAAGACCCATTCTGCCTAAGAAAACCAGCAATGTATTAACATAAGCCATGCCAAAAGAATACTGAATGCTCCATAGGAATGCTATTGAATAAGAATGAATAAGAAATATTGAATGGTCAGAGATTATTATCTTGATGATGCCTCTATTATTAATGTCATGACCAGAGCTGAACACTCCTATAGAGAGCCCTGCATACCTCCCAGCAAACTTCTGATTCTTTCCTATTCCACACTGTGAAGTTTTGTCTCAGTGTTTTAAAAAGGTTTATCCATGAAGGAGAGATGATACATCTTGATGAGGTGTATGAACAGTCATTCGCTCTTCTGTAAAATACTCATCATCTTTGTGTTTTTATAACAAAATTGTTTTGGAGCATTTTCAGGTGCTGGTCTACAGTTTTCCACATATAAATTTTGGATACAAATAGCAGGATCAAACACTGTCCTGGCATTTCCAGTAGTCCATAGTCATCAAACTGCCAACGCTACCGCACCAGCAATGCCACCTGTCATTTAAGAGGCGGACATAAATAATCAAGGGTGTGAAAGTAGACTATTGCTTTGTTTCTGAATGTGAATGCTACAGAGCAAACTGCTGAAGTCCCCCTTCTGAGGTGATCTGGACTTGTAATGAACAAATTTCTCGTGAGTTCTCAGAAAGTATGCAGACAATTGAATGTTAGCCAAAGCTCCAGCACAAAGGTAGGCTGAAGCACAGGAAGAGAAGTGTAATAGTAGCAATATATAATTTATTCCAATATCCCAGTTACACTTGTATCTGCTTTCATCTCCACCCAGATATTTTCCTGCACCTTATAAAGAAATGTCAAGCACATTCCTAATCTGGTGTTGAGTGTAATCCGACATTTGGAAAAGTTTGGTAACTAAAAGGTGAGGTCACATACACCCCTGAGAGAATGTGGATACTTCAAAGGATGAAGTTACCAAGCAAGCAGAAATTATTTTTGCATCTTGCACCACAATACTAAGATCACATAATAACAGCATTATTACTGGATGGAAAATAATCCTTATTCAAAGACCAATCTTCAAAGACAGGCAGCCAGAGGTCCCCAGAAGACAGCAGGGTCTTTTCACTTAGCACCCAAAAACATGAAAAAACATTTAAAAATACTGGGTACATTTCTAAAAGAAGAGGAAGAGAGGTTCTCCATAGAGTGCCCCAAATAATGAGCAACATAGGAGGGGCAAATGGCTGTTGATGATGGTAGAATAGCCCAGCTCCTTCCAGTGGGACCACAAAATTCCAGTAGGTCCAAAGTCGTCCCCTGGTTCCCCCTCCCCACGGCCATGCCTGACCAGCAATAATGCTGTGGTCCTCACCTTTAACCCATCACCCTCACCTGCTGTCCCTTCCCTGAACAGAGGCTCCTGCCTCCCACCCTCACCCTCTGGCTCAGGGACTTTGTGTACTTTAGTTTTCAGTCTAGCCAGCGCCTTTCACATGCACCCTGTGCTCTTCCTCGGTAGTGCCTCAGAGCACCATCAGCCTTCCTTAGCCCCTTTCCCACCAGAGGCTCCCTCAGCCTCTCTTATCCTTCCCTGTCTTCTGGCCCTTTGTGAAAGATCCCTATCCCAGCTGAGAGTAAATCATTCAGTCATCACCATTTCCAGCCTCTCCTTCAGTAGAGATCGCATCACCTCCCCCTGCTCTTCCACAGATTGATTTCCATTCCTGTCTTCCCTGCTCACAATTTCTTTTGTACAGCAGGCAGCTTGAACCCTCATTTTTACCCCCTGGCAGACAAAGCAGCATGCTTTGAAGAGCTTCCCTCCACCATATTTAATCCAAATCCTTTAGCCTTCTGGGGATGAATTGGTTTTGTGGGTAATTTGAGTAATAAGAGCACAAACATAATTGTCAGCTGAGCCAAGCTGTTCCTGAGCTTTCCTCAGTAAAATTCCTGTCCTAAATCACAGCTCCCTATGTTTTAGGAGGTAACTGCCCTCCCAACTCCTCTGCCTTTCAACCGTATGGAGTCAGTGTCTTACACCTGGCAAATAGACATGAGATTGCAAGAACCAGAGGGTTCAAAATTTGCTAACAAGAGGGGTTGTAAAGATGAGCAGTGCCAGCTTGCTATAGGAATTTTAATAAATGAGGATCAGTCCAATCAATAATGGCCTTCATAATTTTTCTTTCAGATCTATCCTTTTAGTAGGTGAAAAATTCTTTTCAGGAAAGTTATTCCCAGCTTCTGGTTTGGAGTTGGACCCTTTAGTTAATACTTTGCTTTAAATTCCATGGTCTGCTTGCTTTAATTCCTGAAGATTTTTTTTTTCCAAAGCCCATGAAAGCTATTATTAAGCGTTCATCTGAACACACACATTAGATTTTGTGTGCTGCCTTCTAGCAGAATGCTTTTAATTGAAAGGAAAACCCTGCCTCCTGCTAGGTTTGGGTGGGCTGCAATTAGTTCCATACTAGTTAGTTTTGCCAGAAAGTCATATAACTCTTCTACACAAGCATTCCCACTCTGGTCCAGCTGCAAACAATATGCTGAGTCAGCAAAAAAGGAGGCAAAAGGAATTTCTCATTGAATTAAGAATCTGATCTGTCCTCAAATCTTATAAAATATGTGTTGGATTCCATCTCTCCTGGAGGATCCCCACTCTGATTGTGCCAGCTACCGGCACTCGCACAGGACCCGTGTGCCTGCAGTGATACTGCAAACTGCCCCAGCACGAAGAGGCTTTGGACTCCATTGACCGGGGGCGACATCTTGCAAGCTAACGACATGGGCCCGTGTGGGCAGTAAAATTATGCCTGAACCGCAATGCTTCGGTGAAAAAATGTTTCTTCTGCTCCTTACCTGGAAGGAAAACAAAATCTGCTGCCCTACTAGTAAGATGCAGTGGCTGAAGCCAAGAGCAAAGCGTGCAGAACATCTGAATTTTGGCAAATTCAGATGCAGACAAATGAAAGTTGGAGGAAGCCTTTTTCTGGGTACTTCTGGTTTATTTGAAGCCAATGAAGCATGAAATGGTCTTAACGGTTTGTTATGTTTTGGTGTAACATGATGATCTAGAATCTCTTGACAAGTAGAGTATGAGCTTGAGTTTCAGTTCACTGATTGGTGGTTTTCTGGATTCATCCAAGAAATGTATTTAAACAGTATGTGCAGCGGAAACCATTTTTAGTCATGAATGTTCAATGGTAAACATCTGAAAGTGGACATCAGAAAATAAAAACAACAGTTAAGTAATTCTTTATAATTTCCAAAGACAAATGTTGGGATTGGGAGATGTTTATCTTTTTACATGTGCCTAGGTATCAGCTAAGATTATCCTACGTTCTAACAGAAATCTATGAGCCGCAGGCACACTCAGGAGCTCTCATTTGCCTTTACTAAAACTAAGAAAAACTTATCCTGAGACCCATGAATTTTGGGGGGCTTCACATCCACAACTTGGAGACTTGGATCAGCACAGCTGGTTTTCTAACGCAACAACTATTGCATAAAAATTCAAAATAGTGAGCCCATATTTAGGTCATTCTTTCACAGTCTTCTCTTGGTAGTAATAAAAGACACCAGGTAAACTCTGCAGTGTTAACTAGAAGTAAATGGAAAACCTCTTTTTCATGTGGGAAATGTTTTATGGAAGAAATCTTTATTTGAACTTTTTCCTTTCAGATTGTAGGTTTTAATCGTGGGAATTCTTTTAGAATTTTAAAGGAGTTTTAGTTTCACTTTGAATTAAAATATCGTTCTTTTTTCACCAAAATCCCCAATATGCTAAATGAAAATGATTCAAAAATATTTCATTCTGAAACATTGATTCAATATGAAAAACACTTTTGGATGTATTTTCTGCAGGGGAATTGAAAATTTCCAGTGGAAATAAAGTAACACTACAAAAATTCAGCTTAAGCAAAATAGTATTTTTGGTAAGAAAATTTTCTGCACTAAATACTGTGGCCAACAGTAATTGCAGCTTGTCCAAAAGTCTGGGAAAGCTACAATGGATTTTTGGAACCTTTTAAATATCCCACCTAATGTAGTAATAATGTTGCACAGCAAAAGAGTGTGAAAGGTTTATAGTGAAAGGTTTGTATTCCAACAGCACCTGAATATAAACAATATGTTTGTTTAACTGACAACAGCTTCTTCCATACACGCCTTTAAATTTGCAGAAAACTATAAATAGATAGCACTTTCACTGAAAGCATTAAATTAGCCAACTGGGTACTCGACTTTGTAATGTGGAGTGATAATGAACACCATGTGTGTGTGATAATGGGGGTTATAGAAAATAGATCTGGCCAGCTGAGTGAAAAGGAAATGCTAAAGAAGAAAAAAATCTGAAGTCCAAGCCAAAACAAGTGACCTAGAGAAGCAAGTAAAGGTTTGTATTTGGGGAAGGCTAGAGGCCTGAGAGAGATCAGCAATTCAGCAGGGTATTTTTAAGCATATGCTCAAGGCCCTCCTTATTCGGCAGGAAACTTAAGCATATGCTCAGAGGTTAAGCATCAGCTAAAGTCTCATTGATGTCAATGGGTCTTAAACACATGCCTTGAGATACATATGTGCTGAAGTGCTTTTACAAATAAGAATGGACTGGGGATCAGGGCCTCAGTCCCCTGCTATTTCATAGCAGGCTAACCCTGCAACCTCCTGGCTTTCCAAATTCTTTGGAGTAGATCTCATTTATTATACACACAGGACCAGACTTAAGCGTGTAAGAACTTGCATTACTGTACATAACTGCCATTGGCCCTTTGGTACTGAAATAAATAGGAAAGTACAGATATACATTTATAGAACACCAGTAACTTCTACTGCACTTTGCCCAAAGAATTCTCTCAATGATAACAACAAAAGCGTAAAATAAACAGAAATGCAACTTTTGAGCAAGTCATTTAGCATTTCCATTACTGATGTAAGAAAACTTCCACAAGAGTGAATTTAAAGATAAAACTGAATCTTAACTGAAAGTTGACTTAAAGTAACTTCTTTTGAAAGAGCACACAGTGCTTTTAATTTTTGTGTAACTAATGGGTCTGTATTTCCTTGTTGACCTTCTGTGCCTGAGCAGTCCACTTATCAACTGCATAGCTGACTGGGCATCACTGTAACAACGGAAAAGCCACTTTCTTTGCCAACCCAACTTCACACAGGCAAACTACAAAGCATTAATCTGCACTGATATGAATTTAGAAAACCACAACAATTATTCTCTGGATGTGAGATGGCAGGTTAACATTATGAAAAAAACCTTCAAAATTTTTAGATGAGTTATGTCAGATTCAAGCATGGCTTCTCCTTCTTTAAAACTGCATGAAAATATACCATAAAGTGGCAAGGGGAATTATATGGTCAGATTACTAATGATATTAAATATTTTTTCCATGCAGTTAATACAGGATTTGAAATTATCAGTAAAAATCCTTCCTGTGCATTTCGGTGAACCTGAACAACCACTTGGTCTCTGCATTTCGTAATTCTCCGAGGATAAATATGCGGTGGAGGAAATGGTCATAAAGACGCGTTGCAGAGCCAGCTGAAAACTCCTTTAGGTGGAATCTGTAAATGATGGCTCATTTTAAAACACCCTTAATGTGACAGGAGCAAACTGGGGTGCACCTGAGCAGCAGGACGCTGCCACAGTACTGCCGTGTGCAACCACTGCGCTGTTCTTCTCCAGTGATGCCACAGCAGCAGTTGCATAAATTATAGCAAAAAGCTGACTTCAACAAACAAAAAAAGCTAATTTATTCATTAAAAATTATTAAAGTGGGCAGAAAATACATTGTCAAAGCCCAGTAATCAGCTTTACACATGCATTTTCCTTCTGTCATATGACTTTCATGTTTTAAACTGGAGAGCATTACTGTTTGGCATTTCCTGCAAATGCACTGAGGAAAAGCCACAGCAATATAGTATTTCTTCTATAGTTGTTAACATTTAAAGACTCACAGAAGTGGCTAACGTTCAATTTCTGGTTAAAATTTGCTCACTTTCTTGCTTTGTTTTTTCAGATGAAGACAACCTGGTGAAAGCGTTCCCACATTCCTCTTCGCACTTTTGCCACGACAAAACTTAGCTGACGTAGGCAAATTCAAGTTCTAAAAACATATATCTTAGTCCAATTTTGTTTCAAGTTTCTGCCTCTTTATTAGCTATGGAAGAGCACCTCTTCCTTCTTGCCCAAGCAAGCTGCTGGTTATCATTCCCATCCCTCTGGTCGGTCGAGTAACACATGAGGCTAGCCTAGCATAAATACAAAACAGGTTCCTATGGAATCCGAAATACTGTTTGTACATCCTACCACTGACCACAGCGGAACAATGGTGTGCCAATGATATGGAAAAAAATAACTCTATTTGCTCACTCTTTCTGTGCCGCGCTCTGAAATATACCTAGCTCCAAAGCTATTATTTATAGTTATGAGGTGACAACTGAGAGCTAGCAGTCTGCTGAGTGAAAAAATGTTTGCGTTTATCCTTTTTAGAGATATCCTATATATATACACACATACATGTGCAGCAGCTATTCATACTGGATAAGGAGAAGTACCTAATCAACTACAGTGCTTATTCAGTGGTATGAAAAAGAGTTCTTTATTTTGTGCAAATTAAGTGACAAAACTTCATTTTTAAAGATTATTTGAAATGAAAATAATTTTTAATCAAAGCCTACAGCATTGTTTAAAACACTGAGAAGCAGTGTTATAAGTTTTCTGTGAATACTTTTGCCTATTGTTTTTAATAAAGAAATCACCTCTTCGAAGTTGCTTGCAAACAGTATGTTATTTTAAAGCCAAGCCTGAGCAAAATCTTTACATTGTTCACAGAGTCACCAAAATGTTGATGTTGGTGGGGGTCTTCTGGAGGTCATCTAGTCCAACTGCCCGCCTGCAGGACTATCACCAGCACCAGACCAAGTCAGCCATCGTTTTGTCTGATCAAGTCCTGAATACTTTCAGGGATAGATACCCCACCTCCTCTCTGAGTACCCTGCTCCAAACCTGCACTGCCTTCCAAAGAGAAAAGATTATACCTAACTTCTATCAGTTAGGAATCCAAAAGCCACAGTTTGATGCTGTGGCCCCTTTTTTGCCACTTGAAACTATCAAGAAGGGTTTGGCTTCAACATCTCCATAGCTTGCCTTCAAGCAGTTTGCAGGCTATTAGACTGCCCCATAGCTGCCTCCTCATCAGGCTCTACAAGCGCAGCACCCTTCACCTTTCCCTAAAGGGCGTGTCCTCCAGGCCCCTGACCACCTCAGCAGCCCTCCATGAGGCCCTCTCCAGCATCTCTCCACTCCCAATGTTTCAACCAACCTCACACATCACTTCTGTAGTACTGATAAACAGAACATTCTCAGTTTTATCAGGGTTCCTTGGAAGACTGTCACTGAACAAACCCTTTACTCTCCTTGAGCTCTATGGATCAGCTTAGTCAAGCCCAGCTGAGGCAGTCTAAGACACCTGCACCCCACGGTGTGCCTTTCCCAATCCCAGAGGTGACCACCCCTAGCGTAGAGATGGCAGAAACTGATGTGCCCCAACACCTCCTTCTGTTATCTCTGCTCTGGGGGTAGCAAAGGGTAGCAGACCATGGCCGTGTATCATGGCTGCCATTACCACACCTAAATCCCTTGAAGTCCATTTTCAGATGGACTTTACCTCTGAATTTGAAACAATCTCATTATTCCTGGATCACTTTTCCCCATGAATGGATCATTTCAAGGAAATCTAAAAAACAGTCCTATGATCAGATGCAGTGTAAGTCCTATGACTGTTGCCCTTGATTTAAGAGGAGCAGAAATCCCTGCAGAACTCTTTCCAGCAGGTGGGCATTTAATAAATCTTGTGAAAGTGTGAGGAAAACATGAAAAGGAGAAACTGATATGAGAAATACTTTTGAAATGGGCAGTGAAGAGCAGACAGTTTAAAGTAATTTTCTAGCCAAGTAATTACAATTGCTCTCTGTCATAATTTCCCATGGATTAAAAAAAAGTAAAAAACAAATACATAGTAATTTGCAAGTCTGAAGCACAGAAAACCTGTTGTACTGTCCTTCTAAGGGAAGGTTAGAAGTGATGTCAAAAGAGGAAGGCCGTGCTTTTCTAATCACACAAAGCTTAATGGTCCACATCAGTTCTTGGTCCCTGACCTCTTAGGTCTTGAGACACGTTGGATATTAATCCTCTCACAAGTAGCATGACTGGTTTTGGCTTCTTCATCAACAGTTCAGCTGTGTATTTCCCTCCTTAAGGTGGGAGAGACAACTACTGAACAGAACAACCATATCCTAATAGCCTCGATTCCACCCAAATCTCAGTTCTCTGCACATAGGGACATTCAGTCCATTTCCTATTGACCAAAAACAACTCCTCTTTCCTATTCCTTTAGGTATCTCCCTGCTTAGTGTCTTGTTTAGACTCTCTGGGTTGCTCTCCAGAAGCCATCAGGGCTGCCCAGCTCTCCCCATAGGCTAGGGAGATGTGCTGAGATGGGATTTAGGTATGTGACTGCGGCTTGAAGCAAAGAGTCCAAGTATCCTGCCAACAGGAGACAAACACTTGGCTCTGCTCACCTTAGTCATCATGCATCCTTGATCCAGCCGAAAACTCACCCAGTCCAGGGGCTATCTGTGCCTAGCAGCTTCCAGTAAACCTTTGGGAGCACAGCATACACACACGCACACACACACTCCTCAGGCATCTCCCTGTGAGTGTGCCAGGCCATTAAAAATGTTTCTTGTTCCCAGCTTGGAAACATTTGACCTGCTGAAGAGGAATCACCTTTGGCATGTCCTCCCTTCAGTCCTCCCAACCCAGACTTTGTTTTCATATTCTTTGCTATCAGTGAAGACATTTTAACAAGCCACAGAAACATTCTGGATGAATTATCTTAGTTAAAAGCATTTCTGAATCAACACTGTAAACAGAAAGCTGACCCAACAGCAGTACTTCCTAAACCCCCAAGTACTCAACAGTAAGTTACATACTGGAAAAAAGATGGGTTTAGTCATTAAAAAACAACTCTACTCTCATATTGGGTATTTCTGTCATCTATATGAGACTCAGAAATAAGTAATCAGACTGCTTTTGTGTTATTTGCCCATTGCCTTAGCATGCAAAAGAATTCTAGAAAAGTAAAATCTAATTTAATAAGCCTATTATGACAATATGAAGGAGACAACTTCCCCTTTTGTGCTCCAGGCAACTTAAAAACTATCTCTGAAACTGCCTACATATGTTAGCTTTCCAGCTGTCAGCCGACACAGAACGGCAGTGGCAAAAGCCAGCAAATTCTCCCCAGAACTATTCTGGAGACCCATTGATTTGAGCTGGGATTTGGGATTTTGGGTCAAGCTAGTCGTCAACCCAGTTCGTACCGTCACAGCAGCATGAAGCCATTTCAACACTGTTGAAACCACATGGACACTGAAGCTCAAACATCAGAGTACTGGAGCTAAACTGAATGGTACAACAGACCTCTGAACACACAGTCCAAACCTGTCTCCCCCAGGATCTACCCGTTAAAATGGATATCTTCTGCTGGGTTCAAGCACCAGCATCAGTGTCAGATAAAACACAGATGGGAACACTGGGGCAAATACAGAGCTCAGACCAGATACCAAACGAGAATCCTACTGCTGAGGTCTTAGATCACACATGTAAGCGGTGCCTGATGTTCCCTCCACTTGGATATGTTCCTGTTTCCTGCATATCCCTCTTTGCAGTATTGACGCTTTTACAAGGAGAGTGTGCATAACTAATTGCATGAAGTTGCCTATTCTCAAGGAATAAACATGCTAATACGCTGTGGGGCTGAGGCTGGGGGAAAAAAAGAGGTGTGACAGGTTCCTCCCACTTTTTATGCCTTTCTTAGAGTCAGGGGTTGCCATCAGGAAAGCTTCTCAAGGGGAAAAAAAAAGAAAAGAAAAATGTTTTGGTAGTTGATTTGTTGTTTTTGTGAGCATTCTGTTACACACTCAGAAATTGTACTGTTTTCAAGGTTTTGCTTTTGCAAGGAGAAAAAAGTGCTCCCTTTCAAACAGAGGATAGAAGCGCATTGGAAAAAAAAAAGAAATGCATACTTTAGGAATGTTTCTCACAGGGAAAAAAAGACAACCCTACAAAAGGATATATAAGGCAAAATTCACAGGGGTGTAAGACCATATGAAAGGAAATATTAAAGCTTACCACACTTCTCTGCTAAGCACACACCTAACGTATCTGACTGCCTCTCCTCTCACATACAGCCAAATAAGCTGCTCCTAGGTGAATGCTAGTAAGAACATACTATGCTATGCCAGATACAGCATCCTGACCCGGACTAACACTCTTATATGGACGCTAAGGACATTGCTAAAGAAACACAGACCCTATTGTTAATCATTTCTTTTAGCAAACTTCCTTCACAGCCTAAGTACTATATTAAACTGCGAAGAAATCACTAGAACTACTATGCTGCAAGTGACTTTTAAATGAAGTGCATCAGTTATACGGTATTTAGCACCGTGCTGTAAAGGGTGGTAAATGGAGGTGTCATAAATATCTGACTTTATCATCTGTTGACTCATAATCCAGATGCCAATGGGATATAAATCATGTAAAGCATGTTACCAGATTAGGAAAGTCTGACTGTTCACTATTGTTCTAGCAAACCACATTATTTCTTTGTAGGATCAGGAGTGCCCTCTGATGGTTAGTATCTATTGCTGGGAACTAAGAGTTGACAGGGAAGTGGCACATCCTAAATTGTCTACGCAATACAAAACGTTCTCACTTTCTGCACTATACGTTTACAGTCTTCTGTATGCTTAAATATTTTAATAACCAACCTTGTTTTGTTGGAAATAATTTTTTTGCATTATTTCTTTTTCCATTTCAGTTATTTATATTGATATTTAAGGGTGTGCACACATGTATTAGGGATGCAATCAGAGCACTGCTAATGCATACATGTAGTTTTAAAAGAAGTAAATTGAAAGAAATTTCAGACATAAATTAGGGGATTTAATAGGCTCTGAGAAAGGCCTTGAAAGGCTCTGACAAATTCACACATTCAGATCAATATCAGAAAACAGCATATAAATGGAAAAAACAGGCAACTTCTCTTAAGAAGTGCTTATGTGTTCAAGAGCTTGTAGGTATTTTTCCAACTATATGAAGCTAGCCTAGTAAAACATGTTAACTCTCTCTACAACCTTGCCTCATGTTCTTAGAATTTCACATCTACAACAGAACTGTGAGGAAACAGGAATTCAAATTTTCCCCCCTCACCTGTGACTTTACCTGTCCTTCAGGTATTCAGCATCTCAGGCTTACTTATAATTTAAAATTTTATCACCTACAATATCAGCTGCCCTTTCAAAACAAAGTTAGTAGCTGGAAGAGAGCCACAGACTTGGAGTTTTCTGTGAAGATGACCACTATGCCCACTGCATAATAGATTCAGGTCCCTTCCAACTGAAGGAGTAGCAGGACTGACTTTGGTTAGACAAAATCCCCCTGAACTGGTATCAGCTGCACACTTTCCCTATTATGCACTGGAAAAAGAAATACAAATTTGCAATATCCAAACCCTTATAATATTCATAAACTGTAACTTAGGGTTAATACTAGTCTGACCGCCTGATGGCCCTTAAAAATAGTCAGGCAAAATACTAAGAATTGCACAATGCAAAAACCAATTCCTTAGACTTGCAAAGGAGGATGGATGGCATCAAGGGATGTAGCTGGGGAGCAGAGGGCTGTGCGCATTTTCCCTACTTTTCCGTCCCCGCTGCTGATGTGCAAAGGCAGCAGCCATTTTGTTCCTAGGTCTGTTACACTCTGATAGAGGAGATACACAAGCTCTGCTCTCTCACGGCTACTTTATCTTGTCGTTATTTTTGTAATCTAAAACAAATGTCATTTTTAGATTCCCTCTGACGAGAAAAGCAGAAGATAACAGCTACAGACAAGAGAGACCAGCAGCAAGCCTTTTCCGTGACAGGTCTTACTCCAGTTTTACATCTACTGCCGAACCCTAAATATTTTGGAACACGGCAATACTTGGGGAATTATGATTGGACTGTCCCTTTTCCACCTGGGATTACAATCGGCTGAGACTCAGACTGGGATTATCCCAACACTGACCGGAGCAGGAGGCACCTCCTCAGCAGCATCCCTTTCCAGAGGTCGCTGGCCCTGCCGTGTGAAGCCCAGCAGCCTGGCTAGCGCCGACATGAGAGGGCAGGCTGCCGGGAGCTCCCCCGTACCCGTGAGGGCTCTCCCTCCCGGCCCCGCGCCCGAGGCAGGCCCGGCCGCCCCGCAACCCTGCCGCGGCTCCGGAGAGGAAGCGCCCGCCGCGTCCCTGGTGCCTCACAGCCGCTCCCTTGCAAACCGCGGTTCCTATCGCTAGTTTTGCCTCTTTCTGAAGACAAAACAACTACCCAAGCCTCTTGCCCCTGAGGGTTTCGCCACCCCAGGGAGCCGACGGGGTCGAGGTTGGGCGAGAGGCTCCTGCCACAGCCCGCCCCAGGTCCGGCTCTGCCCAGCGGCCGCTCCTGCCTCCGCACCAGCCCCGCAACGAGGGGCGGGAGGGGGGGCAGCAATTCACCGGCTAGCGACAGGGAAGGGGAAAACTATTGCTGTTTTTTTCTTCGCTCCCCGCGTCCCCCAATTAGCCACATGCCGCCTAATGAAGTTTCACGCTAAGGCTCCCGCCTGTCATCCCGTCCCAAGGCTTCAGCCTCCGCCGCGGACGCCGGGTCACCCCGGGCTGCAAGGAAGGAGGAAGCGGTGGGAGGAAGCGGTGGGAAGACCGAGCCACGAGAAGAGCCGGAGCCCCCTCTGATGGATGTCGGAGGAAAAGCGACCCGAGGGGCAGGCTCTCGCCCGGGCGCCCGCCCTGCCGCCCTGCCGCCCTGCCGCCCTGCCGCGGCTCGGAGCCGCCGTGCACCGCATCCCGCAGAGCGGCCACCTTTCCCAGCCACACGGCGCTCCGCCTCGCCATTGCCAGCTGGGGCTCGGGGGCTGAGTACCGGGGAGGGTGAGTGGGCTGCTGCCCGCAGCGATCCCAGCCCGCGGGGGCCCTACACCCGTGACCACTGTGGTACGCGGAGTGGCGGGGAGGCGGCGGGCGGGACGCAGGTGTGCACGGGGCGGTGGAGCGGGGTGCGCCGGTGAGTTGCGCGGGCGCGGAGGGCGGCGGAGGCGGGGGTAACTGCGCCTCGAAAGGGCGCGGGCAATGGGTGCGGGAGCCGGGCCGCCCGCCGAACCGTTAGAAAAGGCGGGAAAGCGGCCGGGGGGTAGCTGCCACCGGCGACGCCATTTTGAAGAAGCTGAGGTGCCGTACCAAGCCTCGGGGCTTTTCTGTGTCCTTGGCACCTCCCAGGACTCGATCCAAGTCCGTCTCAGTCCAGATCCTGCGTGGTGGCCTAAATCCTTCTCCACATTTATTTTGTACTCTCTTGCCTTCATCCCAAGCAGGGTGGTTGTCACCCAGAGGCCTGCAGTCGTCTGTGGGCCTGGTCGGTAGTTGGCACATTCCCCACCCATGGCAAGTGGCATTGTAGCTGTGCAGGACAGACTTATAGCACAAAACTGGAAGTCATGCTCTAAAACCAGTCAAAAAGGCAATGCCTTAACATTTTCGTGAACCAATAATCTGAACAGAAAATAAACCAGGTCCACTGAAAAATTGAAAGGATGTTTTATTTTCACCCTTAAATTAGCTAGAATTCCAGTTTAATGGAATTAAATTCCAAATTTAAAAAAAAGTTTCAATTCAAAATGTGAAAAAGATTATGGTAAGGTTAAGGTAACTCTTAGCATCTTTTCAACATGCTTTTCAGTCGAGATTAATGGGAACTGATCCTTTTGGCATGATATTTTGTTACAAAAGTCAGCTGGAATAGTAATAACAACAACAACATCACCAACATTATTTGGCATCACAAGTACCAAGAGATCCCAGTTCTCTTCTGAAATCCCAGTGTCTCGGGTATCTACACTGATCAGTGCGCAATACCTACTGTTACTGTTTAGCTGTGGCGGTAGCATCTCAATGGACAGAATAAGCACATAGCTGCTTAATAAAAACTGTTTCCGAAATGTGAGATGGATGGTGAAGGGGATGAGCTAAGGGGAAATACTTGTAATTTTCTAAGAGGAGCCTCCTGGCAGTCTTACTGAGTTGTATGGAAATAGCTCAGAAACAGCAGCTGGTTTATGTGTGTGCAAAATAATATGGCAAAAGAAGAGGTCTACCGGGTCCTTCCCGTTTTCATGGCCTTTGAGGATCAGGAAGTGCTTATGTTATGGACAATGTCAGAAAGAAAGTACCAGAGCTGGAGCCAGGGAAACAGAGTTACAGATTTTTGAGGTAATCCTATAGTGAAATCTTTATCGCTCAAAATTGTCCTGGCTTCTGTAGAATAAGATACTGCCTTTTGTTGCTGCATAGCACTGGAGGAGCAAAATTAATGCCATTTACACTTTTAAGGGATCGGGGTGTTACCAGCTATGTAGTATGACAGCATTCCTGTGTGAACACATGGTTTAATTTTTTAATCCAAAGTTTGACTGGACTTGCTCTTTATAGGTGAGGCCTTTCAGATCCTGCATCCCCATCTCTGCCATAAATAAGGAGTCAGAAGTGCAGTATCATACTTTTGTTTTGCTTGTCATTCCACTGATAGAATCTTCTTTAGCTTTGCTGACAATTCAGGTCAAACAGGAATCAAACGCATTAGACATGAGAAATACAGAATTAAACACAGTCCGGAAAGAGAACTCCATGGACCATAAGGTAATAAAGTCCCTAGCCACAGGGATGGGTGGACTTTGTCAATAATTCATTGGTGTTACGGAGGAGAAGTATCAATAATAAAACGGTACAAAAATACCAGTCGTCTTGCTTTATGGACAAATCGACCTAGCCAGTCTAACACCTTGAATGAGGGGAGACTGACATGCAAACCACGGTCTACACATCTTTACCCTTCAGGCATGCCGAGGTGATGGCAAGATCAAAGAGGCTTTTGAAATGCCAAGTTCTGAGAAAGGAAATTGGGAAATATAACTCCAGAGTTAGCTGGAGGGGGCAGGGATGAGGGTCATGTTAGAAGGTGTTAACCACTGTAGAGAGAAGAGAGACTCTTATCCCAGATGGTGCAGACATTTCATTGTTGAAATACAACTGCGACCAGCCCATGTTATAAGGTAATGAAATCTGTCACAACTTGAACATCAAAAGTGGTCACAGGCTATAAAGGAACGGTGTTTGTGGGAGCGGTAGGAACAAGAAACGTTGGACACTAGAGGCTGTGTCTCTGAGACGCTGTAGTCAAGAGGATCAGAAAGGGGAGGAAGGAAGAGATTGTCTTGCTGACAGCTGCCCGAGGATAGCAGCAGAGGACAAGTAAGATATTGCTTCCTTTGTAATGAATCCAAGATGTACCTCCCTGGCCTGACATTTGCTGAGTAAACTGAGTTACTCACACAAGTCCTTTTGGTCCACTCCAGTTTTCCTATACATTCCTAGTACATTCTGTTTTAATTAGACCAGTTGAGTCCTTGATTGTTTGCAAATTTCATGCAGACTTTTTCTTAGTGGTGCTTCTAAGGAAGAGGAGCTACAGAAAGATGCCTGGAGCCTATCATAGTTAGGATGTTTGGTCAAAGGGGCATGGACTATGGAGACCTCTCTCACAAGAGATGGCACTTGCAGAACTGTGGCAAATACAAAGGAAACACCTGGATGGTCAGATGTATTTCTACTCCTTCATTTTTTTTCTTCCTCTAGTTTTCTTATATCTTAGGATTTGAGTGTAATGGAAGCCAAATCAGAAAGAGGGATGTCAGTCAGCTTTCATGAAAACCAGTACTGCAAAGTAGAAATGATTTGTGCTAAAACTGTACTTGTACTGAAAAGTGCTGAATACAAACTAATTGTGGGAAAATAAGGGAGAAGAGACTAAAAAGTGCAAGTAATGGAACTAGCCACATCCAGCAGAGTGCAGCATCACCCTAGACGAACAGTTGCATTAGCACGATAGCTGTGAACTGTTTGCTTTCTGATTAAATAATAGGTGTCGGTTGCAAATAAGCAAATCTCCCAGAAAAAGAATGATACCTTTCCATTTATGCATTTTGAATAATACTTAGATGCTCTTAAGTGATTGGCTGTATTTTTCAACATACATGTTTTGGGGATGGAACGTAGGAGAAAGAATCTGGGACTGGAACTGGAAGTAGGAGACAGGAAGATCCAGGCCAGACATGTGGGGAGAAGTGGAGGGTTAGCCAAAGACATAATGGGTTGACTGGTAGCCTGGTGGTAGGGCAGGACACTGAAATCAAATGAACTCACAGGACTGTGAAAACAGAGAATGAAATGAAAGGTAGTGCAGGCAAAGAGAATAGGATTAGTAGCTGGAGTCAGAGACAGGGGAAAAAACATGCTGGAAGAGATGAGATAGGAGGGATCAAAGAGGGAAGGAGCAAGCAGAAAGGGTATTCTGTTAACTACTAAAGCCCATCTCTCTACAGAGGCCTTGGGATGTGTATCTGACACTGTTCTGCTTCCTGCAAAGTCTCTGCAAAACCCCATGTCTGACCTAGTAGGATGAAAACGTGCTATCACTATCTGTCATTTTGGCAGAAGTCCGCAGGAAGAGGTCTATACTGTGGATTTAGAGGTTCCAAACCAACTGCGATACTGTGGAGATAATAATATGCTGCCACATGATAGAACTTCTGGTTTTGAATTTTTTTCTCATTTGCTTTTGTAAAAACCCTAGGACATTGCGGAGAAAATTATTTTGTTAAGAGTCCAATCCAGAAAAATCAGGCAATGTTAGCATTAAAATTGGTTTTACCCCGTGCCCTGTGAAAAGGCATTATGATGGGGTCTTGAAGTACATGGCCACCTACTATTTCTGCAGTAGAATTCTGTTTCATTCTCTGTGTGGAAAAAGCTTGTTTTGGGGGTGATCAGGTTTGTACAGTGAAGGAGGGTGCTTTCCCTCTCTTCATACCTCATTTATGGCAGAAGTACAAAGGACATGAGACAGAGGTTTATAGAAGAAGAATAGTGTCATGGTTAGAGTCACTGGACAAACTCAGAAGAACAGCACTTTACTTCAGCACCTTTGTACCTTCGTAGGTTCGCTGTGATATTTGGGAATTCACTTAGTGAAACTTTTGCTAGTCACTGCTCACTTTTCTTTTCTAGGTGGTGATCATGTTACGTGACGCATGACTGGAGGATCAGTGATCTGCAGTGTGTAGGACTGCCAAAGGCTGCAACTGAAGTTGTACTGTGCTTGAGAAAAGGACTACACCCACCTAAGTACTCTGAAAAGCCATGTCTTAGGAGGCTGAGGCTGGGGAAGGTGGCACTTCTAATCTTAATTAGAACACCTAATTAATGACACACCACCTTAATTTCTGTGTGTCATAACTCCCTGATTTGTTAAACAGTGATGGGATCACTACATAACCCCAGAGAAGTGGTCTAGAAATTAAGTAACATTCTGGTAACACTGAGGTAACAGCAGTGAGGGGTTACATAGTCCGTCCTGCACACTACAAGAATCAGAACTCCACTTGAAGAGCATACTGATGATGCGTGTTATGTGGGTATAAGATTGCGTATGTATGTTGAAAGGTATGATTTACAACCTGTATGCACATGGGATTCGTCTGACCTAACTTCAGTCGTCTAGACTTGCTCCAGCCAGTAGAGATTTTATTCTAAAGTAGGTGCCCATGGGAGGTAGGATGCTGGTCTCTCTGCATTGGCTCGCAGTGTTAGCTGTTTCCTCATGGGAAATGTATATTTAACAACTAGATATTTTGCATCATGGCTTAAAAAATACAATGATATTTTGCATTGTTAGAGACAACCAACATATTATATTAATGGCAGGTGCAAAATACTCAATTTAACAGGTCAGGCAAGAAGAGACACAGCTCATCTGTGGATTTGATTTCCAAACTCTATTTTCTGACTAAACAATAAAGGCATAAGTAAAATTCATCTTTGATCTCAAAACTTGTTTTATTTTAGATTTCTACATTATCTTTCCTAGACCCTTTTTCCACCTGGTACTTTTCCCTACCCTATTTGTTTAACAGCCTGCCCCATGTACTCTTAATCTGGACTGTAAACTCTGGCCTAAGGGCTCTTTTTTTATGTCCTGCCTCAGTAACACCTAACATCTGAGACACTTTTTGGGTTGGAATCTAAGCACTTCTGTAGAACAGGCAATAAATACTCATAATACCAGTATTGTAATGGTTTCCAGTCAAGTAGGAACGAAGCACTATATGCTATACACATGCATAGAGTAGTTAGTGAATTATTCTCAATGAAATCAAAGTACTTCACTTTTTGATGTTATTAAAGTCAAATCACTATACCAGAGGTAAAGCAGGAGTTATTACTTCAGTTAATGCCGTAAGTCTAAAAACAATTTGTGGTATAAAGAAAGAAAGGAATATAGTTGCATCAAAAGGGACTGATTCTGTTTGGACGAAGCATTACAATGAAAATTCATACTTATAAGACACAGGAGGGAGACGTAAAGGATGAGGATCCCCACTCCACCAGGTTGGAAATGAGAATGATGTCCAAAGGATTTACTGAGGAAAGGAACAGCATGGGGGATCGTTCTGTCTTCGAAGGCACACCTAGGAGCCCACTGCCACAATGGTGGGAGCATACCTGAGGAGGAAGTACGTCTCGTTCAACCTTTGAAAAGCAACAACAGTGTGTTTAAGAGATTATGTGAGCTGGGGCAAAATGAAGCGTGCATGGAGGTAATGAGCTGTGTGAGATGCCAATGACGTTGTTTATGACACCGACAGTCTTCTGAAGTCCACTGAGCCAGTTCATTGTTTCTGGGTTCTCTTTGGTAAGAAATGGCTGACCTCTCTTTAGAGTCTTGCAGTCATACAGCTAGAAGGACGGCAGAGAAAGACCTTTTCTATGTAAAGGCTGAAGAAGGAAGTCTGGCTATCCTGTAACACCTCCAAGCAGAGAAATGCTGGGAACCACCATTCCTAGCAGTTCAGCTGATTGCTGAGCCAGACCACCCTGGAATGCCTGTGGCAGAGCATGAGAAATTCCACCCATGTGGGACATTTACCCAGCTGGTTGCCAGAGTCTGTAACAGCTCTTAGTCATCTCAGAGTCAGCCCCTGAAGACAGGGCTCCCTTGGCCTCAGTGCCCTGAGGTCCTCTAGAAGCCATCCAGTGCAGCTGAGTGGCCCATTCTTGGCCCATTCCAGAACATTTTGAAACCAAGTATGTTGTAATGCCTGGTGTGAGCTGCTGGGCCCTGTGACAGAGATGCCAGGAAGAAATGCAGTGACAAAAGAAGCCTTTTACTGGAAGCCCTCTGCAGAAGCTCCAGAAATTCCTTCTAGTAACATTTAACCCCAAAAGTCAAGACATATTAATTATCCTTTTTTTCATGCTGGGTTCCAGAGTAAGACCAAGAGCTCATTTCCTGTACAGCTCTGCTGAGTGGCCTAGAGGAACAATACAGAGCAACCCACTTCCTAGAGGGAAACCACAACAAAGGAGAGGCAACACCCATGCTCTCTCTGCTGGCTGGCTGTGGGATTCACCCTTGCCCAACAAAAGTTTGCAACACTTTGGCCCATGTCAGAACCAGTCTTGTGTGAGAGCTTTGGAAGTGATTAAAGAAGGTCTAGAAGAGCTTTCCTGAGACATACTCCAGTTGCTGAATACGAAGACTCATCTCCACTGTCATGGGATGTGCCACTGACGTCCTGGAGCATGGCTTAATTGCTTCTTTCAGGGGAGCAGAAGGGGAGAAAGGAAGGAGTCAACTAACAGTTATACATGAACCACTTCTTTCCTCTCTTTAGCCCTCTCTCATACACTTGTTAGACACACACGTTCTGGTGCTCTCTTCTCTTGTCTAGCTTCAGCTCCAGCAGTCTCAGGTGTATTTCTGTGCGTTTTTACAATGTTATGCTTTTCCTTAAAACATCGGTGTTAGGCTGGAGAGGCTTTGATAGGAGCAGGTGGATAAGGTATCTAGTGGACATCCTGTTTTAGTAGCACATCCCTTGGCTCAGATATCCCTTGTTCTGAAGTAGGCCTTTTTAGCACAAGGCTGGTCCCACATACTCTCTCTCTTCTTGCCTTAATTAATATCCAGGAAGCTGCTTCTGAGGATAAAGGCAGTGTTGTCAGAGCCTTTCCCACAGCAAGAGGGTGCCTCTTCATGTGTCTGATCACCTTGTAAATGAATGCTGCATGAGATGAGATCTTTGCAGAATGAGAATGAGAAGCTTGCTAAGGGGCATGTTGTGAATGGCCAAGGCCAAGCAGGTACAAGGTGTGGGGTGGCCCTCCCTACGAGTACTCCATTGTCAACCCCTGATATATGAGGTGCGGTGTCTTTTCAAGACAGCCCAGGCTGTTCTTGATACACTCTCCCAGCCCAGCCGAAAGCATGCCTGTTACAGTCATGAAGAGCTCTGCAGAGTTTGGGGTAGGGCTGTGCTGCGCAAGCCAAAGAAAATATTGCATATGCAAGTACATTCTGCTTCCTTTGGGTTTTTGCTGTGTCTCTGTGTTTGCACAGAGCTGCAGTGGGCAGAACCAGCATCTGTTTAGAAATGGTGTGGCTGGGGACAGTGATTGATGGGGAAAGAAGACAAGGCCAGACAGAGGCCAACGAGATAGATCGTGTTTGGTGCACACATGCGTGCAAGTTTGGCAATCCAGAAGCATGAGTTGTCTTTGTTTCTGACACAGCTGACTTCCTAGCAGATTTGGGCCACTTGGCATTGCTATTTGGCTAGCAGGTTCAGAGCAGGGCCACTGGATCAGAATGAAGTGGATGTGACTGAACTCCAGACTGGCATTTACTTTCTACAGGTGACAAGCTGTTTAAACTCACAAACTCAGTGAAGAGCTAGTCAGTACAGGGAATGCACTCTTAAATTAAGAGTAATTCATCAGACCAGCCATAGCACATGACGCTCAGTTGCCCAAAAAGAGACAACCAAGACTGCCACGTTGAGGCTGGCAGAAAACAATACAAGACCTACCTACACAAGATCCTCTTTTCCGGAAGGAGACTTGGAGACCACCACACAGCATCAGCACCTTTGTTTAGGTGATGAGTCCAGCCGGAGTGTCTAGTTTAGGGTGACTAGATCACTCGCTAAGTGCCAGTGGCTGTCCTGACAAGATTTCCACTGGCTGCAATGAAAACTTAAGCAAACTGGAGCACATGTAGGCACCTACTTGTGGACACCTAAATGTGTCTTGGCTTTGAACTGAATCCCAGCCAGGCTGTCAGTACAGGCCAAGGAACCGGGCAAGCGTAGCCAAAGGGGATGTGAAAACGAGGAGAGTTTTTGCCAGCGCAGCTCATGCCATTAGGGATTCCCTCGGGATGGGCTGCAGCACACAGCGCAGTCATCCAAAAGAATGAGAAGATACCACACCACTGTTTTAATTCAAGTCACGTATGGGAGCACGGGGACGGTGGAGCAGAGCCATCATGGGAGAAAACACATGTTCATTCACTTTCCAGCCATCTGACCAAATGAGTTCAGATTCCATCCTGTGGACTTTGGGTACCCAGGAAACCAGGGCATGACATCATCTGGCAGAAAGGAGACAGCCACTTGTACAGCCTCTGTAATGCTGCAAGAAACCGTCACTTCTCTACACAGTGGGGAAGCTTCTGTTTTTAAGTAAAAAATCGACCAGTCAGTCACTGCTTACAATGTGCGATTGTCCAAAAGTTGCAAGAAAGTATATGGAAGTTACAGCACTTCAAAAGCTAACTTGGAAAAATTTCTCTCTTCAGATAATTTCATCATTTAATAGTGGTAGAAGATGTGGGCCCACACTGTGGATGCAGGACTTAAAGGAGCAGTGGGGGCCACCAGTCAGTTTGATTTACCAAGGTGGCGATCGCCCCACACCGTACCCCTAACCGGGCTGTTTATTTAAGGCGTTGGCAGGTTTTCCCCTCAGCATGCGTATGCCAAACCGCAACTAAAAGCTTAGCATTTCACCACGGAAGGGAAGTCTTGAAAGCGATTCATGAATCTACACTAAAAACACTAGAGCTATAATTAAATCAACTCTTAAAGCAGTGTAACTCTTTTTAGGGCTGAAATAGCACTCTTTATTTTAAGCGTTGTTGGAGAAAGAGGAGGGGAGAGGTTGAGTGGAACCCTTAAAGCAAACATTTTCATGTGAAGGTTTGGAAACTCCTTTCAGCGTACTAAACATTCACCAAGGCTTCCTGCAAGCATTGGAGTTTGTCCTTTCGCCACCAGCTGAGTTTCCCTCTCGTTTTGACCTCCAGCAGCCGGTGAAAGCCCAGCTCCAACCCGGCGGCAACTGTGCTGCGGCGAAGGACACCGGTGGGGAGGTCGGGACAGCGGGGGCTGGGGCGTACGCGGGCGCAGGGCAGTGCCTGGGGCTTAAGAGAGCCCCGAGGACCGGCGGAGCAGCGGCGGCGCGGAAAGCGCCCGGCAGACCGGGGCGGCGGCCCCCAGCCCTTGTACACGCCCAGCAGACGCGCAGCACCTGCGGCTACCCCGTCCCTCCACCGCCTGCCCCCGCAGCCAGCCCCTTTACCCGGCCGCCGCTCCGGAGGGGCTCTCCGCGGCATGGCGGGGCGGGCGGGCGCGCTGTGGCTGTGCGCGGCGGCGGTGTTGGTGCTGTGCGCGGCGGCGGAGCTGCGGCTGACCCTGCTGCACACCAACGACGTGCACGGGCGGGTGGAGGCGCAGGGCGCGGGGACGCGCAGCTGCGCGGGCGCGGAGGGGGCGGCGGGCTGCTTCGGCGGCGTGGCGCGGCGGGCGGCGCGGGTGGCGGCGGAGCGGGCCGCGCACCGCAACGTGCTGCTGATGGACGCCGGGGACCAGTACCAGGGCACGGTGTGGTTCTCCCGCTTCAAGGGCCGGGAGGCGGTCCACTTCATGAACCTTCTGCGCTACGACGCCATGGTAAAGCGGGCCGGAGGGGCGGCGAGCGGCGCGGTGGAGGGCTTCACCCCCCCTTGGGTGCTGGGTCTATGCCTCCCTTTCCTCCACTGCTCCCGGTTTTTTTTTTTTTTTGCACTGACGCCTCGTTGAGTGCGTAGCGTTGCAGCAGAGAAGGCTGTAGATGATGCTAAAATCGTGGTCAAAAGCGGCCGGGAGGTGAGCGAGGAGAAGAGAAGCGATGCCCGGGTGATGGGCACCTGGCCGAATGAAGTCGTGAGCTGGCAGCCGGAAACCGGGAGCTAATGCCAAGGCTACAGAGAGGAAAAGGCAGGGATGCCGTGAAAGGGCTCCGCTTGGGAGAGGTAGAGGCTGGGGGCGGGCAGGGGGCTGGACGGGCTCTGTTGGAGACGGGTCAGCAAAGACATGGGAATGAGCCCAGCAAAAGCCGGGCGAGGAAGCCTGGCCTGTGTTGGAGGGGGTTAACCCTGGCCGAGGCGCGCAGCCTGCTCTGCCGGCTTCGGTCCTGCGCGAAGGGACAGATGGCACACGCTGGCAGTGCTGTTTCCAAGAGTGCGGATTTTTAGTTTTCATCAGTCCCACCCTGGTCGTGTCCAGTCCCACCAGAGCTGGGGTGGTGACGGGGTGTAAGGGGTTGTGTGCGAACGGCCTAGGGACTGTAACAGCGCATCGCTGAGGGAGCTCTCTGGGACCGTGACAGTCCCGCACCTTTACTCTGTCTCTTTTGGTTGCTCTAGTGCTGAGAGGAAGGTAAGAAAGTTTGAGACTGAGATTGGGGATGTCACTCCATCTCCTTAAATCTTTTGTCTTGGGGCCTATTAATACATAAAGAATTATTGTGGCTTATTTCGCTTGCATACAACGCTGGAAAGGAAGAGAGAGATTCAAGTTATGTTTGAGAGTGACTGCTGTTTAGGAGTGATTGCGTATTTATTTCATCCCAGCTGGCAGCTTGAGGGGAAAAATCTTCTGTGCATATCATATCCTCTGTCTTCATCTTTTTTTGCTTTCTGTGGAAAACAAAGTACTTCCCTTTCCCAGGTAAAAATGGCTTCACCTGTTTCTTCCCTCTGCCTCAGAACACCTACAGAAGAGAAAGCCCAGTGCACTCTCTTAGGCTAAACACACTTCATACCAGACAGGCAGGTCTGTGAAGGATGCTGCTCCCTGTTCGCGTGGCCTAATGAACTGTATCCTAGTCATAAAAATAATATTAACAGGATTTTCCCTCCTGGTGGTGAAAGGGAGGAGGGTGTGCATTCAGGACTTGTCCTCACTGAGAGCTGGGGAGCACTTTGGGGTTCTGCAGTGCAGAATTAACTCGAGGTGCTTTTTTCCCACCTTTCTTCCCAAAACTTGCTGATGGCTGTAATTTCTTAGCTTTGCGTTTGCTGGTTTAACTGGTTCATGGGCAGGCTGGGAGCTTGTACAGTTCCTGATCATATCACAAGAAGAAATTCTTTCAGACAAAATCAGCACTGTTGAACTAGTGCTGAGTTTTTAGAAACACGTTATATAGGAAGCATCTGCAGACTGGTTAGGAGATCCCGTGAGCTTTTTCATCTGAATAAGATTTAAAAAAAATTCCACACCCTACTGGGTATCCACAGGCTTGTAGTGATGCTAATGCCTTAGGCAAAGTAGTCAACCTCTTGCTCTCTGTGGAGGTGCTGCATGTTATAATTTGAATATTGTCAGTGGATAGAAGGAGACAGGATAGACTGAGAAGCTGCAGAGACTTCAGCACCTTTCTCTGCTACCAAAAAGCCTGAGGACAGAGTCGCTGAGTGTTGAGCGGCCCTGCCGCATCCTTTTTGATTCTTCTGCCCATGGAGCCTGGGGACCATGCAGTGGGGATGGTGGCCGGGGGGGGGGGGCACAGGAAATAAGGCAAGAACCACACTGCAGAAGGGTGAGCTAGTGTTTCTTTAAGCAAAATTCGGGAAGTCCCATCCCTAACAGAAAGGGTGGGGATTACTGAAATGGTTAGAAATGAGATACAGGAGCAGGATTACAAACAGGATGAAGGAGGGAACATGAGTCATAGAAGTTGTTGCAGGATGGGGGCAAGGAGCCACAGGAGGATTTAGGGCAGCCTGGCAGCAATAGAGGTTTGTTCCATGAATGGGACAAATTTTGTTTTTTAGCTTTGCCCTTTTCTAATTTATGCCTGTTATTACCTCAAGCCTCTTTTCTCTTGTTTAGCTAGGTACTACTGCCTTCCAAATTTTCTTGGCACTAGCCTTGCTTTTTGGTGTAATTAACACCAAAATCCAAATTAAGTACTCCAAAGGCAGTAATTGGAGAAGTGATAGAAGTCTTCTAGTTTTACTTTTAAGTTGCATCCTTCTGTTAATTTGTATCTTGATTCTGAAATATTTTTGGCCTGGTTTCTTGTGAAAAGGAGGATTGTATGATCACATGCTGTGTGCCCTAATATTTCTGCTTATTCGCCCTTGTGACTTAGACTGATGTTGGCCAATGGATTCAGATTTGGTAACAGGATATTGCGCAGGTACAGAGTCCTAGAAGCTCTGGGCATAAGGGTAGTTAGGTAGAGTACAGGAACCCAAAACAGTCCACGTCCTTCTCCCCAAAGGAAGAGCTGCATCAAAAATAAAACTGTTATTAGCCACCAGTGATTTCTCATGAACAAGAGACTTTGTAACCACCCACACCATGGGAAAAGTTTTGATCAAAGCATTTATCCTAATGGACATGAAATAATCCAAATGCAAGCTACAAAGCCAAGAGAAACAAGGTTTCATAAGTGGTTGGTTGATTTTTTTTGTTGTTGTTTTTTTTTTCCCCCAACAAGCTGATGGCAGTTACATCCAATTCAAATTCTTACTTCATTTGCAACCTTTTGGGAGGGGGGGTTAATTGGGTATTTAGGAGGAACAGAAAGCATATGCATCAGCCAGAAGGAAATAGCTTGTTACCATTCTGAGATGTGCTGTCAGTCCGTGGATGACTTTTTCGGAACATCAATCACCATCAAAATGAGTTTTCTTAAGAGTTTTTTTTGTTGTTGTTTGTTTGTTTTTTTTTTACAGCAAATTAGATTGCAGTTAGGATATGGTTAGAAATGGAACGTAGTGCATTGTGTCTTCCCAAGTCAGGATTTTCTTAAAGATAGTTCTCGGTTCTTTTGGAAAAGTGCTGCAGCAGCATGCAAACAATTTGGCTCCTTCCCTTGGGGGGAAGTAGTGGCAGGAGTAGTGTTCTCACTAGCGTTGGGGGAGCAGCTGTTGCCAATGCAAGTTACTGCCGATTTCCTGATTTTTTCCGCAGGGCCATTGACTACCTGCCTGTGGGGATCAGAGGAGTCAGGAGTCTTTGTCTCGCCCCGACAGAAAGACACTGCCAGTCAGTTGTGAGCTTCCATGCATGTAGCGGCTTCAGAGTCCTGCTTGGGTTGGAATGTGGTCAGGGTTAATATCATCTGTTTGGGGAATAAAAGTTGGAACAAACACAGAAGGGTTGTTTAGCTAAGCAGAGCAGAGAGGTATGTAAGTCTTTTTAGAAGATGAATGCGACTTTCCCCACTGAATCTTCAGAAGGAAATGAATGAGCGTGCTTTTGTCTGGAAGAGTTGGCCCATTGGCTTTAGCACCCCTTCACGCTCTATGCCAGTTGCTACCTGGAAACTTGTACCAAGTTATGGTATTACCATGTTTCCATAGATGCACCTTTTCCCTTACCAACACCTAAATACGCTACAAAGTTCTTGCATATATTGTGCTTCTGCAAAGTTGCTGTCTGTGGAGATTTTTTTCCGGCTATCGCCAAACTTGCAGGCACAGGCATGTAGCAGCTTAGGCTGAGCATGAAAAAGGGGTGGGTAGGAGAAAATTCCATGGTCCTTTAAGGTAAGTCCATTTTTGTCTGCTTAACCAACCTAGAACAACTAACATTCTCATCTTGTTGGTATTACCTTCCTAATAAATAAACTGGACTGCTTGTTTTGTGTGATACTCTTGGCACTTCACATCCGCATCTGTGCGCACACACCTAGTATGGATTGTCTAGGGAGATTCTCCCCAGCTGATAAACATTAGAGCTTCCACTAGGTAATGATATTTATGATGGCTAGAAAACTATATTTTCTAGCCACATATTAGAAGACACAAGAATTCTTACTAAATGTGAATTAAATATGTTAAAAAAAACCCCTGTAGTTCAAGCACAAGCTCTTAAAATGCAAGTTTTATTTAAAGATAACAAGTATTGTCATTGGCATTTAACATTTTCTTCAGTATGTTTTTTAAACAATGTATTTTTCATACACAAAATACATGTTTTCCTTTCTGGTTATTGTTAATCCTCTTTCTTGCAGTTACAGGATGAAAAATCAGTGGGTTTTAATCTGGTATATGATTACAGACACTTATTTAATTTTCACTTTCACATTTAAATATATTTGTATTGACATAAGAGAGTCTGAAAAACAAAAACCTAAACCTAAAATAAAGTAACATTTCTGTGTTCGTGAGAAACAGGAATGTGCTGTTATAAACAAGATAGGGTTTTCTTCCCTAGAACATAGACTTTTTTCTCTCAAACATACCTTGTATATCATTTATGAGGGTATTTAGACTGAACATTGGAGGTAAGGTCTTATATTTGCTTCTTGCTTTTCACAGGCTTTGGGGAACCATGAGTTTGATGAAGGTGTGAGCGGATTATTGGATCCTCTTCTTAAAAATGCTAATTTTACGATCCTGAGTGCAAACATTAAGGGGAAAACTCCATTAGCAAATGAAATGATGAAATATGTTCATCCTTTTAAAATAGTACATTTTGACTCTGAATCGGTAGGAATTGTTGGCTACACTACAAAGGAAACTACTTTTCTTTCACAGCCAGGTATGTTTTCGTTAGTATGTAAGTTTATATCCGTTGTTACTATTTCATTACTTGCCCACTTGTCTGAATCCAAAGATGATGAATGTTTTCAGCTGAAAAGTGAGAAGTTTGTTGTTTTATCACTATATTCCTGTATTATTCAACTTTGTAATTGCCTGATTTTTAAACTGGAGAAGGCTTGTTAACACTAAACCCCATTTTCATATAGAACTGAGTTATTTAGCATCACTGGGTTATCTAAGAATATAAGAAGGTCAGTGAGATTGCAGGAGAGCTGGAGGGGCCTTTTGGGTTTTTATTGTTGTTTGGGTTTTTTAATCTGGTGTTTTTTTGTTGTTATTTATTCATTTAAACAAATGTTAAAACATGAATACAGCTTGTCTTGGTTTGAACACATATCACTCTAGAGACATACCTCTGTTGAAATTTTGCTCTTGGATGCCTCTATGCTCAAGCCCTAGTAAAAGAAAGGAGAACTTAATATGTGTTTTTGAAGCAGAAATTGCCCAAGATGTTTTTAGCTTCTCAAATATTTCCATAAATTAGACTACAGAAGGAACACCCATTCAGCTTTTACCACAATTGCTTCATTCATGAGTAAAATTAGACTTGATGAGGAAAAAGACTTCTCCGTTTCTGACTATTTATTCCAACATTTAAGGGGTTTTGGTTTGTTGAGGGTTTGGGGTTTTTTTTTAGTAAAATGAAATGGTCTAATGGAATGAGAAACACATTTAAATCAGCTGTAGGAGATCTGAATCACTGCCTGCTCAAAGCTCAGTCCCGTCTGACAAAATCAGACTTTTCTCCCTGGTTTTTGCAGTAGGAATGTCCTAAACACTGGTTTAAAACATTTTCCACATTGAAAAAGGACTTCATATTATTACTTCCTTATTACTAAGCAATGGAATGAGAAGTAATGCATAGCTTTCTTGAGACAAGGAATATTCAGTACGTTAAGGAACTATTTGAATATAAAACTGTTCCTTCTGTGCTTTGTAATTCCTATGCTCTGTGTTTAAACATGAAGAAGTGGACATCTGAGGTCAGAACAGACTTCTGTATCTCGCTCCTATTTTACAATGATGTATCTTGTCTTTGGAGTCCATTCCTTTTTTCCCCTCAACAAAAAATAAAATTGATCTGTGTTTTGGGTAGGTGATAGTATTTCACCTGTGCGTGAGGGCATGAGGGTAGACACCATCCAACATCAGGCTGAGTTTGAAAAATGGACAGACAGCCAATATTGTTCTTCATTAAGGATTAATAAAATAGATCTCAGCTCTTCTTCCAAACAACTGTGTTGGTGTGGTGAGGTCATCAAATTAACTTGATTGCAAATAAATATATTAGCAGTAAATCCAGATAGTGTTGGAATGATTCTCTGAAGCATTTAAATGCATTTCCAGTAGCACCTGAGGTCCCTTCCAACCCAAACTATTCTATGATTATATTGAATATCTCAGTATGCTGAGACATTACAGAGACCGCAACTACAAAAAACAGTGTTAAAAGAGAAAGGTTGCTCCATAGATGGAGCTGAAGCAGCCCTAAGCTAAGTATATCCCACAGTGTAACTGAGCAACAAGCAGGGCAAATTCTAACAGCGATAGTTATAGTGATCAGAGTTTTCATAATTTTTAGCTTTGCCTTCTCAGTGTGTGGAGGAACATTTGGAAGCTTTGAAAATGTGAATTCAGGGTATGTTAATGTAACTCAGTGACTATATATCACCTATGCTCTAGCAATCCTTCAGACTGATAAAATTATGGCAGAGGTGGCAAAGTAATTATCAACGTATATCCTTCATTCAATGAATAAGATATGTGGTGAATTTTAAATTGAGCACCTTGCTTATCTCTACACACTTCATCACTCTCCAGAAGATTCAATTTTCTCAGACTCTGCAGCAGTTGCCTTGGCATGCTGTATGCTCTTAGGGCATTCTCAAGGCTTCAAAATGGGAAGCTTGAAAATGCTGAAACGTGTGAATTTCTACATGACTACTTTCCATGGTAATTTTTTCTGAGTGTGATTTCTTCCATTGTTAAATTTCAGTAACTTCAACACAATTGTGAAATTACAATCTGTACTTTTTATAGTCTGCTTAAAACAGCTATCAACCTACTTGAACAGAGTTTAAAGTCCTTAAATCTCAGTGTTTCCATTGTGAAGGAACAACTAATCTCTGCTGAAGGTACTGTTAATGTTACTGTTTGGAAACCATAGGGATGGGGAAATCTTAGAACAATTTATAGATTAAGGCCAACTGGCAGTTTTTCTAAAGTTCTCCTCTGTATTGCTGTATACAGCTATCTCAGCTGAATTCCCAGCCAGTTTTTCCATATCCTGCAAGAGTTGTTCATAACATGGCACCTAGACAGAGTTGTCTGTGTATTTGCTTTGCACTGATAATCCCAAGACCATCTTTCTAGTATTTGATCGTACCAGCTTACTTGCTTTAGTTCTGCAATCATGTTGTAAACCCCACAAAATAGCTGATGTCTTTACCTGTCCTGAGAGGTGCTTACATACACATTCGGTGTTGTGAAATAATGCATCTCATTTTGTCCACTGTCTTTTTGTATGAGGTGGAAACCCGAAGCTGCTTACTCTGTAACCCTACAGGCAGCAAAATATTTACTAAAACTATCAACTTGGCAGAGTTTTCTAAAATGGAATTCTAAATTCCATTTATTCCACTTTATTCTGGCTAGCTTGCGTAATATTTTGAACATGCAGCCAGTTCTTTTTCCTTGTTGATTTATAGCACAGTTTGGATGTTTTATCTTAAACTCTACCCCGTCTAAAAAGAGAAGAGGACGTCACATCAGTTTAATACCTTGAAAGAGAAGTGAAATACCAACATGAGTAATTACGAACTCTTAAATAAGCACTTTATTTCAATTCAGATTGTTTTTAAAAATGTACAGTTGAGTGCTAAGCAGTATATTGCTTTTTGCCCGATTTCTTTGAGGAATGAGCGCTGCGTAATTGTTCTTGGTCTGTATAGTTTCAGACCTGCTGGCCCGTTTCAGCTCGATTAGATCAGGTGTTGAGATGACTGGGACACTACGCTGTCTGAAACGCCACGGCTAGGTTGCGGAGAGGGGGTGCGAAAAGCCCCTGCAGCCCCCGAGCAGGAATCCCTTTCTGAGCGCACGGTGGGCAGCGGGCAGTCGCTGGGCGGGTGGGTTGGCCCCAGCCCCGGTGGCTGCCTGTGCCCTGCCTTGCCAGTCCCGGGAGAGAGCTGGACGTACTGGCATGGGACGGGCCTCGTTTCTCACCTCGTTATGAAAGTAGGTTGGTTTGTTTTAATGCGGATTGAAGATTAGTAATAATACGTCTTCAGTGTGTGGCGCAGTGTAGGCGGCAGTGGCGTCGGGGGGTAGCAGAGCTGGTGCTGATGGGAAGGGCTTGGTTATCGTGGGCCACCTGGCCGCATGCCATGGGAGACGTTAGCCTGCAGACAACTGCGTGCCCGCACAGGTAGTCAGCAGCTTGCTCTTGCTCTTCATTTAGAGAACTCTGCTCTCTTTACTGAACTGGTCTCCACACCGTGGTGTGCATGGCTGTTGTAGCTGGTCCATGGGTGGCAAGATGAGCACGTGAAGGGCCTACGCTCAAGGAGCATTTCTCAGACTTCCACTTTTGCCAGTAGCTCTGCATCAGGCCCAGCTTCTGTCAAGCACAAGGATGTACAAAGACGAGCTGAAGCCGGTGGCTTCCTTCATCCTGGAGAAGGAAGGCTAAAGGGGAACTAAGTGCAGTCTTCCACTGTTTTAAGGGGGTTTATAGAGAAGACAGGGACAGACTCTTCCCGGAGGGGCACATAGAAAGGACAAGAAACAATGGGCTCAAGTAGTACCACAGGAAGTTATGGTGGGACGTAAGGAAAAAATTTGTCATGGTAAGAGCGGTTAAGCCATGAAACAGGTTGCCCAGAGAGGTTGTGGAATTTCAGCTTGCTCGAACAAGACCCAGAGCATCCTCATCTGGCTTTGAGTTCCCGCTTTGAGCGGGTTTTGGACTAGATGGCCCCTGGAGGTCCCTTCCAACCTCAATTAACTTATGACTCTTTGATTCTAAGAAGAGGTCCACAGGAAGAAAATGTGGGGATGCGCTGCACAATTTGCTCAGCAATGTGCAGTACAGAGATTCCCTCTGGCAGTAACAGAACTATTCAATGGGTGTGGTGGTGAACCAATTTATGTAACCCTCTTTTATCTCTTCCATTGTAGCAGCTTCCTCTTAATTTCCTGAGACATTTTGCACTGGATTGTGAATTTGTTTCACTCCTCCCTTTGTTATGAAATAATGTAAATCTTTTGACTTTAAAGGCATATTTCAAAATGGTTTGATCAAAAAAACTCTTCAGGAAGGAGATGAATTAGGTAGAAGGGGAATTGGTAGAAACGTTACTCGGTTGTCTTCACCATAAAGCTTAGGAATACAGTTTGTTGAGACTGTTCTTAAAATCTATTCTTAAAACTTTGTCAAAGAAATTAGCCTCCTACATAGGAAGTCCTTTTGCGCAACCCAAAACACTGTGCCCAGGATGGAAGCTCATGTTTGTCTAGTGCTCTTGTAACTGTTTGTCACGTTAAAATAGTTTCAGCAGGCACAGAAGCCTTGCAGAAAGATCGTGTTTCCCAACATCGTGGTCCGGAAGAGAGGTTTCTCCTTTCCGTTCTTTATGTTCCCATTGTAGGATGGTAGCTCAGTTGTGTGCTGTGCTGTATTGGTATTACTGAGAGTGGCTCGCATTAGGTGAGAACTTGTATAAAAAGGCAATTCAGAGTTTAGTGCAGGACTTTGAAGGAGCTGCTGTTTAAAGCCTCAGAAGGGGAAGGGAAAGAATGAGATGAGTGTGGAGTAAAAAGAGAGAGATTTAATTCCGGAGAAGGTAGGAGATCTCAAAGAAATACAATTTGGGAAGAAAAGAAACCTTTCAAGTACAATACAAGTGCTTACATTCAAACACTTACTGGCATGTTTAGTTTTCTCTAGCTAAATAAGAAAAGCCATTCAATTTTTGATCCCACAATTGGTGTCACTGGAATTTTTTTATGGAGTTACAACTTGTTCAGTATAGGCAAGTACATATAGTTCAGTGCAGGAATGTTGTATTAGTCTAAGCACACAGGTGCTTCTGAGAGACTGGAGAACATCAGATCGGGAGCATGAATCAACTAAGGACATTTGAAAGCCACTGACATTCAAAGTTCCATCAATTATACAAAATAGTATCCAATATCCACTATATTATTTTTGTTAAAACTGGTAATTAAGTTACTTTGTAAATATATTCATATTTGTTCTTTTTGTTTTTTAAGGGGATGATATAATCTTTGAAGATGAAATTGAAGCATTGCAAAAACAAGTGAATGAACTTACTGCTATGGGAGTGAACAAAATAATTGCACTAGGACATTCTGGTTTTACTGTGGATAAAAATATTGCCCAAAAAGTGAAAGGAGTGGATGTTGTAATTGGAGGACATACAAACACATTTCTGTATACAGGTATTCTACTTCTTACTAAAATGTTGCTTCTAAAGTAAAACTGAAACCATTTCTCTTTAAACTTGGAGGGCTTTCACAAACATAGTTTACTGCTGGTTATGCTAGGTGAGATTCATAGCTGGTACCTATCCATAACTTCCATGGAAGAAACTAATTTAAAACAGCCTGTGAGCAAGAAGTGCCCTAACTCACTGACATGTTCCTTACTGCTGTGGATGTTCAAGGTGACCTATACAAAGTGGGACAGAGGAACAAAGGTAGTAACAGTGGTAAATTACTGCCAAACATATTGTACCTGTTTCAAGAACACACATATAAATTAGTAAACAAGATGTTTACATTTAACCTTGTGTGTGACTTAAAAAAAAAAAAAAAATCGATTATATAAGATTTCAAAGTGATACCGATGTTGATTTCCCATAGAATCTGATTCTGTATTCATAGGTCTCCATTAGCCCTGCCATTAAAAAACCTATCCCAAGTTTCCTCTGTCTCTTTCAGACCCTCTTTTAATCTCGGACTTTATTTTACTTTTCCCTAGAGATAGACATCATTCCAGAGAGAAACATTGTTGATCTGATTTCTTCCGCAGCAATGCTACTTTAAGCAGAACCTGCCACCAGCAGCTTCTCCAGTGCTGCTGCCTTCCCTGTGCCAGTGTGTAAGGACACAAATAAAAGAAAGGCTGGGGTTTGCTTTTGTTTTTAAAATTTAAATTTAGCAGAAACTTCATTAACTGGTTGAGACTATAACAGGAACTCTTCTGCAGTTTTCAGCAAAATTTCCCTTGTGCCCCAGTCACAGCGATAGCACCATGCACCCTAGGAACTTAACCACTTTTATAAAGGTGTTTTGCACCGTCCGTTTTATCCTCTCCTCTCCCTACTCATCTCCTCTCACTTTCTCCTGCCTTTTTCGTCTCATCCAGGCTCTCACCTTTTACTATCCCACTTCTTAAAGAGAAACAATTGCATGTTACAGTTATACATTAAACAGTTCAGAATATCTCTTAAATTAGGCCTCAGGGAATAACTTTGATCACTAAGGTGGAGCCACAAAGGATTTACACACTTACCTACATGTCAGAGGCCACAAACACTTAGCACAGGGGTGCAGCAGAGAAGTGGCCAAACTGGAACAGACAGCAGGGCCATCCATCCCAACATCTTGTCTCCAAGAGTGACCGAGGGGGAACGGTGAGGGGATAGCGGACAAGCCTGTGGAGACGGTGTGTTCAAATCTCCTCTCACCTTCCACTAGTTTGCAGCTCAGGGACTTCCCAAGCCAGAAGTGGCGTCTTGGTATTTACTAGCTGCCAGTGGAATTTCTCTTCCTTGAACTTGCCCTGTCTTCCCTTGAGTCCCTTCAGCCTTCAGCACCGCCGGTGGCAGGGTGTTCCACCGCTGACCTACACCCCTGCAGAGACCGTGCCCTTTTGTCTGCATGCGGCCTGCTGCCCACTGGTGGCATTTTTCAGCAGTTTTACTGAATTATTTTTGAGATGGGGAAACCAAGGATGCCCACAGTATTCAAAGTGTGCATTCATTGTGGGCTTACACAGTGGAATCCAGATTCTTTTGCACAGGCTTGTTGTCAATGCCTGTAGAGAGTTTGTGCCTTGAAGTGGTAGCCATAGTAGTCAAAATACCTTATTGGGTGTGGTCCAAAGAGGTGCCACTGTTCACAGTTTGAATTGTGATCTGAAGAGCTCCACGAGTTGATATACCTGAGTTCATATCCTGTCTAGATCTGTAGGAGTTCACGTGCGCATTTCTTGTCATCCCGGGGAGTACCCTGCTGTCAGACCAGACTAGGTTAAGGAGAGTTCCATCTCTCCCCATTTGAAGCTGTTCAGGATTCACAAGGCCAGAGAGAGCACACAGGATGGGACTCTGCAGCCTTCAGGTTAAAGACCTCAGCTGAGAATGGGTTCTGGTCTCTTTTCCAAGGGCTGTACTGTTTTGATAAAACAAGTCTGGCTTACTTTCTTATTAATACTGGAGCAGTGAGAAAAATAAAAAAGAAGAAATATCTGGGGGAGACACATCAAAAATATGTATCTACTTATTTAGTCAAAAATATAGGTTTTGATAGAATGTGGTCTGAGTCTATAATTTTTATTCCAAGTGCTGAAAAGTACTTGCTAATCCAACCGGGAGCACCATGAGTGCATTTGTGAACCATTCCCTTCCGAGTCAAAGCCCTTGGCTATTTCGTTCACAGTGAAATAGCCACATCTGTGGAGGTGATTTGACTGCATAGTAAAACATCTAATTTAAGTGTCTGTGTGTATGTCTATGTGTATATTGAGCCTATAAGCTCTCACTTAAATCAATAGAGATGTAATCAATAACTGGCAGCAGAATTTGGGAGAATGTTTCAGCTCAGTCTGAGTGGAGACATACCAGCTGGCCAGCTGAATCTCTGGCTGTCTTGGGAGTTGAGAGACGTACTGCCCATGCAGACACCTCTATAGAGATATCTTAATACAAGGGACTGATCCAACTTGTCTGTCTCCAAGACATTTGCAAATCCCCGGTTTATACACAGATTATGTGGCAAATGTTGTCCTGACTTGTTCAGGGTGCGCTTTGGGTTTGTAGAACTGATTCAAACGGTAAATGGTAGTTTTAGGTTAGAGCGTTTTAATTTCTGTTTTTCATCAGAAAGGGTGTTCTGAGAATATAGTGTTGGCCAAAACAAGGTAAGAAAACAGGAAAGTGTTACAGGTTCTTCAGTTACCCAGTATGAATTTGTGCATTTGTAATGAAACAGCATCTCGCACTTTGTCTGAGATGTGTGCATGAATTCTAGTGCGGTTTTCTTTGGGGATAAGATGTACTGAAAAGACTTCATTTCAGAAGGAACACATCTATCATATAATGCAATAATGTCGTAGTGATAACTTATCCTGCAAGAAAGCATCAATATCAGAAAGTATTTCTTCAGGAAGCAAGAAATTCATAAGGCTCTGGGTAGGCACTTAACCATGTGCAGCTGATGTGAACTAAGACGATGACCATAAAGCATTAGAACTTTCTCTTGCTAATGCTCTGTGCATCTGAGGACTACACAAGGGCAAGAGATGAAACACGATTCCTTTTTCAGTTCCAAAAAAACCCAAGCCACTTTTGCATGCATAAATCCTGCAGGGCTCTCATTAGCTACAGGATTTCTTAAATTCTTCCCAAAATAAATATCGAATAGTGATGAGGCACCACCAAGAAACCAACTGTGTCGGGCAGGCTGAAAGTACAAAAACTAGTTCGTTGGTAAATTTGGTTCAGCTTGTAGTTCGTTACAGCCATCCTCCCGGGAAAAGAGGAGGGATTAGAGATAAATACAAATTGTACTGGAGTTCTAGGAGGAGCATTTGTGGTGCTGCTTATCACAGGATTTCGTATCACGTAAACAACTGTAAATGGAAGGAAACCAGTTGTTCTGGGAGCAGTGGAAATGAGGAGCCTGCTTTCCTCCGGATCCACATCCTCTGCCCCTGCTCCCCCATGCCCCCGCCCGCCGGCACCCCAGCTCTCACCGACACGTGGATGGGAAACGCTTTGGGACAGGAGCGAGCAGCGGGCGTTGGAGGGGGGTCTGCCTCTTGGAGCTGCCCGACCTTGGTCTGTGCTGACCGTGGGGTAGAAATACTGACGGGAGTAGCGGGGGAGAGTGATGCTCCTCGGGCGATGTTACCAAGGAGGCCGGGAGAAGGTTGGTGCCCTTGAGACAAGAGCTGTCCTGTGAAGTTTTCTTTGCCGCTTTCCTCCCTTGGGTGGTTTCAAAACCCTGTGGCAGCCTGTGCCGACTGAGCTGAGATCTCTTTGCTCTGCAAATGCTTTAAGCTATCTGTTTCTAAGTCCTACATCTAATCACCCTTCAAACTTTGCAGGTTGATAAAGAGTTTTAAATCCATGAGCACATAACTCTAACGCTAATGAGGCTTGCTTTTGCAGAGGGTTTGCAGCCTCGCCTCTCTTAAATTTTGGAGGCTAAGTTTGGTATAGTAAAAAATAATCAGTTGGGTGTATGCACAAATTCACAGAACTGCTTGTGGGTATTCTGCCTGCATATTATCCATAAAAATAGTTTAGACTTTTTCATCTCAAGAAGTCCTACGTATGTTTTACTAACATTCTCATTTTCTATCTGATGCAGAATAATGTAGTGTAAAGGCTTTAACAACAAATTCTTCATCCGGAGGCTGGTATGTGTGCATTACTGAGAGGTTCAGGCTGAAATATTTGGAATGAAAAGTTCCTTTGTTGCTATTGTGACATGATGTCATGGAGGAGTGTGCTGTCACAACTTAAAAAACACTGTGGCAGTTATTAGAGCCCATGTCCTGAAAACAACATTGTCCTTTATGAAGTAACATAACTGAACAATCAAATGTGTGCTTGTCGTGCAATACATTTGTTGTTGTTTCTGCTTGATACCCCATTTGTTTTTTTTTAAGGCTGAGAAACATTTGAAATGTCGTTCTAATAATTCCTTGAAGGTCACATGAGCTGAAGACCCGCTTTACATGCTTGTTTCATGCAGGCACCCCACCCTCTACTGAACAGCCAGCTGGCCCATATCCATTCATGGTTGACTCAGACGATGGGAGGAAGGTGCCAGTCGTACAAGCTTATGCTTATGGAAAATACCTTGGTTATTTAAATGTTACATTTGACAAGAAAGGAAATGTAGTTGAAGCAGTTGGAAACCCCATTCTGCTGGACAGCAGTGTTCCTGAAGGTATGTGCACTAGATATTTGAATTTGCCAGCAGCACTCTACTACAATTCAAGTGTTATTATGTTAAATACACAGTACAATGTCACAGAAGAATTCAGCTTCCTTCCTAAGCTTGCAGTTCTCTTCTGTGTAGGGTTCAGGCTGTGTTACGGTTGTACCCCTTTGCCTCTGTTTCTCGTTCTGAACAGTGAGCTTTGAATATGCACAAATTCAGTGTATGTTTTTGTCTATTTAAAATCACTGAAAGTCCTTTTGTAGGAACTCGGGTGGTACACTGCTTTACCATTTAGCAGAGCCCGTTTTAGCTAGCCCTGTAATTATGATTTAAAACATTATGAGGACTAATTTACACTGTTTTGCCAGAGGCTGGGTTCATCAGAACTGAGTTTAGGGCAATAGAAGAAAGTGGAAATGTTCTAGAAAAAAGTTGGAATACTCTGGCAAAGAGCAAATATAATATACAAACCCATGAATTCTTGTTTTCAGTGCCGAATGTGTTCGATGTTTCAGCTGTGAAATGTTCAAAGAACTGGGAGGAGGGGAGTCTGTCTGTTGCTTTCTGTTCATAACTCTGTCTGAGCTCTGTTACCTGCTTTTTGTCAGCTCTCTAATTACCCGAGGCTGGTTCTCTAGCCTTTGTTTCTTGTCCAGTGTTTGCTGTATGAAGCTCTGAGCTTATATCAGACTTTCTAGGTTCTGCCTGACTATAAAATAAATCCTTTAAGAATGGTTTGTTCATAGATATTCTTATTTACTTTGTTTTCCTCAGTGATCTATCAATGTAATGAGATGATGTAAAGAGACTTTACATTCTCTCTCTGATGTTGCTAAAAGTAAAAATTCAGATACGTAGGTGCTCTCGTTCTATAAACGTTGCTGTTGCTGACAGATGGCAAATTGCTTAAAACTAGTAGCTGATACAAAACAGTTGTGACATTATCTGTCTGTATATACAGGTATATTTCTATCTTTTTTTCTGAAAGAATTAGATTTGCACCTGGAAGACATGTGCATAGAGAATTAATTTCTATAAAAGGTTTATTCCTTGATGTTGATATTTGAGTTAGAATTCCTTTTAGCACTATGTTAAAGGGGAGGAAGCTATAATTGGGGGGGGGAGGCAAGAGATGATGTCAAATAAAGACCAAGCTCACTTGTATATTAAAAATTCATCTACCTGTCAAGGTAGGTACTAGAAACCACATTGGTCAGAGGTTAGAACAGGACTGGGAAAAAATATTTTTAAGCGTTATAGAGGAGATAACCTTGCTGTGGCAGAGGAATAGCTTGTTCACTTGATCGTGCAGTCCTGCCTGCTCCCTTTACAGGCTTTATTCGAAGTGAGTGTAGATGTTGTGTTGCATGAAGAGCCTTTAGGGAGAAGTATAACATTTTAGAATCAAGAAGAGCAGGCTTTTTTCCCTAAGCTTTGTGTTCACTGAATTGTCACTAACGTGAGATATGTGTGATGCTTACTTTATACTTTTATACTACTTTATAGATGAGCACATTAAAGAAGAAGTGGAAAAATGGAGGAAAAACCTGGGAAATTATTCTAAAGAGATTGGAAAAACTAGTGTTTACCTGAACGGTACAAGCCAAGCATGCCGTTTCCAAGAATGTAACATGGGGAATTTGCTTTGTGATGCCGTGGTAAGACCTTGCCACTGCAGATGGCAATTACATCTAAGTGTTACTATCAGATGAAACGCTCCCAGGCTCCAAACTATCAGTGCAGGGGCTCTGTGCTGCTTTCTAATACCGTAACATCTAGCGCGTCCCTAGAAGGATCTGGCAGGAGCCAAGGCTATAATGAATCTCGCCGAACAGAATAAGGAGTGGTTTATTCTTCATGTGTATCCTCATATAGAGAACGGCTTGTTCGCAGCTGGCTTTGAGGCTGCGGTGTTAAGAGACATGGCAGTCTGATCTAAGAGCCCGTTCCTCAAGTGAGAAGGAGAGCTCTGCTCCCCTGCCCTGCTCCTGCCCTGCTCCTGACCCTGGGCTCATAGCACTTACCTTCTCCCCCGTCATTACTCACTGGGCTCTGCTGTCGCCCTTTTTTAATGCACTAGCCCAGAAAAAAAAATTCTGTGTAGTTTTCTACCGAGTTACTGATATGAATTCTCTCCCGAAGAGTCCGAAAGGTGCCAGCTGAAGCAAAGAGGGGGGGAGAGGCCATACACACAGCTGGGTGCAGAGGAGGTAGAAGCCCCCAGCACCCCAGCCCAGAGGGAGCCACCGGCCCCTGCTGCAGCCTGACAGGTATGGCTGGGCTTTAACGGTCATATGACTCAGAAGGTCTTTCTATGAGAAGTCACGTCCAGTTTTTAAACTAGGTGGTTTTGGTTGTTTTACTCTCCCACAGCAGCACCATTTCCTTTGGGTCCTCCAGGGAAAAATGTTCACTAACGTGACCTGTTTCCAGAAAATGCACGCTGCCACAGACGTCCTGCAGCATTGCCACAAAGTCAGGAGCCAGTTGATAATCACGAGTCTTCATTTAGATATTTCCCCAAAGCTGTTCATCCAGTCATCCATGTGATTGCTTTTATTGTAAATCTTAAAATAATTCTTAGAACATGGGCTAATTTCCAAATTAGATTAAGATTTGGGCATTCTGCATACAGTTCTACTGAAGTTGCATCACCCTGCTTTTTTCTTCCTGCTAGACTGTTTTTATTTTTTTATTTGGAAGATGTGATCAAATGCTTTAGCACTTTTTAAGCTTAAAGAAAGTAACTTTGTAATCTTTCAGAAGTCCGTAGATTTTCTTGCTATTCATTTTGTCTTGGGAGGTCAAATTTTACTTTAGTTAAATTGATGTATCTAGACAACCATCTGGAGTCATCAGTAGATACATTGATCGCCCTTCATGGTCTTTGCATTACCCATTCTACACTTGCTTTCCTGTCCGGTGTCGTGCATTCAGGGCTGTGAAGGTGAAAAACAGACCTTTGTGTGCCATGGGCTTTAATATTTAGAGTTGCCCTGGGAAATCCAGAGATTGAGAAGTGCGAAAGATTGATTGAGTGGTTGTAGTGGGTCAGAACAGAGGTCTGTTTAGTTCAGTGCTGCTTCTCCCAACGGTAGCCCAAAATCTTAGGGAAAAAGATTGACAGAACAAGATGGCATTTTACAAAGGACTTCAAAGGAACTCGAATGCAAAATGGCTGTGAAATTGCTAATGTCAGTGTGTGAGTTCTTGCTTTAAACTGCCTCTGTGCTCAGAACTGGAGAGTGTAGCACCATAATGTAAAAATACATCTGTGGGGAACAGAGAAATTGCAGATTTATAATCCTGACAACTCTTCCAGGCAAATTAGTAAAATAGGGGGTATAGTTCAGACTGAAACAGAAAAAAATCTATTCATTGATTAAGTATGAGTTATGAACTCCAGAATATCTCATGGATCTGGCCTCAGGGAATAACTTTGATCACTAAGCTTGGGCTACAAAGGATTTACTCACCTACAAGTCAGAGGCTGCAAACACTTAGCATAGGGGTGCAGCAGCGAAGTGGCAAAACTGGAACAGAGGACAGGATGGACCATCCAAATGTCTTGTCTCTGAGGGTGACTGAGGGAGGATGGTGAGGGAAGAGCGTACACCTGGGCAAGCCTGTGGAGACACCTTATTCAAATCTGTCCCCATCTCCCAGCAGCTTGTAGCTCAGGGACTTCCCAAGCCAGAAGTGGCGTCTTGGTATTTACAAGCTCCCACTGGAACTGCTCTTCCTTTGAACTTGCCCCATCTCCCTTTGACTGCCTTCAGCCTTCACCAGAGCCGGTGGCAGGGTGTTCCACCGCTGGCCTGCACCCCGGGCAGAGACCTTGCTTTTTTGTCTGTGTGCAGCTTGCTGCCCACTGGCTGGATGCCTACTGGAGGCCTAGGGGTAGTCTTTGCACTGGAACACTTGGTCCCTATCAATGCTCTTCACACCACTCATGATTTTATAGGCTTCTCAAATATTTTCCTTCTGTTGTCTCTTTACCAGGTCAGACAGTCCTAGCCTGTCTTACATGCAGAAACTTTTCTGTGTCTTTGACCATCCTTGTCACCCTTCTATGCCTCTTTCTTATTTTTTTATCATTCTTGAAATGAGAAAACACACCAATTCCTACCCAGCCTCCACATGCCCTTCTTGATTTTACAGACTTCTGTCTTTCCTCTATTTCTCTTTTTGTGAGACAACCGTAGTCATTCCTGTATGCAAACCAGTCCATCCCTTCCATTACCCTTGTTTCTTTTCTCAGCCTTTTCCTGTTCTGTTTAGTTATTTCTGAGGATTAACACTGTAGGCTTATCATGCTTATGAAACCCAGTAAATCCCTGGTCTTCATTTTCTTTACTAGTTAGGATGTCGCAAGCAAATATTATCTTGTCCTTGCATTTGGTCAGAGTTTTGCCACTGTTGGAGACATGATGCTGTGCAGAGTAGACTTTTGGGTCTGATCTAGTATGCCTGTTTCCTGCTCCTCCAGTCTTCTATGTCTTTCTAATTTGGCAAGACCATTCCAAATATTAAAAACCGATCTCAGAGAAGCTGAAAAATCTTAATTTCCTGCAACATACAACAAGAGCTAGATTAATTTATATAGTCCCTTACATGTTTGTCATGTACAGCTATATTTAAGGTCCTCTTCATTTCCCAGTTCTCCAAATATGCTCAAATCATTTGTCTTTATCACAGCTATTGGAATCAAAAAATCATCCTTCCTTTGTTCAGCTGGCCTGCCCTGGTCATGTCATATACACACAGACTATGGGAGAGTTTGAGAGTTCATTACAGAAAAAGGCAAATATTTTAACAAAGCAAAAGACTTATTTTAATGTGTTTTGCCATGTTTTGGTTTTTTGGGGTTTTTTAATAATGAAGTATTTTACAGTGGGACTGAAGGTAATGTCAAAGAAAATCTAAAACTTTTCTATCTCTTTTCAGTCTCGGATTGTATTGGGTGTAAATTTCCAGAGCCTAGACTAAGTGAAGATTGAAAATCAGTTTAAACGTTTTCTTTTGGTAGCTTTATGAGAATGTCGGATGTCCAGATAACAAGTCATGGAACCATGTTTCAATGTGCATCCTGAATGGAGGTGGGATACGGTCACCCATCGATGAACAGAGCACTAATGGTATGTAAAATTACAAGCTGAATGACAACTTTGTCAAGAAGGAAGAATCAAGTTATCGTGCAAGCCTGAACCCGGTGTTAGGCTCATTTTGATGGGATTTGCACAGTGTTTGGAAGCTATTTCAAACTTTCTGAAATGGTTAACCATCATTAGAGCCCAACTGCATTCAGGCTGACGTTAATAGAAGTTAGCTAGCATTGTTTGTACACAGTGCTTTTTATCATTTCCCTCTCTCCTTGCTGCCTTGGAACAAAGAAAGTGGGTACTTCTTCGCCTCCTACTGTAGAGGGTCACATGGTATGGTCGCTGGGAGCTTCCTGTAGTCTGCTGTAGAATAAGTGAATTCTGGGTTTTTTGAATGCTAAGTTCTTATTTTCCTGCAATCACATAAATGAGAACTGACACAAGCAGTTTTTTCATTTTTGCTATTTTTTTCTGTAGGTCTGCATGAGTAAGTCTTAAGCAATTGGAAAATTTGCCTTAGTAAGGATATCTGTTTTTCTTCATCTCAGATTGGTGGTCTGTAATCTCCTTTAGTAGAGTTATTTGAATAGTAATACATGCAGTTACATCAAACTCAGATTTATTGGTCTTGATACTGGATGGATGATAAAGATGCAGGTTCTTTGATTGGGACAATATATGTAATCCCTACCTCTACTCACCCTCATTTTCTCAAGTTGTATTTGCCATGTTCCTTGTCAAAAATGTGCTGTTAAATGATCCTAGAATAACATTGTAAACTTTAAAAAAAATGTAATGTCAACAAAGTCTCGTTCCCCCAGGTAGCATTACTGTGGAAGATTTGCTGTCGGTTTTGCCATTTGGAGGTCGGTTTGATCTGGTCAGGGTAAAAGGCTCCACTCTGAAAGAAGCTTTTGAGCACAGTGTGCGCAGATACGGAAGAGGAAGCGGAGAGCTGCTGCAGGTTGGGGGTACGTTTTTTTTTCTTTCCTCTTCCCAGTTTTCCAAGCCAGCCATCCGTTATGTTGGCCTTGTTTGTATTACACCTGGAAGCCTCTTTAAGAATGGAAATAAGCTGGCTGTACACCCTAGCCCTCTGCCTCACGCGTGCCGGCTGACTAACACTGTTTGTCCTGTGTACGTGTGATTTAGCTGCTGCAGCGCACAGGCCATTGCTGTTCCTTCAGCAGAGACAGGATTCCCAGCTGGGTCAGTAACCCATAGTGGCAGCAGCTGAACACTTCAGTTAACTACAGGAAGATATAACTGACTGTAGCTATAACACAGTAATAATAGCTACAACAAACTCCGTTTTCAGTTCTTTGCTGGCAGCCTACCTGAAACCCCAGACTGGATATCTCGGCCAGTTATTGCCAAATTTCAGTTTATCAAAATAATTTTGTGCCGTTGTCTAATGATTGCTGACAGTTTTAGAGTTAGTTCAAGCGAGCTATGGAATTGGTCCAGTGAATTTCTAAATATTTTAGGGATGAACAGTTAATATTAAAAACAGATGCGTTTCTTGAATTGCAGCTCCCCATGTATTTACCCAGAAGTGTACTAGGCTACAGTCATGTTTATTCCTGGTCTCTCTGTGATGCAGTGCAGACTTTATTGTTTATTTAGCAAAAGAGCTAAGCTTCAGGGGCAGAGGCTGAGGGATTTCCACCCCCCCCATGCCTCTCCTGCCATGTAGCCTGGTGATGGGGGCACTACCCCCTCCATGTGATCTAGAAGCCCCACATGCCAAGGACACAACCCACGTCTTGCAGACAATTCACCCATGAGTTAGCAGGTTCATGGGTACCAGTAAGGTAAAGAAGCAGCAGCCCTTCTGCTTGCTACCTTTTCACAGAAAAAAAGATAACTGGTAGCTCTGGAAAGCATTCAGGATAGACGACCCAGAGCAGGAAGAGTGCCAGGGTTGAAAGAGCCTCTGTGCTTTGGACGAGCTTTAGTGGCTTCCTGATCAGCAAATTCTTGGCAGTCCTGTTCTGGGGGCCTAACTCTCCCCAGGCTTTGACCGAGGAAGGCTCATGACTAGAAAAGTTACTTTTCCTGCAGCGAGTAGAAACCGCAACTTTCAGCCCTGGCCTGGCTTTCTTTTTTCAGGACAGTGCCCATTATCCATAATAGCCGCTAAGTTAGGGTGGCTGGCTGGCTTTAAAAGAAGTCATTTCAGCCAACAAGCCAGGGGAATGAGAAGGCAGATGACTACAGAAATAAGGGAAGGTATTTTTGTCTTGCGGTATCCTAGTCCCATGACAACTAATTTCCTTCTGTGGAGTAGTGACAAGAACAGATGATCAAATAAGTAACTGAGGTGGGACAGCACTTTAGCAATTCTCTAATCTCATGGATTTTCTTGCATAAAAGTTGAACGCTATGCAAGGAAAACCGGGCATTAACTGGTGTAATTCAGAACAATACAACCTCTCTCAGTCACAGAAGCTAATGTAAAGAATCAGCTGAAGATGATGGAGGATGCTGCTTCTAGCCCTATACGATCAATGGGCACTGCATGAAATGGCATTCAGACATGTGTTTTTGTAGGCATCCACGTGGTCTATGATATCTCCAGAGCCCCGGGAAGCAGAGTTGTTAGCTTAGAAGTGCTTTGCACAGCCTGCCGAGTCCCAGCCTACGTCCCGCTCCAGATGGATGAAATATACAACGTGACTCTTCCATCCTATATGTTATTTGGAGGAGATGGCTATCATATGCTGAAAGACAAAAATCTGGGATACAGTAAAGGTAAGTATGGCCACTAACAGGGTAGCAGACAAACAATTCCCAAAAGTTAAAAGATCCTTCTGTAGTACAAGTCTCAGACTCCTAGCTTTTACTGGATAGATTCAATTTGCTTCTAATCTGACTGCTCTGGATTGCTAGTTTTGGTTGTGGCCAGCATATATTCTTTTTCAGTTAAATCACAGACGTTTCAAAGAGAACCTGAGCCTTATCAATTGAGCGCTGCTTAGAGAGCAGTTCGGAGGTCATGATAAACCAGAAAAAAAGCAAAAAACACACTACAGGGAGTACCTCTTAGGTGTACTGCCTTGTACTTGTACTCATTACTAAACAATGCGTCAAAAAGAAAGCTACTATTTTCTTTAGACCTTAACTTTCCACTGCATAGAACTACTTGCAAAGACAGAGTCGTCACCTCTACTACCAAAGGACACGCAGCTCAGGCGAGCAGCACAGAGGGCAAGGGGAAAGATGCCGACTTGCTCTGCGGGAATTAGCCTGCCCCTCCGAAAGCAGCGGGACTCCTGCGAGTTCTGGAGGCAGCAGCACGCGGGGTGCTGACAAACATCACGCCACAGAGGTAGAAAGGAAGTGTTTTACAATGTTGTCTTAAGCTGCAAGCTGTTAGAAATTCAGCGTTCATACATTTGACATGTACATCTTCCAGGACAAAGGGAAACTTCAAAAAAATTTTCAGATTAAAGTTCATTATTTCTGAAAACAGAAAAAGGATGTAGTGCTGTATTTAAAAAAAAAAAAAGTATCTTCTAGAACCACATCTACATTTTGCAGAACATTTAATTTTAATTTCATGTGTTGTTCTTCTGGATGGTAAAAATGCTTTTACCAAAAAAACTTTCCTTTTGGACCTTCGTTAAAGACTATTTATTTGGTTCTACAGGGTGTTTAAATTTCAAATGGATTCCCACAGGTAGGATTGATGTTTTAAATCAAATTCAGCCTACGGCTTCTAGATTTGGGGAGGCTGTAGTTTTCAGTAAATACCTCTATTTATAATAAATAAATATCTGTACACTGAAATAAATACACATAGAGAGAAATCATTAGGAATGATGAAAAGGAACACTTGAAACGTTCTGGTAAAGTCTTACAGTATAGCAGAGGGGCAAAATTATAGTTACTTTTAAGATGGAGGTGTTGCACTTTAGGATTGTAAGAGCTTGGACCAGAAAGGGGCTCGTGAGATGGCTGGCAGCGGTGACTGAAGAGGGTCTTTCACTGCAGAAAACCCACATCATACTTTATGTGCATGCAGCAGCACACAGATTGGAACTTATTCCTAAAAAAAGGAGTTATATTTGAAAAGGTGCAAGTGATAGCATTGCCAGATCTATAGCACTACCCTGAACAGGTGGGAGACTATCTTGATCTACCTCAATCTGACTGGAAGTTACCATTGTAACAGATGCAAACCAAACCAAAAATGCGAAGAGAATTTTTTTTTTTTTATAAAATATGGGTTGCCACCAAATATTCTGGCTACAAACCACCACAGATCTTTTATTTGTGCACAAGAAACAGCTCCACAGACCCCTGCGCTGTCTTGATATTTACCGATTCAGCATGGCAAACCATAGAAAACAGTTTGCTTTAAAACTTGAGCTAGAACTGCAATTTTAGACAGGTTCTTAAATTTTGGTTGAGAGCTAGGCTGCTGCAGAGAACACTTTTCTTTCTTCATTTAGGTGAACCTGATATTGAGGTTGTTTCCCGCTACCTCCAGAGGATGAAGAGAGTTTACCCAGCAGTTGAAGGTCGAATAAAGTTTTCTTCTGGAAGTCTTAGTGAAGCAAGTCTTACCCTGATTTCTGTATTGTTTGCTGTAACATTCTTGCATACTTGACTTTTGTTCACTATGTTTTCGTTTGGAGGAAGGCAGGAGGAGGGATGGTGCTGACAAAGGGAAAAGAGAACTGCTCTCTTTTCTCACACCTTCCAGTGAATGAGCATTTATGTTTCTGCATGTCAACAGCAAGTAGCAAGAGCACTTGTCTTTAATCTGGTAGGGTCACTGAAGCACACGGGTGCAGAATGAGTGGGCAGAATTCATGACTTCTCTTAGTTTGAAGCTGCAGGTACAAACTTGCATAACCCACAATTAAATTTGATGTTTCAAGAAGCAAAGTATCAGTGAGTACTAATGCTCCATCATAAAACCAAAATGGGATACTTCTACCTTGTCAGATTCTTGTAGCTGCTTTAGAGAGAGAGTTAATTAAGTTCCAGTAATGTAAACAAGCTTCTAGAAATGGATTTATTATAGGTGTGTATACCTTTCTTTGATCTCCACTCAGGGTTAAAGCTTTCTATCTGATAATTCTTCTTTGCTTCCAGTCATATTTATCATACCTATAGCAATGCCTGAAAGACCTGGATTAAACTCAGTGTCATTAAAAGCATGAGGTCCATTTACATGCAATTAAAAAAAGTTTTTCCATTTTACTTTTGAAGATGTAGCATCTCATTTCTGTTTTCCATTAATAAAGGACACAATGAAAGCTTGATTTAATTTTGATCAATTTTAACAAATTGAGTCTATATACTTCACTACTTGATTCGACCAGTTTGGGGACTGTATCTAGAGTGAGAACACAATCTATGATTATGTTTCATATCAATATGTACAATTTTACACCTTTTTCCAAAGACCAAAGCACATGACTCCTGACCCTGTATCGGCAACATTCAGAGCACATGTCAGATACACACCTGGGCTCCTGCAGCATCCTTTGGAAGTAGCCCAAGCCCAATGACTTTTTACACCATAACCTGGCTTTATCAATCATAATTGTGATCATTTGGGCCCCTCACTACAAGAAGGGCATTGAGGTGCTGGAGTATGTCCAAAGAAGGGCAATGAAGCTGGTGAGGGGTCTGGAGCACAAGTCTTATGAGGAGCAGCTGAGGGAACTGGGGTTGTTCAGTCTGGAGAAGAGGAGGCTGAGGGGAAACATTATCACTCTCTCCAACTACCTGAAAGGGGGTTGTGGTGAGGTGGGTGTTGGTCTCTTCTCCCAAGTAACTAGCGATGGGATGAGAGGAAATGGCCTCAAGTTGCACCAGGGGAGGTTTAGATTGGATATTAGGAAAAATTTCTTCACCGAGAGGGTGGTCAAGCGTTGGAACAGGCTGCCCAGGAAGGTGGTAGAGTCACCACCTCTGGAAGTGTTCAAAAAACATGTGGATATGGCACTTCAGGACATGGTTTAGGGAGCATGGTGGTGTTGGGTTAACAGTTGGACTTGAGCTTAAAGGTCTTTTCCAACATCAGAAGCCTGTCTCCTCTACTGGAAGGCTGTGTTTAAATAATAAACAGTTGTAAGAGAGAGGCTAATGAGCTTCAGATCAGAAATCAGATTAAATGCTAGATATACATTTCTGTCACTATCCAGAAGTGATTGCTTAGAAAAATAATCATTTGTACTCATTTATGAAGTCATTTGGAATTTTGTCTTCAATGTGTTTCCATGTTGTTTATTGCTGTATTAAACTGATTCTCAATGTTACAAATAAACCTGCTTTGCTCTTCTGGAAAGCATACTACATTTTTTTAGACCAAAGCTACTTGCCTCTTAAATTCACCACACCTGCACATTTCAAGGAGAAGGTGCATTAAGATAAACATTCAGTATGCTTAAATCTCAAGACGCCATTGGTTTCCACATAAATCCAAGGGTTGCACATGAAAAGATGTGGACTACACAGCTGCATTAGGTAAGTTCTGTTAGAAGAGGGAAACAAACAACAACTGACCATGACACACTACTAGTTATAGCAGTGAGGATGTGTCAATACCAGCCCCTAAAGTTATTAATTCACAGAATGGTCCTCCCCAAATCAACATAAAACCAGTAACAGAGGATACATTTAGGGACTGAGCTGTACTTGCATGCCAATTTTTAGAGAGTTATAACTCCTTCAGCATACCCAGAGCAAAACACCACAGTACACAAAAGTAATACAGAACGATAACACAAATTGTGCTGGCAAAGAACATTAATACTGCATTAGATTGGGTTTTTTTTTTTTTTAAAGGAGAAAACATGTCTCTTCATAGAAGAGTGGGCCAACAAACTAAGGTTTACAGGAAAAATCTTCCACATATTTTCATACTACCAAAGTTTTAGAAAATGCTATGAACACTCACATCCTCTTTTCTAAACCCGTAAAGAGGATGTCAGAAAAAAAAACCCCTCAGATAACAAATCACAGAAAAATAAAGTCTAAGGTAAAAGTCCAAACTATTTTTCACACCCATTATTATTTTGAGTGCTTTAGATTTGAAGGTCAGATATTAAATAAACTACACACATGATCTGCCATGCTCACAGAAAGCACAAAGGCCAAAGATAGCTCTGAGATTATGTGTATGCAACATTCAATCATGTAATTTTGTTTAAAAAAAAAAAAATCAGTAAGATTTGTTAGGACAGTTAAAAATAACTTCATGGGAGCCATTCTACAACTTCTTCCAAACAATTTTTCCACGTATCCTTCAAGGAAGACAACAGTAATTGCTCTTTTAGCAAAGCATACGTTGGCTGATCTCCCAGCTGTCTTATTTTACGTCACCTTGTAATTTCACATGCAGAGATTTTGTGGAAATTAAGTTGACTTTTGACTTTTACTGATAACACCTAGAAGAAATTTTAAATAAGAAGTATAGATATATAACTTACTTGTAATTGATATTACATTTTAATGTCTTTATTGCATAAAGAGTTTTTTTTTAGAACTTAGATTTTATGTTATTTACAAGAAAATATACAATGCAAGGTTAAAATGTCACATGTCCATTACAATGGTGCACAGCAGATGTTTCTACTGGGTGTCCAGCAAAGTCCCTGCATTCACATCCAACATGACACAGAGCTAGCTTCCTTTGGACCCTGCCAAACAGTAAAGGAGAAAAAAATTTATTAAGTTTGAAAATGTGTATTTACATATAAATTACTGAACTGAGCTGCAATGACTAATAATATTTGAAAACATCAACTTGAAACTAGAGTTTGGAGGGAGGAAGTTTACTGCTTTCAGGTTTTTAATACTATTTCTCAGAATAGTTATTTTCTTTCTTTCTCTGGAAGTTCTCACCTTCCCCACTCCCAACTGCTAAATACAATTTTCTTAGGACAGCAATCATCTTCTCTGGAAATGGCACTGGCATGGTAGTTTTTTCAACTGGATTTCTTTCCTTCCTCTGCTAGGAATGCTTCTTCTCTCTCAGCTCTCCCTTGTCGCACAGAATCACACAGAATCACTAAGGTTGGAAAGGACCTTCAAGATCATCAAGTCCAACCATTAACCCAGCGCCACCATGTTCCCTAAACCACGTCTTGAAGCACCGCATCCACACGTTTTTTGAACACTTCCAGAGATGGCGACTCCACAACCTGCCTGGGCAGCCTGTTCCAAAGCTTGACCATGCTTGTCCTTGCATCCTGTCTGACAGACTCCCAGGGACTGGCTGTACATGGTATCAAAGGCAAAACTCACAACAGGCGTTTCTCACCTCTTACCCTTAGACCTTGTTCGCTTACGCACACTGCCATTAAACACAAGATGTATCAAGAGATCCAGTATATATCTGCACTGGTTATGTGTAGTAGGCTATACCTTCAAGATTCAAGCTCTTGAACACAGTTAGCACATACCTTACTCAGCTCTGGAAAGAGTTCTTGAATCCCAATGTCCAGCAGAACATAAGTTAACTAAAGGAAAATAAAGAAAATGAAGATGACTCCAAGGCAACATTACTGCTTTTTATTTTTAACTCTGCATTATAGAATTTTCTCACGTGTTACGAGTTACCTGTTTGTTGAGCACTGGTTGCTGCATTCCGTCAAACAGAAGCCTGATGCCTTCATATTTAGCCTCTTCCCCAATGCACTTGCCTATTAAATCTAGACCAGATACACAACAAATACACAAGTCATCAGGAAGCACGGGAAAACAGCTGTACAATGCAGTCATAGAATACCCGTCAAAAAAAAAGTTTAATTTAAAGAAATAGTTCAAATTTTTTCTGTCTAAAGTGGTAAACAGGAAAAAAACAATCACTCCTTTGATTCCTCCTTTTTTCCTCCCTTTCCTTCAGGGCTGCACACCTAAGTAATTATTACACTTCTTATAATATCCACGTGTTGTCCTAATACATTGTTTAATAAACGACAAGCTGAAATTTTTAAAGTACTTTCTAAATAACCTAGCAAATGGGCCCCTCTTCCCTAGTTTATACAGCATAAGGAGAACTCATATTTATCGCCTGGCTTCATGATGTGCCTTTTTTAAGCCAGATTTCATCCAGATAAAATACAAAACATAGGAGCATTCTAAAGATGAAGAAAGTATGGTATTAAGTATATTAGTAAAGCTCTTTATTTCCTTCATGTCTTTATTAATCCCTATATTTTCCCAACCTTAGTCAGCTACACTTACGTGATAGAACTGAACTCCTGGGTTTTTACACCTAGTAGCAGTGTTCTAGTCAGCTCAAATCTCAGCAGCGTAAGTATTATTTGAGTTGTAAAGCTAACGTGACTGTATTTGGGTTATATATCTGCTTGAACAATTAACCATACTCATTGGAGAGTCATGAAATACAGAACCTGGAATGTATCTCATCATTTCTTCAAAAGTCTGCTTCGCTCGCTTCTGCTTATCCTGGAGGGAACGCGGTTCGGTATTCTCACAGAACACAGCATCTGCAGCAAAGACACATTGAAAAAAAAGAATCTTTAGGCAGCTATGCATCATGACATATAAAATGTGTTTTGGATTATGGCTTCGAAGTTGAACTTCTTTTCTGTATGATCTTGACTGGAAGGGAATTCTAGCCTTGCCAGATAATGGTCTTTTGCTTACATTAGCCTGATTTGGATCCAGCCCCATCTGTGTGGAGGACAATAATCTTTTGCCAATTTGTTTCCATTCTTTTCAAATTTTTAAAGCATTATCTTCTAGGTTTGGACCAATTCTGCTCTGGGTTAGTATGATCTCCTTACTTTAATTTCCCTTATACTTTCAAAACTAGAGGCAGTATTTATACCTTGTGCTAAAACACTGTCTGGAACTGCCAAAAATTTCAGATTTACCTACAAGTAAGAAAACAATAATTGCTGTTCATCAGAAATATTAGGAACTCAGTTTTGGTTTTAGGCTTTCCTTTCCTGTCTTTCACAAGCTTTCTTTTTGGCTTGATAAGGACAGAGATGTCTTGATTCCAGAGCTTTGGCCAGATGTGTGGTTTAGATAGGACTGTAGTCAGACAATCCTTCTCTACAGTTATGAGGTCATTTTTAAATTTTTTTTTAACCTTTCTCCCCTTCCCTTATTTGAAGGTCAAGAACACTCAAGCCCTCTCAAAAGCCCACCACAAAGGGAACAAGAAAAATTAACAGTAAAGGACTGTGATGTAGCACACAAGTGAAAAGTAATTTAAAGACTGCATGAAATACTCATGCTCTGATATACTAAACCACCTTTATTCTGTTTTTCTTGTTCTTTGCACACCTTGGCAAATCATTATTCATAATACTTTGTTTGGTAATCATCATTGACAGACAAAATGGCTGTCTCAGCACCTTTCCACAACTAGCTTTTAGAATTTTTTTATAAGGCCCACTTGGTTTTTAAAATTCCATTAGCTTTCATCAAGCATTGCAAAGTTTACTGCTTGGAAACTTCACAGAAGGTATTTCAAATATGAAACTAAAGCAATATTTTCACATCAAAGATGTAACTTTTACTAACCTCTCAGCAGTGTTATCAGAGAAACCAACCGGTGCTCCTGAAATAGCTGTTCTAGCTTATAATGCAAGTAATAGTCTGTGTACAGTTCCAATGTATTTTTGAAAAGAATTCTTCCTCCCATCAAGAGGTGATGCAGCCAGTCAGGAATGCGGAAAACTACCCTACCTGCAAGGTTACAGTAACACACATTTATAAGGTTCTCCTAATACCGATGATAAAAGAATCACTTATTCAAAAGGAGAGAAAGAAATTGCAAACGAATAATATTTCGGTTTTGTTAGTGCAATGCTGGGGGGGGACAGGACACACACACACAAAAAAAAAAAAAAAATCGGTATTCTCCAGATTATCAAATATTTCCTTTAACTATTTTTATTAGTTCCCAGAGTGCACAAACAGCCTAGGCACATCTGAGAAGAGGGAAGGGACCTAGTCCCATAAGCTTTTACTCTGAGATGCAGAAAGGAGGAGATATAACAAAACAACTGAGCAATAATAAAGGATAAATTATGATATTTTAGCACAGCAATGAAGTCTTTTAAAGAATGACTGTCTTCCTAGGTTGTATACTGTTAAGCTTGCAAGTACTGAATTATATACGAGTACTACAATAAAATTTTATTTCTTACCAAAGAACTTCATATTTGGCAGGAAGTATAAGAATAATTACGAGAAATCATTTCTTACCAACATACATTAAGTAGTCATAGACTCCTTCTACAGTCATCATTTCCATGAAGTAGTTCTGGTTTTGTCGTCTTTCTGTATTCTCAGACCGGTTTGCATTATTCTTGAACAAATCATTGAAAAGCTAAAAACAGAAACATTAAGACTGAAAACACTGCATTCAAAGGCAAAAAGCATAACCACCAGTTCTTTGGTTGGTTTTTTTTGTTTGTTTGGTTGGGTTTTTTGGGTGGGTTTTTTTTTTGTTTTGTTTTTTTGGGGTGGGTTTTTTTGGGTTGTTTTTTTTTTTTTATAATTAGAAGTTGTTTTTCTCCAGACCTTTCAAAGAACTAATCAGTTTTTGTTTTACCTTTTTTTTTTTTAAGTCTTAATTTGTGAGCCCTTTTGCTCCTGGTACCTTCACAGAATCACAAAATTGTTAAGGTTGGAAAAGACCTTTAAGACCATCAAGTCCAATGATCAACCCAACACTACCATGCTCACTAAACCATGTCCTGAAGTGCCACATCTACATGTCTTTTGAATACTTCCAGTGATGGTGACTCCACCACCTCCCTGGGCAGCCTGTTCCAATGCCTGACCACTCTCTCAGCAAAGAGATTTTTCTTAATATCTAGTCTAAACCTCCCCTGGCGCAACTTGAGGCCATTTCCTCTCGTCCTATCTCGACCTTATCCCATAAGTAGTCCCATACCACCTAGGCAGTACTCCTTCCCTTCCCCAAGTCATTAGGCTTCAGCAGCTGGAAAGGAGGCATTCTCTGAATCCTGAGGCTCTCCACATTTGACAATACCTAGCAGTCACCATTAACAGTTTATTTTAAATTATCTTATCCCCGAAACTGTTGCTCTAAAGATAAAAAAGAATTTATACAAAATACTCTGTATTATGAAAAGAAAGTTCAAAAGTTTATGCCAAGCTTCTAAAAACAAATCCTAGAACTAGAAGCAAATGCAACGTAATTATAGTGTTGCCTCGTTTGAGATGATTGCTACTGACACAGATTTTTCTGTATCACTCCCAAATTAAAAATAGTTCCAAGGAACAGGAAGTAATTTGCTTATATGTGGTTCACTTTCTGTAGAGCAATTCTCCCTGAAATAAATAAGGCCATAAAACATCCAAACAGGCTCTGAATCATGCAAGCCTCTAAACAGAATGCTCTGCACTCTGAGGAAAAATTACATTAGGAAAACTGGCAAGACGCAGGTTTTGACTTGTACTTCTTTAGGCCCTCTCTTTTGTTAAGTGCTGAACTGCTGGCATTATCTTCACAAAGCTCACTCAAACTAAACATCACCAGGTTATTACATAAATTACATGAAAGAGCAAATGTGGTTAATGCACTGGTGGATGACTGGTATCCAGGAAGGTAACAAACCTAAAAAGAACAGGTAATTATTCACACCTACTGTATGAAAGCACCCCTGGTATGCTGTTTAGAAAACCCTGTATAAACTGAAGTCTATATCCTCCTCAATATTGAAACTAGGACCCTGGGAAAGCCTTAGTTGACTCACTAACTTAAACAAGAGCCTCATTTATTTTTTAGATACACCCCACGACCTGACAGAGGCGATACATGCCAAGCCAACTCAAAGCAGCCCATTGTGCAATGTAGATACAGGTTCAGAGGAGTGTGCACTGGCCAAACTAAAGCATTAACAACAGTCCAGTAGGTGACGTATAAATAAAAAAATCAAACGTGAAGGCCATCTGAGGGCAAAGCTTTTTGACCTCCAAAAGTTATTTCAACTTCCATCCCAAACCAGCAGTATCTTTTGGATGTAGTACGTACCTTGGCACATGGATAATCTTGTTTTGCACCTTAAATATAATGGTTCCTTGATCATTGTCAAGCTTTGAAAGCTTAAACTCTTGCACATGGCATTTCAGAAAGCAACAGCAGATCAATGCATGCCAAAATACTGAGCCAATGAGCAGTTTCTGTGAAGTATTCCAGTGCAAGTATGTATTCTACAGTCATTAGCAATGCACATCTGAAGGATGCAGCAATCGTAACACAAAGTGGCATTAAATCTCTATTTAGGTGTTTTGCACTTTCCAGGATTTTGGCTTAGAGGAATGCCAAATGAAAAACATACAATTGGATATCTAATACAAAAGTTGAGATTATATTCACAATTCAGATAAGCACTTGATTTTGTTTTTAAATGTTTCTGCACATGTATTCGAGACATGATACAATGCTCACTGTTGTAATTGACTAAAGAAAAGCAAGACAAACTCCAATGTTATCGTTATTCGTATCTTTAAAATTAAACATTTACTGTGATTATGACCATGAAATATTCTTAAAAGGTTTTCAATGAGGAAATTCCACAGATAGGTTAATAATGGAAGCTAAGCTCTGAAGCACATGAAAGATAAAAAGCCTGTATTAAGAAAGAGACCAAAGTAATCCCTTGTACAATAGGTTATCTATTGTACCTTGATAGGAAAAGCTAGCAAAATAAGTACAAATGCTTACATAAGGTGCCTGATAGAAAAAAGAAAGTTACTCAATAGTGAGTGCATATGCAAATATACACCCATACATTCCAGCACAGGTGTGAAGTTTATAGAAGCAATATCACAATTATGAACAATATCTACAGCCAGGGGCATGAACCTCTCCACCATTTTTCCTGATCATTTGCAAAGTACAGATGACTATACCAAAATGGTAAGAAGAAAGGATGTAAGTGTCTGAACCACATCAGTCAGCGTCTTCCTCCAAGTAACTATGCATGAACATACATTATACTGTTGGTGTTCCAAAAGCAGTTTTTATTGCTGCTGGCACGTCATAAGAAGCCAGCAGAACAATGCTTTTATAGGCATATTTTGCAAAGTCTGCATCAGCTGAGAAGTCCTGACCTATTCTAGCAAGTCTGACGAAAGTACCTTCAGAAGATGGTAGAGCTGCTTAGACCTTCAGAATAGAAACATAGCTGGGAAAGCCAGAAATCCTGTTGGTGCTCCTACAAGGGGGAAGCAGTGTTTTTTGTTCACTTGTTTGTTTTAAGCAGGGAGATTGGTAACTCTTTCAGTCTAGTGGATCTGAAACAGGATAAAATGCAATTGCTACTGGCTGTACTGGGGTTGACTACCCATGTTCAGTATGCATTTTTAACTATAAGTCTTTCCACCAATATTTAAAATATAGACACACACCAGGAATATTCAAAAGGAAGCAGCAGGCAGAACATTTTTCAGAAAAAGTAGGTACATTTCTGATTGAACTCAAGCTTTCACCTGCCCTGACAGACTTTCAGGCATTTCTTATTCAGCCTGTTGATGAAGAGGTAGTCTGGATGTACCCTGTTCACGGCAAGAGAGTTGACAGCACAAGCACTGGGGAACATGTATTGTACTCTCAGCAGATTCCGACATGTTGATACTTGAATAAACAGATCTGTGTCAGGCAAGGTATATGGGAACACTATGGCAATACAAGCATCAGCTGGAGATAGACTCTAGCATTTACAAAAAAATTGTTTTGAAGAACTTTCTTGCCATGAGGTAACATGCTCTTCTCAGAGATGGGCACTCAAAGTGCCGAACTTCTGACTCTTCAGCTGCCTGGCAGATCTCCTCACTGACTCCATACAGGCAGCTCATCGTGCTAGCGATTTAGCATTCATCTCTATCACCAGCTTCTGTTGGGTAAGGGTGCCAGGCTACAGCACAGTGCTTCTATCTTCACAAAGATGTCACATAGCACAAGAGAAGTGAAACTGCAGAACTGAACAGCTGAAGTCTATGCCAGATGTATTTCTGGGGTAGGGAGGGGTGCTACCTCAATCTACCTTTGGACTGAACACTCTTAATGCCTGCATTCCTAGACAGCATTTTCCAGCTTAGTTTCATCTGAAATAAATTCAGTTAATGAGTTCTAAGACAGCTCCCTAGTATGAGAGAAAATGCGATAAGCGGAGACAATCAGGAGATTTGCTTCCAAAAACCATCACTGACCTGAACTAAAACGGGCTGGCAGATGAAACCAGCGTGGCTTACAAATCAAATCCAAGAAGCGACAAGATATAAATGGTGCAGTGTCGTGGCACGTGGCACAAAGCTTTTCCCAAGTGTGGGCTGACTTGAGAAAGGGAAAACCGTCTTCCAAAGAAGGCACAAGTACCCCAACAAATCAGCAAGAGGGATGAATTTCACAATGTGCATGGGAAGCCTCAGCAGAGACCCTAACACAGCACAACCTGGGATATCAGATTTCTAATTATTAGCTATCATGGGAATAAGCGTGTGCGCTCTGGCTAAGCTGATAGATGGGAAACCAGTGAGAAAGCAGTCAGCACGTGAATTCCTTATGCATACATGCCTCTGCTGGTCAAAATTGGTAGTATAGTTTGAGCACAAACAGATACTGAGTATCTGATCATAGCACTGCCTCGCAGCATCCCCCAAAGCACAGTGTCTTGAGCACCCACCGTTAAGTAACAACCATAGCTCTGCAGGAGATACACCGAAGTCTCAAACTTCCCATCCATTTGCAGCAAATTGCTCCCCAAAACAAAACAGATTTATTTGGGGAAAGAAAAAAGAAAATTTAAAATACATGTAGAACCTATTACTTATTCATAAAACAGCTAACTAGAATAAAGTTGCTTAGAAAACCAGTGAACTCACTCTCACAATAGACAGTGAGAAGGAATGGACAGCTGGGGCTAGCCTGATCTTTTTTGGTCTCTACAAAGAAACTCTTATCTCACGTCAAAACAACCTGAGGAGTTCTAGCAACAGCTTTGATACGGACTCTACAAACTTGCCTCCAATGGAGTGCATACTTGGGCATACTTAGTCAATGGTGATAAGGAGGTTTCCCCCACAATACTGTTTCTGAAAATGGCATCAGAAAACAGAAAGCAGTAAAGATCTATGTTTTATTCAAGGAAACTTCCGCATTCCAAAATGAAAGCCAAAATGCAGCCAGCTCTTTACCTTCCTGGGATCACCATGGTTGAAAAGAATTGGGAAAACCTCATTTCACAGACTGAATTTCTGTACACATGTTCTTTTACAAGAATAACATACTGACACTTCAGAGTTTGCATTTTAACTGAGCAATCCTATATACATTTTTTTAACCTTGTAGAACCCAAAATGGTTTTGAACACCACTTTAAATTTTGATCCTTTATTAAAGTTTTTCAAACAAACTACAGAAAGAACCCTGTCTTCATAGGAATGCTTCAGAGTGCAAAGCTTGTTGCTCAAATATTTCATTTAAGCATCTTAAATGTATTAAAACTACTAACTTCAGTAGTTCTTGACAGATCACAGTAAAAAATTAACTGATTGTTCACACTATGCTGTCAGCTGTTTTATAAAAAAAAAATTTGAGTATTTATGCATGCACTGTTTCTAGCACAAGTGAAAAACTCCACATCTGATTTTTAAAACTGCATTTATACTCCTCTGAATAGACAGCAACAGCAAAATATCTTACAACAGCAAAATATCTTAACCTTGGAAAGAGTGTTCAAGGTAAGAAAGGGCTTGAAATGAAGGCTACTCATTTTGTGTGTGTGTACATGTAAGCTAACACTACAATTTGGCTGTAGTAATTCAGACTTCAGGTTTAGAAGATGAAATCTAAACAAATTAATAGGTTTAACTCCCATTGCACTTAAGTATAAAAGTTTTGTAGCTGCAAATTCTGTAAGTGTCATAATGCTATAAAAATGTCCATAGTGAGGGAAATCAAAAGGTCCACTTTAACAGCCCATCACCAACAAAAACCATAAATGGATCCTGGGCTTCTAGCTCTTGCAAGAAGAGAATGGGCATAGACAGTACTTTTCACCAATACTCTTCCAGTCTCCAACTGTTTTCAGCTAAAGAAAAGTTCAAGAGCTGGATGATGTTTCTCTCTAGGTGTTCACCCTGAATATATTTCCTTTTTTGTGAATTTGTCCAGTCTTACCTTATAGTTGTTTAAACTTCTGGTATTCACAACATCTTTTGGCAAGGAGTTCCAAAAATCTATTAACCATTGCAAGAGATATCACTTTTTGTTTTGAACCTGGCTCCTACCACTTTCATTTAATACCTCTTAGTTTTTGCACTACAAGAGAGAGGGGAAAAAACCCCAATCTTTACCCCCTGCTCTCTCACGCTATGCGTTATTCTTTAGACTATCACAGATCTCCAATTTATCATTCTGCAAAATGAAGTGTCCCAGCTTACATAGTCCAGTTTCAACTCCTCTTCCCAAAGCTAAAGAGACAGCAGAACAGCACACAGTACTGAGTTTTCTCTTAGAACCTCTCACATGTCAAAGTGTATGCACATTTTAAATATTCTGTCCCAAATCACATCAACTCTGTAACACTGAGTTTGAGTCTCTGAAATCCTAGTCCAGAAATAATATTCTTATGTAAATTCCACAGATACATTAACACTCTAAAGCAATCCAAGACAGAAATATAAAGACCTTTTAAAGCCCCTGAAGCTAACAGAACTCTTTCAAGTAAGATTTACCTGTCTCTAGCCACAAACATGGGAAGATTAAGAAAGGAACTACCTTTTCCTACAGTCAAATAAAAAGTTATAATTGGAAGTGCTGGGCTTTAGCTGTGGCAATGTTGGAGAGAGAAACTACAGTTAAGTTATATAGTTAACCTATTATGTATGCCAGATGTCCACAAACTGTATACTCATGTTTTAAAGGCAGATAAACAGGTATTAGCACCTTGACAATTTGGCTTGTAGCACTTTGACGAGCCACACATTTGTCAAACACTCAAGCTTGTCTCATTTCAAAAAGTAAGCTGCCTTATGGTATTAAAACATTCCCCATTTTACACCTTTGCTTTCCTCCTCCTCTCTGCACTTCTCAGGCTCTCTACTCTGTATTCTCATCTCCAAATATAGTAAGAATTTAAAAAAAACAAAAAAACGAACAAAACAAAAAAAGCCCTCAACCAACAACCTACCCCCAAAAGTCATTCATTTGACATTCATTTTTGTCATTCAAAGATAGAAGAGGACAAATCTCTCTGCACTACTATTCTTTCTCATGCGAAACATATCTATTTTTTGTTTATTCTTTGCATTTTCAAAGTATGGTCAATTTTCCCCACTCCTCTAAAATGTAAAAGGAAGATGACTTACTGTACCTTCTTGTTGTTTTCAGAAGTGGGACTCAAAATGGTAAGTTCAGGCCTACTTGGTTTAGGCTTGGGAGATTCACAGGAGTTGATAAAATTCATGATGAATGGTTCCAAATGCTGACCTTTCTGAAATAAGATATGAGTAACCTGTCATTTGCATAATTATAGGAAAAAAAGTTTAAAAACTGAGTTTCCAAACAATTTTTTGACTAATCTGTAAGTTAGTAGCACATAAAATTAGTCATTGAAGTTAAAATGGTGGCAACCTGGAAGACTTACCTCCTTCATCAGCTTTCCTGGAACAGATTTTATAATTTTACCTACAATTAGAAACAAACAAACAAAAACTTTGTTATCACTGCCTGATGTTAAAGGCATTTTGCTCTGCTACATTTTATGTACTCGTTGTCCAGTACTTAATTTAAAATACAGATTTAAAAAAACATTGTATTTTTTTTTAATTTGGCACAAAAAGCTACAAAAATAAAGTCTTCCACATATCCATCTTATAACTTAGTGCTTGGCACTTTTTGAGAAACGATACTTAAAATATGAAAAACATACAGATGATTATCTGAATACTTTTTTTAAAAAGCCAAATACTCCAGATCTGCCTTTGTAATTTTTCTAGAAGCTCAAACATAAATAGCTATAGCACCATAACAGCAGTACTATAAGACACCAGCAAAGGCACAATTTTCTGTATTTAAGTTCTTCATCCTTCCTAAATACTTATCACAAAAACTGAGATTCTCCCTTCTCCCTGAAAAAATTCACTAATCTGGAGAGATTCTAAAAGGATCCAGTCCTGAAAATATTGGTGAGCAAAGTTTTATAAATTGGACAGGCTACAGCTGTGGTCTTAAAAATAATCTCTTCTGTCCTTTTAGGGTTATCAGGATACAGCATAGTAACTTTGAATGCTGAAAAATGAAGTGTCTAGGATTAGTTTTATTTTAAGCACTACATTTACAGTATTATTTTTCTTATCTACATGTCATTAAATTTGGAACTTGCATTGGAAAGTATACATGATGATCAAATGATAATAATAAAATTGCTCATTCTCACAAAAAGCTCTACTGAGATGCCAAGATTTGTTAAATTATGTTTAGGAAAGTGAAGCATAGTTTCAGACATGAGATGCATTACAGTAAGCACCATAATTATATGCTTTTTTTAACAATGTACAGTTGGGTCTAGAGGGGAGGTCTGAAACAAAACCAAACCCTTTAACCAGAGGATCACCACCAAAATCTCACTCAACAACCTAGTAAGCACACTAAGAGAACAGCCAGCCCCACAGGTTCACACCATGACCAGGAGAAGCAGAAATGCAGAGGCACAGTTCAGACACAGCTTTCCTGGACCACACTGGTGCCAGAACCTCAGGTGCTACAATACACGAAGACAGAATGGCCATGAGGTTGGCCTTACCAGCCCAGGCCCACCAGCCTGAGACAGCTACATTGCAGCCAAGCTGTAAAGTCACACTGCAGTTTACCTTTTGGATTTATCATCAAATGTTACATTAGACATCAAGAATTTCTCAACTTCCGTTTGGCCTGCCTAATATCACAGACACCACTGCTTCAAATTCTATTAAGTAGCTCATGTAAAAAGAGAACTTTAAGACTAGAACTTAATACTAGAAATGTTAAATATTGCAATTTTCAGACTAAAATAAACAGGTTTTGATCAACTAACACCCAAAGGTAGTTTATATTAAGAAATTGTTTATACCATCACACCTGTAAACAATGAGTGACTTGTGCAGATTTCACTTGTGACAATACTGAAATTCATTAGAGAAATCTTATCACCTTGCTTGCTGACAAAGATTCAAAAGCGACTACATTTTCCATAATCTCAAAATGTCCTTTTTCTTCAAGGAAAAAGTATCAGCATATCTTGCTTGCTGAGCCATAATTAAGGGCTGTGAAGAAGCAGAGTTCTTATTTCCCATCTCCATATCCTTACACATCCACCCATTACTACTACCATTCAGTCACCGTATCCACAGTATTACTATTTGTCAGTATAAACAACTAGCATAGTACATACCAAGATTCACATCAGGCAACATTTTATCAAGAAATTGAGTCTCTCCTCCATTAGGGGACAGGAAGTCAGCTAAAAGCTGGCTGTTACTTAGTTCTGGATGTTGCAGAAGTTTCTTTCAGACAGAAGGAAAGAAAGAAGTATAAGTACTTTAAAACTAGTCTTTAAAAAGATCATTTCTCTCTAGCAAAAAAGAGATATTCAAAGAGCATTATATTACCATAGATATTTTCATTTGCAAAAGATTTCTCTCTTCAGTCACATGAAATTTTAACAAGTTTTATTTGCCCAGTTCAATCCTTTCTATAACCCAAGTTACTTGGAAGCAAACCAAAATAATAGCAGGTATTCTCTTATTAATTTTATATTATTAGTTTTAGAATAGTCTCTGTTCCAAAAGTTTGTTTGATACCTGCAGATATTCCTGAAACTCCTCCCTCTTGGATTTTAAGAACTCGTAGTTCTTGGGGCCAATGATTCTCTTTGAGGGAAGCTGAGCATCAGGAAATGTACCTAATAAAGATAAAGGAGATTAAATTATTCTTGTAACACAGCAAACATTGTTTTTTATTATTTTGAATTTCAGCTCAGTACTGAATGATAATAACAGCAGTGGGAAAGTGGCTTTCCAGATGGAGAACATACCGTGAAATTCCGTAAGCTTCGACTCAAGCACATAAAATTCAAGATACCGCCTGTAGACAGACCAGTGTTCAGGTTCGTGTCCAACTAGGGGGAAAAAAAAACAAGCCAACATAAAAAATAAATCATGTTTTATGTCACTTGAGAGGTGAATTAAGCAACAGCAAACGTATGTTGGATTATTATAGGAAAAACCTCAATGATACTAGCCCCCCCATATTGCCGTAACATAAAAAAAACCCAGCCAGGTAATTCAAGTGTTAAATTAAAATGCATACCTGGTAGACAGACATGGCACTAGCATGGAAATTATCATCTCTTTTAGGGGATCCCTAAAATCTAAACAATGGAGCACTGCATAACTTCAAAATGTATCACTTATTACTACATTAGATCTATTTTCAAACTTTTAACCAAATGATTTACAGAAATACTTGTTGAATACTGTTGAATACATTCTTCCTCCTGGACGATATCACTAAACAACTCTCAAACACTTCCTGCTTACTGTGGAAGTATTAGTTTCACTAACAAACACCCCAGGATTCACTAACTATGCACCCCAGGATGATGCTATTTTCCCCACTCAATATGGATGTACTGCTATCTAGATACTGATAAACTATCGGCAAGCCAGAATGGTTTCTAATAAGCAACGTGTTTTCATTTCCAAAGAACTATATCTTAAGGTTACATGAAAAGTTACTTATTGTTCATTATTCCAAAGTTTCTTCCAAAGAGTGGGTGAAAGAAAAAATATGCCAAGTGTTTATTAATATGAATCATAGGATCAATTTTTTTGGAAAGAGAAAATCTCAAACTTTAGCATGAAGTCTAAATGGAACTGATTCATGCTGAGGAGTCAGTTCTTGACTTGCAAATACTAAACCAGGTCATTTAGCAAACAAACATGTTTCCTCAGAATTTTCAAGTCATTATTTCAAAATCCGAAGAACATGTATACAAAATACACTGCAACAGCCATCAGAATACAGCACACTAGAATATTTTGAGTTCATTTTAAATGACATTTTATTTATCCACAACATGGCATACCTGCCCTTCTATCATTTCTCTCTACATCAATGCAGAACACAGGAATTCTCTCCTTTCTGTCTTTTCTTTCCAAGGAGGGATCGTCAAAAAAATCTACATATGGAATGCTAATTTTCCATGCAGCAAGGTTGCGGGGTGTATTTGGGGTACTAACAGCCTCCTCAGGAGAATCGTCCTCCATCACCATAACGCCTTCTTCAATCTGTAAAGATTCAAACATCAGAATCTACAGTTTTCTCTTAATTGGTTCAGTCTACCTTTGCAAAACTTACGTATGATAATGAAACATAAATTGAGTCTTTAAGTATGTGTCACTAAGTAATAAAAGAAGAAAAAACCCATTTCATTAATGGAGTTTTCATGTAGATGAATTTCTGTTTTTAGACCCACCGCAAATTAATTTGAAGTTAGCAACTTTCAGTGAGATCTGAAAGTTTTTATAGCACTATCAAGTTCCATATCTGATACTTCAGGGAGAAAACAAAAGCGGGAGGGGAAGAGAGAGAGGGAATAGAAGTACTAAAGGAGACAGCTGGAACAAAGCCTTAGACACAGCCTGAATCCTACAGGAACTGGGTCCAGCAGATTTAGCAGCCCTGGATTTTTCCGCATACTAGGACCCAAACCGAAGATTTGAGCTTACTAGGTCAGGCCAAGAAGCTATCAAAACACAAGAAGAGACAGAAGCCAACAGTGCACCAAGCTAGCAGGTGTTCCAGCCCCACAGCCGAGTGCAAAGGAGTACATTGTGGTCACATGAATCTGACTTGCTCCACAAGGTGCAACACAGCCACAACTGGGATTGAGTTATTCCCGCAGCTCTTTTTAAGCAAAGCCATCGTAGGCGTTAACTGCATTCCCCATGAGCTCCAGTTTCAGCATCAGACTCCCAGAAACAGATGCACCAGGGAGCAGCACGGAGCTAATCCTTGCTGGCTGTGTGTAAGGCAGGTCCAGCGCACGGAGTTCATAAACTCAGACTCCACACCATAAATTATAATGCTGATTTTTTCGTAGGCAAGTAGACCTTAGAAGTGGTGACACATGAAGACTGAAGAAATCCTTTTGAACTTGAAGTCCCAGCACCCCACCGACATTCACTTTACACTCCTGACACTGCTCATCACAGGCAAGCTGAGCTGCCCATAGGTAACGAGCCACTCAAGTACCACACAGCACACTGAATTCTCTGGTCCCTGGCAATGACAAAGGAAGCGCTACAAATCTTTTAGGACCACAAAAACCAGAAAGATATCTTAAGTATCTAAACTGAAAAATCCAAGCTTCAACGGCTACTTTTGGAAAGCTATTTATTTCTCCAAAGAATGCTTAACCCGATGCTAATCTTCACCACACAGAAAAGAATAATAATAAAAAAATTAACCCAAAGGAATGATAATTATTTTTGCAAATGCAGAGACAGAGTCTGCAAGAAAGAAGGGTGGGGTTGGCCTTAGACTTCAGTGGGTGACAAAAATAAAGCAGAATGGAGAACCTGTGTGGAGATTAGCCCTTGCTAAAGATGCGCTGGGGAAGAAAGTTCTTGTATGTTCACAACCATAAGCAAGCAGGTGAAAAAAAAAAAAAGAAAGAGTAGTCCTATTTCCTTATAAAACTCAAATTGTTTGAATCAAATTAGATTCAAGCCTGCTGCCAGCCTGCAAGGGCTTCTAAAACACTGCAGCCTGGCAGGGAAGCAGGCACTGCTTGACAAGGAGCAATGCCCAAGCCCATCGTCCTGCCTCCAGCCTGTGCCGGCCACAAGCAGCAGTCAGCGCCTTGCTTTTCCCACCACAATTTACAGAGCTATTAATTATGTTGAGATAGCTTAGAGTTAAGTGACAATTCAAAATTACATTATTTTAGTAAGTCTCACATAGAGACTTGAGAGTACCACCATTTGTTAAAGTTAAAATAGGAGATTTTAACGTACAAATTTACAACATGTGAAACTACAGCAAACTGGAAAGTACAAACCCCACTTTCAAGTCCTTTTCCCTTAGCTTCATAATTTAAAGCCAAATTCCCCTCCAAGGCCCAGCCAAGGTGGCTTCACAAACTGCCTGTATTGGGATAATCTAATTAATGCATCAAGACAACACCGCATCCCTGAAATAATTTTGGCTGTGTCTGCACTACAATATTCACATTGAGAAAAGCAACGAAGCTGGTGAGGGGTCTGGAGCACAAGTCTTATGAGGAGCGGCTGAGGGAACTGGGGTCGTTCAGTCTGGAGAAGAGGAGGCTGAGGGGAGACCTTATCGCTCTCTACAACTACCTGAAAGGAGGCTGTATGGGCTCTTCTCCCAAGTAACTAGGGATAGGACGAGAGGAAATGGCCTCAAGTTGTGCCAGGGGAGGTTTAGCCTGGGTATTAGGAAACATTTCTTTACTGAAAGAGCAGTCAGGCATTGGAACAGGCTGCCCAGGGAAGTGGTGGCATCACAATCTCCAGAGGTGTTCAAAAAACGTCTAGACATAGCACTTCGGAGCATAGTTTAGTGGGCATAGTGGTGTCAGGTTGATGGTTGGACTTGATGATCTTAGAGGTCTTTTCCAACCTTAATGACTCTATTCTATGACAATTGCAGTGGAAGCATAAATGGTTCAACACACATGAGCAAATTTTTCTCAATTTTGGTTTGCCTTTGCATAGTACTGAAACGATCCTTAAAATGGTTACAGTGTGGACCGTTGTCTTCCAAAACAGATCTCTGTAGATCCACTAACTGAATCTCTTCTTTTCAAACCACCTTTTTGCTTCCGCTTACCTGATTTATTTGATAAAAAGATAAACTGTGCCAGGCAAAGAGCAGTCTCAGTGACTGCTACACAGAGACCAGGCTCAACAAAGGTAGGTCACAATTTGAGAGCTAAATCACAGGCTGTGCTCTTTCACAAAGCAAATGAAAATAACCCCATACTGGAATGAACAATTAGCACTCACAAACTGCAGGATGGACGTCCATCGAAGAATAGAATAAATAGGACAGATGCCCTCCGAACCACAACAACAGGGTTGTCAGGTAGCTTTACATCTACAAAACCTTCTGTATGAGGTCTTACTCTCATTTTTCCCCTTCCCCAGGCTTTATGTGGTTGTCACCACTGGGTAGAAACAGCAGAACATCATTTCAGGATAGCAACTCTAAGTCAACAACAGCTCAGTTTCTGCAGCGGGGACAGTATGAGCTGGGTGCAATCTGCACTCACTCCCTCACCCTCTGAGGGCTGAGCTATCAACTGCTGCAGTTAACAGTTTATAATCCTGACTAAATGTGTATATTCGCATTACCACTAAATATACAAGCTCCACCAGGGCCTCCTTGCAAAAATGCAAGACCATTCTAGAAACACTCAGACTTACTTGATTCTGTAGTTTTTGACTAAACTAAATGCTTACGCAACAGACTTGATCAAAACATAGTTCTTGCCAAGTTTGCTGATTCTTTCTTCCTTTAATTTACCACTGCTTGCAGGTCTCATCTCCCACCATCTATCCTATCGGCTGATACAGTGATTAAGCTCCCAGCACTGCACGGAGTCAGCAGAAGGGCTTAGAGCAGGTAGAGGTCAGCTGTTTTTGAACTGCTCATAAAGGGGCCATAACCTCCTGGTTTGCCTTCTTCACTCAGCCCTTCCCAGGTTGTATTGGATCATCAGCAAAGTTCACACGCTCCTAACCTCTTAGTAAGGATTAGGCTCTATATTGTCTGTCTCTCTTGCCAAATTCATCAACTTCTCACAAGTCACTTCTTGTGCTCTGGCACAAAAACATGTTCCTTCTCCGAGCTCCACAGCTTCAACTATACTTCAACCAATTCCTTTACCACAGGGGAATTATACTTCCACACCCTTTGGCTAGCAGAATCTATGACAGCAATGCTGCGAAATTAACCCATTTTCATTAGAATCTCACCTCAAAAAGAGAGATGTTACAACAAGAACTTAACTGCCCAAGAAATCAGTTGCAACAGTTCTGCCCCCTTAAAGACATGACTTACATGAAGATTTTGCCTGTACAGAAAATTGTCTTTTTTCCTCCTCTTAAGGAAAACCACCAAACAACCTTATCTAGAGTTTGAAGTTGCTGAGTCCTTCCCACCCTCTTCTGAAAGCAATTCTGAACAAGGTGAATAATATAAAACTCTTATTTACACTTTTATCTTCAGGCTGTGGAAAATAAGCTGGCAGTTTATCAAGGTGATAAATGCTTAAGTGTTTTGTTTGTTAGGAACAGGTACAAAACGTTGAACCGACAGACACACTGTAAAAAATACATGACTACCCATAGCTTCTGACCAATTGCCCCCCTCATTCCCTTTTAAAATTTTCCATTTGTCCCTCAGCTGTGCTTCAGATACCAATGTCCCATGCAATAATTCTACCATTGGCTCTATTCATTGCCGTTTAGCATGAAAGAAAAATGTTAGTTGATAGAGACACCCAGAACAAATGAGAAAAGACTATTGCTTCATGATCTTTAGAGAAAATGCTGCATCACAGACCCACTGGACAGCAATTTCTCCACTCCTTTACCAATGGTTTTAAGGTCTTGTGGCAAGCTTCAGATGAAAAGCCATGGATGCAATCCTATGCATATTTTATTATCCAGAATTATAAAATGACATGGCAAGTTTTTAGAGAAAAATTCATTGCTTACAAAAATGTCTGACACTGCTACTTTTAGTATTTCTCTGTACTAAAGCAACAAGCTCAGTTGTTGGGGACATGGCCTTGGCTTGTGAATGAATACAGAGAAAACAAGGCAACTTAATGAGAAGCCAGCACACAGAAACCCTGCAGTGAAGTAAGACAGCAGCAAAGGCAGAAACCTAACATTTTCAAATAAGGAAGAAAAAATAAAATGCAACAACAAAGACTTCAAGACATATTTAAAGTTTCTACTCACAAAGTCATCTTCTCCATCATTTAAGTTATAGTTAGGCAACATAGCCCCTTCCATTGCAGAACTCTTGAATACACCTTTTATTTTGTTGCCTATTCTGCTGATTCCAAATGATTCTCCTCTTTTCTGTGTGGTCCTAGGATTACAGAAGCCACAGTTCACAACAAGGCATATTATTACACAACAGCTCAGTAGGCCATTGCACATCATTTGCAGATAAGAGAAACAACTCTATAAAAAAGTAGCCAATATATTTACAATTCCACTTAAACTAAAATTAATGGCAAATTTGTTCTCTGATTGATGAGCAAAATTTTTTGATTACACTTTTAAAAGATATGGGATTCCCATATGTTTCACCATGAGCAAACATTAGCAGTCTTATAATAGTATCCTAGTAATGCAGGACATAGAATAAACAATTAGATATGAAAACAATTTTGTTTTGACAGCAGAAACTGTTGTATTGCTATAGGCATGCACACCAAGAAGGTCACTAACTCTGTCCTTTTCCATGTACTCATATTTAAATATTTATCCACTCTTGCCAAGTACTGTAAATGGTGTAGTTAGCTGCATTTTTTTTTTTTTTTTTTTTTTTTTTTACATAAACATCCCAGAATTTTACAATCATGTATGATTCAAGATAGGTCTCAACTTTTAAGCATTAGGGACAGACAAAAGGAATGTGCAAGAAGCAAGACTGAGCATGAGAGAAAACAGATGCAACTGAAGAATCCTGGCTTGAAGAGCCAGTCTGACTGAAAGATGAAGACTTTTTAAAATCTTATGACAAAGCATCCAAAAAGCAATAAGGTGCAGAAAAAGAAAGATAATTTGGCAGAAAGCGCACTCTTTACTGAGAGAACAGATTTTACAGGATTCTTATGCCCTTACACAAGACCTGACACTGAAGATTTCTTATGTAGAAATACTAGTAATTCTGGAAAGAAAAATATTTCTGTTGAATAGGGAATCAGCCTGAGGTTACTTGTGTTGATTCAATAAATACAGTTGATAGGCGAGTTAAAATACAGTGGACTGCAGAATCAAAGACTCGAAAGAACTTTATAGATTACTGAGATTAAAAACACAATTAGTACTTTAGAGGACCAAGAAGTATCCTGTGGGCTTTTTTTCATTTAAAACAAAAAATTAACTACTGAACACCAGTACCAACAGAACAGCAGAGACCAGCAGGTAAAATATCTTCATCGCCCATAAGATTGTGTTGACAACATCAGCTGCTGACTCAAAACATACATGTGCGTGTTACTAACAATCTTCCTGTTTATAATTTTACCCAGACTGTGTACATGACTAAAATTGCATAAATAATCCACTGTTTTTCCAAATCTATTGCTTTTTCTATCTCTTATTATTATCAGCTCCAAAGCAAACAGGCATCATCTTTCTTTCTTACCTCTGCTAACCAAAGATAAAGTTGCTTGGCTGTTTGTAGCCTAAATCCATGTTTGAAGAATTTTAGTCTATTTTAAAATAACTACTTCTACATGTTATTGTGTTGAACTGAACTTTTTCACATTGAGGACCTACCTGACTCTCATTCAAGAGCTTAAACACTGGGCTAGCAAAATACAAACCTTATTCAGGCAAAACTAGACAGCTTTTCTAGAAGGGTAATACTTCAGAACTCTGGCTTGACTCTTAAAGTTTTCATCATTCTTCTGAAAACTTGTACAGTTCTCAAGATTTTGAGCAAAAACATTAATTTGCACAAGCTTAAAGATTTGGTAAGAGTACTCGAGGCTCAGATCAGTTGTTCCCTGCACTGATCATGCTCCAACTGAAGGCAGAATACAGCTTTGCCTGTAACTGCAGTACTGAGCTGTATGGGGCCAGGACTCAACTCGACAGCTGGGAACCATCCCTTCCTGCCCTAATGCTGAGCCCAAAGGTCATGCCTAATGAGTACAGAGCAATCACTAAACTGGAACAGGTATAAAGTAACAAACTAGGATGGGATTCTCTTCACCGGATGAGACACAAATTCAGAACACAAACTGGTGAATACAAGGGTACACAGAGACATGGGTGGGTAACATATGGAGAGAACATAGGACTGGTCTAGAAAAAATCCTTGAGCAAGGACAAACCAGATTAGATGAGCATGGAAAAAAATCTGGGGATGTTAGCAGAGATGGACAGACAACAGGATGATCAAAATTTTGAAGAAGCTGAGCAAGAAAAAAATACACAAAAACACAGGTATCAGGATGAAAATCTAATAGATTCACTGGCTAAGTAGAAATAGGAAAAAAATTGAGGCTAGGTGGAAGGGAAGAGATGGGACTAGGATATGGTCAAGTTCAAGGCATAAGGCAAGGCAAGAGGAAAGAAGCTGGCCAGTTTAGAGACCAAGTCTTTCAAGACATATCAATTCTGCTACTGTCAACGAATATATATACAAAATTCATTGGGGAAAGTATCCTGCTCCCTCTAGTGCTGATCCACATAACAGCACTATTAGACTGTCATTCTATAGTTGCTTTCTTGGCGGGGCCTGGAGTGGAGAGTCTACAGGTTCCAACATTCCTGATGAATGATGTGATGACAAGAGGTTGGAATACATTTTACTTTTTTCTTTTTTTTTTTTAAACACTCCAGAAGTCACACATGCGTAATAAAAAAATAATAATTTTTGTTCACTCTACAGCTGGAAACTGCAGGCCAAAGATTGCATTAGTGCCACTGTGCACTGTGGCATTTTTTAGTCATGGATGGTTGCAAAATAATTTTCCTACAGAATCCCTGCCTCATTCAGCGTACTGAACAGATCTTCGCAAGCGATCAGCCAGGGGTATGCGGCTGAAGAATGCTGTTGTGAACCTCTGCAGGTCAAGTACCAGACAAGTTGCATGTATAGACAAAGATATTTACATGCATGTGAAGTCCGAGTACCGTTTTCTTTTGGCTGACTAAAACCCCTACACCCAGCTGGGGGAAATGCTGAGCTCACAGAACTGCACTTAAATACACTTATAACTCAAGTAGTCCTCACTGTTCAACAATCTATCAAGTTATAACTCAATACACTGAACTGGCACATAAAAGATAAAAAGTGTCTATATACCTTTATTCCTAACCTGTAAAATGAAGTTGATAGATTTCCCTGAAGACTCAAGAATGGTATCAGTAATATATGCAATACTGATAAATTCTAAGGAAAAGTCCATAATGAAAAAATTGTTTTCTGAGTTTGGATAGCAACTATTTAAAGAGGCACAAATAATGAGAAAACAAACCACTGAACAGCTGTTAAGGCATTAATGAGTGACCACAGACTACCTAGAGCACATTATAAAAAACAGCATATGTTGTAATCAAACCTATAACAGTCACAAGAAAAGCTGCAGAGAAAACTATTTTGGGGAATTGATGGGTTTGAGTGCTTGATAATATTCATAAAATGGTTATATTTGCACACAATGTTAGGCAATGATCATCCTGGACACAGCTGTGCAAGATAAAACAAGCAGTCACGTAGGTAAAACCTCAAACAGAATCTGGAAATGTGACACGGAGTAAAGGAAATTTTGGAACAGCTAGCAGTCACACGCCAAAAAAAAAGCTTCAAGTTATGCAAATATATTTAAAAACTAATAACAGCAGACAAATTGTTAACAGCAGACAATATTAATATATTGCAAGCTTGTGAAATTAGTAATTAAGCAATTTTTAAACACTTGTGAAGAGGACATGGGGAGTAAAGCTTACTGTGGGGAGAAAAGCAGTTTAGTCCAGAGAAGACATTCACATGTTTTTTTAAAAATAAAATGAACAGTTAATTGCTGTTTTAAAGGTTGTGTGATGCAGTCATGATAGACACAGCAGAACTAACACACAACATTTATTGAGTGTTAGATAGACTTACCGGAAGTCATCCAAACTCAGGCTACTTCTGCAACAACAGGCACAAATTACCTCAGAGCCCAGGAGAAAATAATGTTAAAAGGAAAAATAAACCCCAAATTTGGCAGACCTATCCCAACAAAACTGAATAGGCTTTGACCATCACCACAGATCAATAAGAAACATGGTACAATGAAGAGTTCCTGACTTAAAGTCCTAACAAAGTGAAATGTGAATGTTACCCGCACATTTCATCACCGCAATCTTGGCCTTTGAATTTAAAACCTCACTTATTAAAACTTTCAGGTCTTCACTGACATTCAGCACAAGTGGCTAACAATTTATAGAGAGCAACTTTAATTCTTAAAGTCACTTGTAGTGCCAAACAGGCAGCTAACTTTTTTTTTTTTTAATAACCTATGTTCAGAAGTCATGCATGAATCTAGTTAATTTAGACAGTACAAATAAGAGGCTGTGGACTTATTTTATGTAATAACATCACTCCCTGCCCCCATGTTTTAGATATAGTAAAAACCACTATTAAAATATCTTTTTGTAAATTTTTTTTTTCATAGATTTTAAGAACTGTCCTGTATTTTTTACATTCCACATAACCTGGTACATGGAACCAGTGCCTCAGCCTTCAACTCAGTAATTCCAACAGAGATGTTTAAATGGATTAACCATAAACACAATCACTGCACACATGATCTTAATTCACTGGAGCTATGGAATTCTGGACTGATGCGGGATTAAAGTATTCACATTTTAGATTTTGTTTTACAAGGGGAACTGATTCTAAGGCATCTTACACTGTCTTTAGTAATGTTAACTGTGGAACTGGAAACATAACCTAAGTTGGAACTGATGGTGACAAACAATTGCATTGCACACGCTGTTTACAGACTTAATTCTGTGGAGTTTACTCTTAAACACTCCCCAAAATTGTTAATATTTTTTCTACTTGGTCCCTTATTTGAAAAATGTTTTAATTTTATTGCTATCCCAGTGATGAGAAATCAGGATGTGTCTATTTCTATATGTGGCCATGGTGTGTAGAAAATCAAGGCAGATATACAGCTGTCAAGAAGCCCGAGAGTTTATTTCACATAATGGCTTTTCTTTTTTTGTTAGACTTCCAACACAGAATACCTTTAAGTAACGTAGTAATGTATTATAAACACATACATGAGAGAGGGAAAGGGAATTCTTGTCTTCTCTTCCACAGCCCCAAAATTAAGTGGCCAGAATTGGAACTTAAAACACCAGTTTTTCACTGTTCACACACATTAAACATAGGGGGAAATTACCAGTTACAGAGTTAAACTGTTGACAATCACAGCTAGTTATCAAGTTATCAAAATATCCTCCCTGTGACCTCCTTACACTCCAGAAATACTTGGTACTTCTAATCTATTACCTTAGCAGTTTTCATAGCACATTATTTGTCCTATCTGTACACAAAAAGCTATGATTATTTGGTACAGTTCAAAGAAGTGATTCAAACCAGAAATTACACTCTGATAGTCACTTCTTCCCACTTTCCCACTTGTATTTTCTGGAAACTGGTCTATAATTTTCTTGTCTTACAACAAGCAAAATCTTTCAACACATTCCCCACATGTACATTCCACTGAGATTTCACATCTACTACTTGATCTGACTTTTTAAACAGCGGTATCTATGCAGTACACACAATATCTCTAGCAAAGCATTAAAAATACTGAAAACAAAACTCATCTCTCTGCATACAATTTCTCCTAACTGGAACTAATGCTAGAATAGGGAAGAGAAGGCAGGATAAGGTATGTGCATATGGATAACATATGGAATAGTTTCATCAGTAACTTTTTTTCCTGGGTTTTTTTTTGGTTGGTTCCCCCCTGCCTCACCCACCTTGGCAGTGACTGTCTGTACCAGATTCTGCAGAGGAAAACTCCAACAGGCAAACTACTTTCAGATAGGACCTCCGTTTCATGGAAATAATCACTGAGGCACCACTTCAAGAACATACAGTATGTCATATAATAAACCTCACATATACTCAGAGCATTCAAATTGTTCTAAAATGTAAGCCAGATATATTTTCAGTAATGCTATGGATGCTGTTTGAACTCCAGGGAAACATGTTATAACAGTCACCAAACAAAATTTGCTTATTTTGTAGCCAGAGATGTATTTCAAAAAATCCAGGTAGAAACTGCCTATAATTTCACCCTTTCTGTTTTGGTAAGCAAAGCACCAAAGAGGTGACTTAAATGTTTTCATACTTTAACTAGATTTAAGAAGCGTTTGACAGGATACTTTCAACCCTTGACAGGAGTAATTTTAGGAAAGATAGAAGGCAGATTCAAAGGTCTAGATAAAATCCCATTAGCCATCTTCAACAGAAGCTGGAGAGTGTTTTAAGGTCACCACTCCTAGCGGAGTATCACATAGGGGAGAAATGCAGTTTGGTCTAGCTGTCTTCCATGCCTCTTCGCTAAGAAACAGAACCTTGTTAGCACCAGCCTGAGAAAGCACTACACCAAAACTGGATCTACAAGAACTATAAAGACTACATAATAGAAGTCACCAATGGAGATATATTAAAGAGAACACTTATGTATTTTTGAAGAACGTTAGCAGGGGAGAAAGGAATCTCACAATAATACACCTCACAGTATGCTGCAAATCAAGAGGGCTGCTGCTAAGTGCATCTCTAATGAAAGCAGAAAAAGTTAAATTGCTGTTAGTTCTCTGGAAGAGTAATAAGATGATTGTCTACAGTACCGTGGATCTTATTTCATACCAAGAAAGGAAGCCTATCCAAATTAAAAACCGTCTCACTGAAGTTTCCCTTCTTTTGGCTAGACCATAAGAGCAATTCAGTTGGGCTAGTCTGTGACTGAGCCATCTAGGATAAAATGAAAGACAAAAAAATGACGAGACCTCAAGCTTACTCAATCCAACTCCACAGAGGAAGACTACCCATCCATACTGCAGGAGATGCTCTTCTCCTTTTCCACAGGCCCTAAGGAGTCGGAAGGTGGTCTCTAAGTATATAGCCCAAACCCAGAAACAAGGCATCAGACACTACATTTCTGCAATGAACGGCAAGAGTTGGGAGACAGAAAACACATTCAACCTAGGAGAAAACAGCAAATCCTCCTTGTCACAACAAGACGAGATTCCCATTGCATGACCAGCTTGGTTAGACTCAGGGTACACTGTACCTATCCCTGTAAGACCTGAAATCCAACAAGACCCAGCTTTGCACCAACAAAATGGTATTCATACATACAGTCAATTAAATCACCGCTTCATTTCCATGTTATCTTATTCTAACTGTGCATTTATTTCTCCCTTCCTCCTTCTCAAATATTGAGGTCTAAGACATCTTCTATAATATTACTTGCTCCTTCAATATGTAATTTGTCCATAAAAAAAAGTTGAGCTAAAAATTTAGTGAAATTAATCAGGCAGTGGCAAAATTCCTACAGTTTAATATTTTGACGCTTTTAACTAAAAAACAAAGAAAAACACGTAAAGATTCTACCATATGTACCTGTTAAACTTTGAATTGCGTGTTGGTGACTCTGCTCCTCTTAAAAGGTGTCTGAAGTACTATAAAAGACAAATAAGGCATCAAAGAAAACACTGGACTAACTGTGGTGAAGGGCTACTATCAACAACATTGCAGAATTCATGAAACAAGAACAGATGTAAAAGGCAAAATGACCATTATCCAGCAGTTAGAATATTCATCTGGAAGAAGGACAGACCAAATTTGCAATACATGTTCCCAGGGCTACTTACTTTACCTGACATAGTCTTGGGATTAAAAAACAAAAACCAAAACAGAAATAAAACTAAAATTAAGCACCAACATCCATGTCTTCTCCTTGTTAAAAAACCCCAAGCTTTTGAACCATTATAGCTATTAAGGGAAAGATGACCATCAGTACCATTTTTGAGAAATACACTTTATTAAGAATAATGCCAAGTAAGTGAAGTACCCATTCCCAGAAGACATCGAAATATTCTGTCTCAAATAAATGCAAGACGCTTAATATGCAACCTGACTTACACACAAACTCTAAAAGGGCCAAGAATTCAGACTCACTCCTGCATTTAAAGTGTTTCCTATGAGAAGGCTTTAGGCAGCTGTCAGCTCAGTGTGGGGATTTTTTTTTTTTATACTTGCATTCAGAACACAGTCATAGAACAATCTTAAATGCCTAGTAAATTGCTTTGAATGACCTTCCTGAAAACGTACACCTGACTTAGCTGCTGGAACACATAGTGTTGAAGGTATCTGAATACAACCTTTGCACCTTTTTTTAAGTATCGTTATATTTTAAAAAGTAAAAAAAAAGAGATTCTTAGTAGTGTTATCTGTCTATCATGCAGATTACTTTTGCACCAGATTTGCAGTCATGAAAGAACGGCTGGAGAGGATTTTGTAATAACAGTGATATTTTTTTATGTTGTGTTGAACTACAATAAATTAAATTTTCTTACTGAGACTGGTCCCAGCTCTGGCATGCTAACTCAAGTGGAGAATGAAGACATTTTTCAGTTCCACATGCACATGACTTAAGTAGGGTATCCTAAAAAAATACAGTCTTGCTTTAAGACTACTCTTCAAATCTTTCATACGTACCTCATCACTATGACAGAACATAGGAGTAAAAACGTTCTCAAGCAGGGAAAGTACATGCTCATAAGCTTCAAAAAGACACCTCATAGTTTGAAGTTTCACAACATCCATATATGGACCTTCAGCAACTAAAAAAATATAAATATAGGCATATCAAGTTTGTGTTTTTTTCTGGTCTGAGTTTGTGATTATTTTGCAAGTAACTGCAAGTCTGACAAAAAATAGAAATAAACAAGGCTTAAGCACAATACAGCAAGGGGGGTAACAATCTTTAAAACAATGACAAAAGTAAAGATTGATCATGCTTAGATGAGTTAGTCTTCACTTTATTACAGAATGCTGTTTAAATTCCAGTGGAAATTATTCCTTTAAAATTCAAACTTACTTCTTTGAATCTCTTCCACAATAAAAGGGTCAAATCTAATTTTGTCAATGCTTTCATCCAAACAGTAAGTTTTGTAAATTTTCTGGACTTCCTCATGAAGAGACACCTTTTCAGTATCTGATAGTTCTGGTCGCAAAATTCGGTCATTGAATTCCTCTGAGAAGTAAAGGAAAGAAAATGCATTTTTGATCAACTCAGCAAACAAACAGGATCTTGAAGCAACCTATAACATCAACTAATTTTCCAGCAGATATAGTAATCCATAAAACTTAAAATGAATAGAAATAGAAGATATCTCAAAATATCAGGTAATAAGGTCACTGCCTTCATATTAACTATAATTCAGATTTGTTTATAGAATTATTACTAAAAATATTGCAATTACCACTAATTATTCCTTATCACAGTAAAGATAAATCCATGAAGTTGTTCCTGGCACAAGGAGGATATTTTTTCTTCCTAAATTACCAAACTGTAGATGGTAGTTTTCCTTTATCATGATTTCCAGTTCATGCTGAACACACACAGAGCCCCCACAGTCCTTTATACTAGCCATGTACCTATTCTGCTGCTATTTCATTCCTAAGACCCAGCCCATCATAGTATTTTCAATATCTTTAATATCAGACTAACTTGAGAATTAATTTCCCCTGACAAAATAAAATTCTATTCAGCACAATTATTGTGCAATCCTACTTGATTTATTGTCTCATCCTAGCATGACTACTGGCCAGAAAGAAGGAAAAATAAGGTAGCGTTTGATTCATTTTTTAAATAGACAAAACCAAACTTCTTTAGAGGGAATCTACCAAGACTCTTCTGGGTTTTGGGGTTTATTTTTTTCAGTAAGTGCTTCTCATCCAAAAAATTTCTATCAAGTAAAGAACCAAGTAGACAGTTTGGGATAGCATAACTTGAGACACCTAAATCTCATTCTTTGTTTTATAAGCAGACTTGCCACCTATGAGAATGCAAGAGAAGTTTAGAAGGAAGAAAATGCTAAGGTTTACCCAGAAAAAATGCTGATCATAGGCAATAGCCACAATTTGAGTAACCTTCCTCCTAGAGGAAGGCTCTAGAGAACTCTAGAAGAGTCAGCTTAGAACCTTCTGCAGGTATCACCAGCACTGAGTAAGTAATCACTTTGGTTTTTTGGTGAGAAGAGTTTTTCCTGACAAAAAGCGAATATATTTGAAGTGATTATGAGCACGTAAGAAGCTGCATGCGCAGAGTTTATTTATACTTCTCTTATGTAATGATTAATGATTTCTGCAGTATTTCATGAGATAAAGTAAGTCTGTCTAACTTAATTTCACATCTTCCTGATGTATGTTTGGACTTGCGATATGAAGACACACCCATTATTTGCTATGCAACATGAAAATACTTGTTTACTAAAAAAACCCCAGAAAACAAAAATACCATTCTTTTGGTAAGCCAGTAATTCACTACTAGTTGACCAAAAAACTTGAAACAAACCACTCTGACTTACAGAAACTTCACAGAAAACCTTATAACTGGAAAGCAGAAGGCTTTTCAAACACTCCTGTAATGGTAAAATCAAATGCACACTTCATAACCAAGGTACAGGTTACTAAATAAAGGTTTCAACATCTTTAATCTTTCTGTTATGTTTTTGTTCTTTACAGAAATCAGAATTTTAGAGCTAAAGAACATGAGAAGCTTTTCATGATGAACAGCTCATTTTAGAAATACTTTAGTAACCACGTATTTTAAAAAGGCAGCTTTACTTTGTATCAGTGGCCAGAACTTTTTCTTACAAGAATATTCTATTTTAAAATGTACAATCTTTATCAATAAACAGAAATAAAATGAAGACCTACAGTCCATGCCAACATTAACATTGCCAAGATTAGCACTCAAAAATCAGGACATATTAAAGTAAGCAAACATGATCCTGAAAAGTAATCTCTTGCTTAACAATGCTACCTAGTTCCAAGTCTAAATAGTCACTTCAACATGCAAATGCTTAAAGCTTTTAAAGATCAAACACACCTCAGCACACGTATGCAATCTTACCTACAGTCAGGCAGAACTGCAGCACATGGACTGCCCCTTCCTGTTTCAGGAAGTTCATAAACCGAAATAAAAGGTCTTGCTGATCTCTGATCTCCTTTAGCTCCAGTTTCAGGACCTTAGTAGGTTAAAAATGCAGTCAGCCAATTTTCAAACTTTCAATGAGTACATAAATAATGCAAGGAGTTGTAGAACAAAAGCAACAGGTAAAGTAAAACACTTGTTCAAAGCAGGAAAGGAAATAAATGTTGCCTTGGCTTACAGACGGTTTTTTATTTCTTGGCTCTGCAAATTTCTGAAGGAATGGAACCAATGAAGAAGTAGGTTCAGTTGCTTTCTCAGGCTGTAGAAAAAAAATAAAATGACAAGAGACAGTTGGGTGAGAAAGCTTCCTTAATAGGTGAACAAATTACTACTTTTTAATTTTGTCAGTACTCACTGGACTATCATCAATGAAGATCAGCAGCAAATGGTTGACAGTGTCCTGCAGGAAAACACAATACAAAATTATGTTAAAGAAACTCAACAAATTAGATTAAAATCATTTCACTACTATGTTATGCCCAAGTTTAAACCTGTGAATGCTTTAAAAAAACCCAAGCCTGGCAACACATGTTTGAGAATTAACCTTCAAACAGTCTCTTCAAGTATTTAAAAGTCAGGGAATTTCTGAAGAGACCTACAGAGAAACATGCTTTACGCAATGAAACAAAGATTAATGAACTACTAATACTTCCACAGCTACAGTACTTTCTGCTTGTAGCTAGGTGACACCTTCATAAGTATTGCAGTTTTGCCTATTAAAATACATGCATAAAAAATAAAAAATGTCAGTATTCCACCTTTAGAAATAAATGCCTTCTTATTTGCAGAAATAAGGACAAAAAACTGATTTCAATACAGCTGCAAAAAAGGCTGGTCTACTTAGACTGCTAAGATAATATATACAGCTAGAGCTCAAGTAATTGAGCCCTTATTTAAATGTAGCTATAGCAATTTGACCATGCTTATACTAGCACAGTGTTCTCCCATTTGACAGGAATTGTAGTCCTTCATGAAAAATACATTCTTAAGAGATCATGCCAATAGTGTATTTTAGCCAGTTTAGTCAGATAAGCACTCAAAGTGGTTACAATGAACAAACAAAAACACTGCCCACAAGATTTCTTCTTCTTTTACACAGTCAAAATACACAGCAAGTCAGTCATTGTGTGTCATTTGCTTTACCACAACATACTTAGTAGGAAAAGAGTAACATTGAATAAATTAAGATTATTCCTGTGCTCCAAAGTCTTACAGGATCAGCTAAGAAATCCATTGAGGGAAGGAAAACAGACCCAGGCAGAATCTCTCTTATCAGAAGAGCCAGGGATCTGAAAAGAAAGAAAAAAAGAAAAAATCAGAACCAATACTAGATTACATAATTTTCTAAGTGAAGTTTCCAATGCCATTATATTTTACTGGGAAATACTTCAGAATTTAATAATACCTTAAGCTTGCTAGAATATTTTAAAGACCAATCAAAAAACCTCATGAGCAAAGGGCTAAGATGACAGAATAAAGAGAATTACTTTGAAGTTCATTCTTTCACTCTCCAAAATTATTATACTACATAGTATGCAGAAACTTTAAAGAATAAATTCTAAAAAAATTCTATACCTGCATTCTGTTGACTTTGGGGGTAAAATATAAGGAAAAAGAAGTTCAGTAAGTTTTCTTAAGTAGTGAAGTTCATCTCTTCGGCTTCTTAAAGCAACATGGAGTTCTGGTCCATATTCTTCTAAAGCAGCTTGCTGTAAAAATTCTACATTTTTTACTGCAAGTAAAAAAACACACCCACCAGCATTATGAGTTGTTTCAGCTTTTTCTTATTGTGAAATAAGAAGCGATTGCTTTTCATTTGAGCTCAAAGTTAGTACTTTTAGTACATACACAACTGCCAAAGGGAAACAATGTTGAAACTTTGTAAAAGAACCTTGGCTTAGACTCTGAAGCCTGGCTATGTAAAAATAAAAATTCACACTGAAATAAGAATTCCTTCACCAAACAAATGCTGTTTGCATAATTCACAGAATGTTTTCTCATTTAGAATTATTGATGAACTCAACATCGATTCTTCTAAAAAAATCCATTCTCCATTGCCCAAAGTCTGCCTCTACTCGCTCTTTTCCTGACCTCCTTCACGGTCTCCCATTTATTTGGCTTCTACCTATTGACTTGCCTACAATGCAATTTGAAATAAACGTAAATGTAAGCTTTTATTCAATCCTGTTATATCTGTTTCCTGCTTAGAACACTTAGAAACAGATGTGAAGGAACATATACTTTAAACACAGCATCAGTCAAACCAAAACCAGTATGGGGATCTGCAAGAGTGCTGCCTCTTGTAAGTAGCTGTATGAAGTTTAAAGAATACCTGCTTTATCAGGTTAAAAGTTATACACATTAATTAGAAGCAACAATGTTATATTCCTTCAAATCACTTCAAAGGCAAGAACTGAGCTGTAATAAATGACACCTAGCTGCACTTAGCAATCCGGCACAGCCGCATGCCAAGAACCACACTAGGCACAGGTCAGGTACGAAATACATACCTGTTGTCTTGAAGGTTAAAGCTCGTTTCCAGCACATTTAGTACAGAAGCCACCTAGCTTGTTCTTCACAACCAAGAACTACAAGTGGTATGAGCCAATATAGGGAATGCAGGAATGTACCTTGCCTGATAAATCTGCCTAGTTGGTGTCACTAAAAGCAGAGGAGGAACGCACTCTCTGGCAAGGACAGGTAACAAATCATAGAGGTGTCTGTGCAAATAGTGAGGAATTACTAAGAGACGTAAGGGTAAGAAGAGTAGGAAAAAAGGAAATGCCCCCTAAAGCAATCATCTGAAAAAGGATATAGAAAATAAACAAACAGAAAAGGCTAGGCTCAACTAGCAACCAAAGCAATGCCTGAAAGCAACCACCTATTACAGTGGCTGGGTTAGCAACATTTACTAGAAGGCATTACTAAAAGTTATTTTCAGCTCAGGGAATGAGTCTTTTCCTTTAAAAAAAATGAAGAAAATAGCTGTATTTTCAATGCCATACATTTAAAATAAAGTTCTTTCCTGCTAAAGGAAAGTGTTTCCAACTCCTCAGTAGAAATCAAAGGAAATATGAAATTTGGCATAAACAGCACCACAAGATAATCTAGTATCTTGAAATTGTTGTTGCACCATGAAAAACATCTAATGTGATCACACTATATCTTATTATTCACATTATTCATTACCCACTACTCACAGGACCAATGCCATATATTTATGGATATCAGGCAGATGTTTTGAGAGAAGGGAGGAAAGTTCATGACTCCAGTGAAAGTAAACATCTATGCATAAAAGTTGAATGAAACCACATTTAGTAGATAGAGCATTGTCGAACACAGCTAGTGAAAAATAGAGGTAACTATTTTCCATCAGTAAGTGTTCTATCTTCCAAATATTACTTCAATGTGCAGTTTTAATATAATTTTTACATTAGGCTTGTGAAGATATTCTTATTTGGATAATAATTAAATATGCTACTGCTCAAAGTCTCTCCATGGCTTATAAGCATAAACCTTATTTTCAACATATTGAACAACTCCACTAACTGCTCATGTTAGTGTGCAGATGCGAAATCATTCTAGCTGTAAGAGTTACAGTTACAGTACAGTGCATGGACATGCAAATCCTTTCATTTATAATTGCTTATCTGGAATACAGAGGAAAAAACTTCAAGAAGAATTACTAGATGATCTTGATTGCTCTGAGCAGACAAAAAACACATTCCTGTTTACCATACAAAGAAAGAAATTTAGTATTTTCAATGTGGGGAAATGAAAATCAAAATGGAGAGATTATTTGTACTGTAACTTTTTCCCTATTTGTCTTTGCAACCTCCAGGAGAAAAATGCAAAAGGATGACTTTTTTTTTTTTAAGTGACAGCAGTGGGGATGAAACAATTTAGCAAATATAACAACAAACATGCAAAATGAAACATTTATGGTTGCCCTTTGAAACTGACAACATATTAAGTCTTTACCTTTCTGCCTGGCCTTGGCTATGACTTCAATGTGTTTCATTGCCGCCTTGAGCATTTTCTTTGTTACAACCGTTGGAATATCCACCTGAAGAATAGTTTTAAAATAAAACCAGAATTGTTCTAGTTTTTTTCCCAAAATTCGTTATACACAACAACTATCAAACATATTAATTTGCTTATATGTCCCCATTCTAACCATAAAATGAACACTTAAGAAACAATCCATGAATCCTCTAGGTGAACTGACAGTATGCTCCTTCTTCTGGGCACAGCATACAACATCATGTAGAACTAAATGCCATAAACAATACTGTTAACAGATTTATTGTCAACTTATTCCCATTATGATTCTTCCATTGCAATAATTATAGTAATACAACTTCATTTGCAAGTCACAGCTTATGACACCTAGTTCTACATGAAGATTTGACCACCAAAAAAAAAAGCAAGTTAACTATGCTCTGCTTCTAGTACTTGTGTGCCTTAACCCTCAACAATCATGTTCACAACTACTAAAAGCAAAGCAAAAGCCTCCTCTATATGTATATGCAGAAAACGTCCCAGCTCAGGTGATGGCAGAACCAAAAGAAAATTTGAGTTACTGAGTCAAGATGACCATTAATGCCAACAACGGTATCACATGCTCCTGCTCACAGGTCAAATGCTCCAGACCCAGTTACCTTGCTGGCCCCTTCGTTGAACTTGCTCCACTCTATCAATGTCCCTCTTGTAATGGGGAGCCCAAAACTAGATGCAGTATATCCTAGATGCCATCTGAAGAGCACCAAGTAAAGGCAGATAATCACTTTCCTTGATCAATTGGCTCTGCTCCTGTTAATACAGCCCAGGATACTGTTGGCTGCCTTTGCTGCCAGTACACACTGCTGGCTCATACTTGGCTTACTGTCTACCATGAGGCCAGGTCCTTTGCAGCAGAGCTTTTTTCCACAGCCAGCTAGTGCCCAGCCTGTACAGTTTCAAGGCATTCTTCTTTGTCAGCTGCAGTAGGTTCCACAGAAACTTATCTAGAAACTGATTTAAACTTTGCATGCCTTTCCTTTATTTTAAGGAAGAACAAAAGACATCTCAGAAACAGAAACATGCAGTTGCAAATGTTCAAAATGTAAGACTTCTGAACATATTTTTTTCCTAATAGAGTTTGTCCCTCCTCAACACTAAGTCAAGTAAAGACCTTAAGTAGTGAAACAGAAGCTTGAAAGTTCTTCTTGACAGACAAGGAAAGAAAAAGTGTAATTGCAAAGGCCAGAGCTGGGAGAAAAGTTGTTTTTCGATTCATTCGTCCAAGGAGAATAGCATGTATTCCTGCACATTCCCCTGTAAAATTTGAGGTGCACAGATATGACCTGACCTGGACAGCCCAAATAAGCCAGTACAACTGACTAGAACTCTAGAACTACCTAGAGGTAACTAACTAAATTAAGGTCAACTCCTATATATAAGCAAGAAGTAGGGGCTTCTGCTCATCAGTGAAAAACCCTGTCCTTTGGGAATCAGGTTTCAACAGAAACTTCAGTAAATCAAGAGTTTCCTATGGAACAGAGGGATAGGGGAGTGTTTATTCCTGCAGAGGTAAGTCAAAGAGTACAGCAAGCAAATTGTTATCAACACTGTAGTAAACACTATTGACTTTTGAGAAAAATTTCAACCAAATGCAGGGCTATCTACACCACACTGTACACAGGGAAACTCTTCACTTTCCTTTCAAAACCCATAACCAACCCAGAAATGGCCACAACAAGGAAGATCCACATAAAAAAATATATATACTTAAGACCTGACTGGCCTGAAGTGCTTGTTACTTTGTCCAACAACCATGCCTCAAAAAATCCACCTAGGCAGCCTTAAACAGAAAACAAAGCAATTTTTTTCACTGAAGCAATTGATAATTTTAAGTCTTAATTCAAAAGTAGAAGTTTTTTTGGCAAAAAAGTATAAAGATATAACCTAAAAAAAAGAAAAAAGTCTGGTTTTTCTTATACATAGTAGTTCCTGAATTTAAAAATGTTATCTCTACTAACTGCAACTGTTGCTTTTTAATAATAAATCCAAATCAAAGTACAGCTGTTTGGCAAAGGTATTTTATTTCGCAATCAGTGATGAATTTCTCCTCAAATGAGGTTATAAAGGACACTATCAGAACTGAAAGGCTATAAAACATTCTGTCATAACCTTTTCAGCTAACTACTGAAGCTTTAAACTAGGATTCCTAAAATGACAAAAAGTTGGTATTTTATTTTCAGCTTCCATATCAACTCCGATTTCTACGCACAACATTTTCAGCAGTATATACATCGTAGCTACTAGTCCAGGCTGTTTGAATCTGTATGTGGGTGTGTGCACACACAGAAACACTTGTCCAGCAGGAAAAAAAAAAGTATGAGCTGAAAAAAATACCATAGCATGAGACACCATGCTCCCCTGCAGGACTGCGCAGGCCAACTTTCAATTTTGTTCGGAAACACAAAGTTACTATGAGTATCTTTTTGCCTGAGATATCTGTACCACTTCACACAAAGACAAAATAAATTACATTAGTCTGTAGGATGGATACAAATAAACCTAAATATTTGTAAAGAGAAATGCATTTCTATTATGGCCTTTATTTTGTAGTTCCCCTGACAGTACTTGCACGTGTCCTGAGTTTTTATTGCACATACTGTCTACCCAGATACATAGAATTGAATGTATTACATTTACTTCATTACTGTCAAAGGCAGATATGGTAAATTAATACTCGACTTAAAGATGCTAGAGCTGATCTGAGCTAACACGACTAATACCTTATTATAAGATCAACAGAGGAGACATCATCATTTTCTGAATCAACAATGGATCTACGAACAATGCAACAAACACCTGCATGGATTGCAACTCCAAATTAAATTTTAAGACCTTGCTCTAGATTTTCACTTTGAAATATTTACTCCACTTTCACACCTCCATATAATGCCTGTGCTACACAGACATTTCCTAATCTTCCCCCATGTTCACTTTAAAAAGCAACACACTTGAGTTAGAGTAAACAAGAAAGTCATCTGGATTTGATATATAACAAGGACAGAATCAGGCTGTTGATCAGTCATGACAGAGTACACATACAACTTGCAGCTTGGGAAATATTGCTGTTACTAAGGAGGGGGAAAAAAAGACACACATTTATGCTAGTTGCTCCAACAGAGGGGCCAGCACTGAGTAAATCTGGAAACTGAGTTAGCAACTCTTCCTGCTTAGAACAGCCGGAAATTTAGAAGCAGCTCCTGTCAAACAGGCTTGAAGCACTTTATCAGAAAACAGACTATATGTGCTAATGTATTAAACACAGCGAATAAAAAAATTTGAATCTTTAGCCTTCAGAATGTTTCTTAAGAACTACATTAATAAGAACCATACGTGTACTAATTCTTACAGTAAGCTATTCACTTAATGACCATCTATTCTTTATAGACAATGTAAGGACCTTGTCTGCATTTAGAGAAGTTAAGCACGCAGAAGCTAGAAGACAGGTACATTGCTAACCATTTTCTAATAGTTCTTCTTCAATAATTCTCAAAATTGTTTTCACTTGATTAAGTCACTAAAAGACAGCTAAGAGATCATCCCAAGGTGTTAATAATGCTTTGCACTGGTGTAAAAAAATAAATCCATTTGCAAGAATCAGAGTGTCTTGAGTCACAAGGGACCTTCAAAGATCATCTAGTCCAATCCCCTGCCGTGGGCAGGGACAGCTTTCACTAGATCAGGTTGCTCAAAGCCGTGTCCAACCTCATGTTGAACACTTCCAATGATGAATCTTCAAAGACGGTCTATAACCAGGAATGGGGTAAGCTCCAGAAGGAGGGAACAGAGAACATAAAGAAGAAACTTAGATGGAAACTGCCTATACTCTCTGTAAGACCAACTTTGGAACTGCCATTTAAAAAAAATTAAAGTCACTACAGATGGATATCAGTTATTTCTGATGGAAAAAAGTGTTAACACCTTTAAGTCACCTTACCTTGTGAATTCTCCGAACTAATACAGATGCAAAAAAACGCAGTGTGCCTCTCAGTTCATCCACTGAGGATTCATCATCAGTTATATTTCTGCAGTGTTGTAAAGCATGTCATGTAAGAAAACAGAATAAAATACATTTATATTAATCCAACCACAATACATTTGTCATTACTAAAAGCTGAAATAAGAACATTCAACACTGACACTTCAACTGGTATTAATTGAAATGAAAGCTACCAAGTGTGGGCAGAGAGTAAGCAGTTGTCTATTCCAGTAAAATACCCAGCACTCCCTCTGTGTTTGTGCACACAACACTGGCTTAAGAAATATGTCAGTAAATTGGAATTATATACCACTTCCTGCTCTAATATGCTGCCTGTATGATTTTGAACAAGTAAAATCTAACTCAGTTTCCACAAATGTGAATGTTTCCTAGTTCAGCAGCATGATGTGAAACTATTAATATCAGCAAAGCCTTTGGAATAAGAGTACTGCAAGCACATACCACAGTCAAGCTAGTCAAAATTGTATTTTCTGTATTGCATACTACAAGACCTTCTACACTCCAAGTTATCAAAAAAATTTCTTCTGTTTTAGTACAAATCTGGCTTTGTTAACCCCTTTTGTTTAAGTTTTTTTTATAAAACTTGTAATTTCTCATTTAGCTTTTAATGAAATAGGTTCAGCCCTTGTATTTCAGCTCAGCCTCTTCCAACAGAAAACTTTCACAGGTATTTTTCAACAAGTCTAAAACTTAGGTGCCATTTAATACAATAATATTCTCTTTTTTAAATGTAAAATTTGGCCTATTTTTGGTCTAGACAGAGACTGCCATTTCCTAGAAGAGAAAAGCAAGCATAGCACAGGAAACCAACAGATGACAAAACTTAATTTTTGAAAAGTTTATCTCCTTTTGATGTAGCATGAAACATGAAACCATCAATTACAAAGAAAACAAAACAAGAACCTTAACCTATAGCCACGTGGAACAGAATTGAAATTATTTAACATGGTTTCTGCTTGGAAATAAAGAAGAATTTTAACAGATTCCCAAATCACTCTATCACCTAAACTTATTTTCTGGCTTGCCACCTTCCATCTTCTGCAATAAAGGATGTTCAGTGAAAAATCATGGTAAAAATATCTAAAGTTGATTCAGGATGCAAAATATTTAATTCCATGTCTTTTTTGGGAAACAATGAAAATGGGAAATAGACACTAAGTCTTAGATGCAGAAACTGCAACGGAACTGAGTGGAAAGAGACCACAATAACAGCATTCCACAAAATGCAACAATAAGAATGAAAATCTACCAGCATTTAAGCATATACGGACAGTAGAGTATGACTAAAGGTGTTGGTAAAACTGCATTATAATAGTTGAGTAATGATACAATAAACTAAGTTGCATCCTGCTTTAACTAATGCCCATATGTAAAAGCCGTCACAGTTTTTGGTAATAAATGAGTTTGCATATGTAGCAAATGCAAACATTACTTGCATTAATAAAAATCAGTACAAGCAACAACAGAGTATTTAAAAATAAAAATTTTATTCCTATAACATCATTTTACACTATTTAGCATCAGCAGCTGACTTTTTAAAGAAATGTTAGTCTGGGTTATATAGCATTCGAACATATGTTGAAGATGAACTGCTAGGTACTGGTGACATGATGGTCCAAGTATGCAACTAATTGCATGAAAAAACAGCTCAAAGAAAGCAGCCTGGCATAAGGAATACAACCATCCTCCAACAGCTACTCATACGCAGATAAGAATACTGCAGGGGAAGGTTTCGTTTGTTTTAAGATCAGCAGCTGACATTTTGGAAGCAATATGGTTAGCAAATACCCACACGGTCAAAGGAAGCCAAGGGATTAGTAAACAAATTGTTTGACTGTATTCTAGTATTTGACAGACAACAAGATACATGAAGTAACTTGGACCTAGAAGTTGTTATTTTATTGACACTTGGATAACCAGTATCCTGGCTAATTCTACTTGGACATGACTTTATGCCACGTACTTTCACAATACGCCATAGGTCTGCAGAGACTTAATCACAGGCGGACTGAAGACTGGTGAAAAAAAACATCAAGAACCTGTAAAATCGCAAGTCTCTAGTTATACAGTGGAAGGTCCAAATAACTTACTTGGAAACGTTTTAAAAATTGGACGCATTTTTCCAGAATTTGAGGGAAAACTTAAACACAACTGTCAGTATAACAGAGAGATTTGCTAAACGAAAAAGGCTCAGTTTGTTAATTGTAAACAGTTACTGAGTCCAATTCCTCAAAAGAGATACACCCAATTGCTATTGCATGCAAAGTCTTATGGGATCTACTGATAAATGAAAACCATATACAAATACTGAAGTGATTTTTTTTTCCCCTGTGTGTCAATTATTTTTATGAAATTTGGCCAGCTCCTATAAAAAAAAGATGAAGAAAATAAGTTGCAAGTTGATAAAACTGTAAAGCTATGGTTTGTAACTCAACAAAAATCCTGAATTTTCCTTGCATTACTTGCATTTAAAATAGAAGCAACTCCATATATGAAAACATTGGTTTTAGTCACAAAATAAAAATATTTTCAGAGTAATGTATTACAAAAATGTAGTAATTAGTGGACTCTAATCTAATCTGGAGTTGCAGTAGCTTCAATGATCAAAAAGATTTAGTAATCATAGAGTGACTCATTCAAACTTTAAACTCTCTTATTTAAAGCGAGGTTAGTATAAGCAAGATATTATATAGTTTTATTGTACAGCATAAACAATAGACTCAGACCAGTGTTTTGTAGCTCTACAAACTTGGATTACTTACAACTATGCTCTATTCTTCTCATATAGTTGAAAAAATTCTTAAAGCAAAAATATTGAAACATAGCCAGTGTGAATACTTTGAAAAATACAGAACAAAAAACACATAGGTATAACTACCTATTTCAGTAGAGTTCATTGGATTTTAAGTACTAGTCTTCATTCCCCTAAACTGATCCAAGTTTAGGGATGCTTGCCTCTAAATTTTAACCTGCTAATAAAATATTACAAATTCTTACACAGTTTATTAATGAAACAAACAGAAAACACAGCTTTTCCCTGCTCATAGCACTTTATTTCCTGAGCAATAATTCTATGATTTTATTTTGCAAAATACATTTCTGGTAAGCATTACACTTCCTGGCCTTCCGAGCGAGATACATCATGTTACCTGCCTAATGTCCAGAGCATGCAAGGTGCTGCAAGACAGCATCAGCTTGCAGGGCACACACACACACAAAAAAAGTGAGAGAGGTAGTTTCTGCACAAATTACATTCTCTTGAAAGGAGGGTAGCTAGAAAAAGGAATTATGCCCAGACTTTTCTGCAAGGGAAAGCAGCAAACTCTTTTACCAACCTAGTCTGGCAAGTCTGCTGGTGGTTACCCACGCTGCTAAATAAGGATAATCTGGATGCAAAGGCTTCTGATTTGGCTCTGCGAAGAATTATCCAGTCAGTGAGGTTTGTTAGCTCAAAAACAAAAATTCATGAATGCAAGAGTCCTTTCTCCAGGGTGAGCTGAGCTATGCAAACAGTGTAGGTACACCTAAGTTGGAAAAGTCAGAACTAACATGCTCTACGAGACAGACCTCAAACGGCTGCACGTAGACACAGTTCAGGCCTTCCTGCACGGCTGTTGCTGGAAATGCAAGAAAAGCACAGAAACACCTGAATGTCAAGAGGGAATGAGACCAGATCTGACATTACTACTGTTAAGCTGAAAGCAGTAAGCCTTTCAGGATCAGGTCGTTTCCTGCAGAATTACTCAGATACCACTGCACTATAGCTCACTGAACTCCCAGCACTTCGGGTTCATGGAAAGCTTGTTAGGTCTGATCAGCATGGTGCGAATTTATGGAGCTAGTACAAGATCTGGAGGTGCAGCCATGTAAAACTAAAGGCGGTGCAGAAACATCTCTACAGCTCACCAGAGGGCAAGATATAGCAGTCTAGGCTGGCTGGCTCCATACCAAGTGTATTTTGCACTGCACTTCTAGCTACGCATATTACTATTCTCGCCATACTATGTATACCAGACTTCCACCGTCTTGGGTGTCAGATGTAAGTAACGTGAAATCCCAGTTTCCCTGTCAGTCCAAAGCAAAGACATTGAAGACACCTTCCAGCAGCAAAAAAAATCCTATCTCATTTCAAATTATGAAATAAAGAAGATAGTGCCCTTACATTTGTTACTTTATCAAACAGCTCAAGGGAACGCACTCTAGTTTTCTGTATTTGAAAGTTAAAAACCTTGAGTGTTCCAACTTGATCATTCACAATACACGGTGCTAAAGCTCCCTCTGCTGTTTGCATAAGCAGTAAAGTTTTATACTTCAATATATTCATCACACAAAGATAGATGTGAGACATGCAGATACCAGCCACAATTAAAAACCAATCAGGTAAAGAAGTCTGTCCAGAAAATTTAAGATCCTGGAGAGACAGAAAAAAACCAGCATAAAGTAAAAGAAAAAAAACCTATAAATCTCTTTTAGCACAAAACTGAACCTTTACATCCAATGAAGAAGTCACATTCAGAATTAAGGCAAAATGTTCTAACATTAATGCCAGCATGATCAATTATAAATATTTTTAGTTTCTTCTTAAATACGCTGATGCACTACTTAATATGTAAACATACAAGGCAAAAAACCCCCAACTAGCCATAGTTTTATCTTTATACACTATCTTAAAGTTATTTACACAGTACTACTCTATCCAGCTCAGCATACGCACTCACAGCCTTAAAACTCAGCAGATCACCAGATGCTCTGCAAGAAGGTGGCCACAACATGTATTCAAAATACCTTTTCTATATTAAAGTGGAGTTTTAGTTTTAAAAAAACTGTAACATGATTTTTTTCTTCTTTTTAAACCAATATTAAAGATCAGTATGCTTCTAATCTGGAAATAAATTTGGGGGGGGGGGAGGGGGGTGTGAGTTTTTAACAGAGGTTTTAATCAAGCCATATGTACTTCCAAGTAAGAGTTACTAGAAAATTAACATATAAAAATTAATAACCTAGAAGTGTTTTTAGCATGAAACACAAATTTGAGAACCACCTCTATCATGTCTAAATTATTAAAAGATCTGTTCTACAATGCTAAGAGTCAATAAAATGATGAAACTGCAGCACTTGAAAGTATGCTTTATATTTTACTAAAGAAACAGAAATGTTTATTTTCAGGTGACTATTTCTTAAACAGTTTGCCAAACATTTATGGTATTCAAAAATAATAACTTTTAGATAAAGCTCATACCTGTACCATGGATAAATAAAGTTTTCCAGCACCAACTCAAGCACCTGTGCAGAACAAAGACAACCACATTACAAAATAAACAATTTACCGTACAAACACAAACACCTTCCAAAACTCAGAGAGCATCATTCATACATCATAACACTTTAATGTCCAAATAAGTACGTTGCGATCCAACTGTGAGATCAATCATTTTGCACAATAATCAGTACTTTGGGCAAATAGCAACAAAGTGATGGCTTCATCACATATCAATGTGAACTGGCTGCCACTAGTACATCAACAATGTGAAGCACAGTGGCATGGCCACTCTGGAGGTGAACACTATGAAAAATGTAATCGTACCTCAAACAGCCCTACCCTAATTTTTCAGGTCAGTCCCTGTTCTTTTCTGATGTAGCGTGGAGTCTCCCAGACGCACAGCTACCCATCCCTAGACTTACACCTCCATCCCTTTTCATCCAAACCTCCACCTCTTCCACCTCTCCCCCACCCTCCAAGTGGAACAGTTGATCCTGTATGCTCACCACTCAGAAAGCAGGCAAAAGAAGAATCCTAAGAAGGAATTTCTAAAGCCATTCTCCTTTCCCCACATCCCTATGGCCCAGCCATCTCCTGAAGCCCCAACCAGAGCACTTCCCAAAATTCTTGTCCTACATGTGTCCTCACGCCCTTCCCTCTCCTGTTCCTAGCCCCTGTATATCCCACCTACATGGGTCTCTGTGGGAGAATCTTCTCAACCCTTTCCATCAAACCTGTTCCTCACAGGCAAGCCCATGGTTGCCTTTTCCATGCCAGAAAACCTGGATTAATCAGGAAAAACCAGTGCTGTTGCAGCCATGTTACAGGCATGCCATGGTTCAACTTGGCTTTCAACGCCACAGCAGGATGGGATGTCACCTCTGACAGTCCCATTCAGTCAGTGGGCTGCCACCACCATATCCATAAGGTGTACTGCTAGCCAGACTGCAGCTTTGGCACCTCTCCTTACACCTACACAAAATTTTCAAGTGACTGCTACAGTCCTTGCACCATGATTAGCAAAAAGAAAACTTCTGAAGGGAAGGGGAAACGTCAGACAGTGCCAGGAAAAAGAGACATGAGGAAGGAGAAGGAAGGATGACATTTTCGTGAGATTTCTCTTCCTTCACTATAACCCCAAGATACACTCTGCACTACCCTCTCCTGTTGCAGCGTATCCCTCAGTTGGAATCACTGCTTTAGAGATCAGTTTGTACTCAGCAGCATCAATGCTGATCAGGGTAGTAAGAGAGAATACATGTGTTGCTATGTGAGGCTGCTGTGCCACATTCTATAGAAGGAAATGTTTTGCAAAAGAAGCCACTATATTCAAAGAAAAATGTAAAATCTGCTTGAAAGGAAAGCTGAATATAACAGCTGATATACAAGCGTAATTTATGAGAATAAGTATTACTCCTCTTGTAAGATTTGCTGCTTCAGTCATTCACATTGTATGCACTGCAAAATTCAAGACTTGCTAAATTTATACTCTCTTTAGGGCAGTACATGCCTCTGCTCTACTCATGATACTCATATAAGCACACTCAGTAAAATGCACACCACAGCCTTTTTAATTCCTCTCAACTCTTTAGACTTGAGCAGCTGATGAATACTCTTTTTCTGTCTTCACTACCAAGAATATCGCCTACTCAAATTTGATAAGATACTCTTTTGCAATTGTTTGACTTCAGTGATTTTCCTCCCTTTGTTTTAAAGGGTGAAGGAGAAATTTTGTTCCTTCACCCTCTCTCTGAGGGGAAGAGGGATCTTTTCCACTTTGGGATAACTTTAGATGTCTGTGTTGTGGACCATCGTATGGTCATCAGTGTCTTTCTCTTACCCCTACATGCTGTAGCAGGAATAGATCTTGACATTGCAATATGATCATGTGTTGGTGATGGATGAGTAAGCTAAATGTCGTCATCGTCATCCCTGCAAAATTTCTTATTTCCATTAAAAGCAGGGTGGAAGGGTGGGGGGAGATGACAACAGATGCTTTACCTCCCAGGCCAGAAGAGATCAAGAAAGCCCAGAGAATCTTCTTTGGAATTTAATCTTCAGACAACAGGAGGGAGATCACATCCCCAGCTCCAGTCAGCAAACACAGACCTTTGAGTTTGCAAAGAGCAACTCATTGGCCTTAAGAGCAATAGATCAGACTACTCAAAACAATTTCCCTGAGGCCTTCCATAGCACTGCCAGTATTTAAACAACCAATGTACTCCACAGAAATCTCTGTCTAGCAGGTATTGCATATTTTTGTTCATGCAGAGTTTCTAACAAAACAAACCTCTTTCAGGGTTCAAACCACAGACTCTTTCCAAAAAGTGTCTTTCAAAAGCAAAGGCCAGCAGAAAAATCCATACTGTGAATCCATCTGTTAAAGGATCCTCTTTCTTCCTCCCTCCACTTTTGCTATGCGCCTCCCCATCAAGAGCAATTACAGCAGACTGGCTTGTGCTTGGAGTGGAAAATGTACTCGGATAGCCTTCAAGCACAAGACAGTGTACTCAAAGGGAGTACAATGTACTCCTCTTGAAAGAGCTTTCTTTATCCATGACCACTACTTTGGAACTGAAAGCCTGTCCATCAGGCACGTGTGACTGAAATTTCAGTTCATCATATGCTAACATAACTTGTTGGCACACTCTTCACCTACAGTCCAGAGCCTTCTAAAGCTGCTAGAATTGTTTCCAACAGTGAGAGATCTCATTCTTACTGCTAGATAAGCCAAATATGCATGGTTATGAGAATCATCTTCCTGTGGTTATTAAATCAGCAAGGAAAGATGCAAGACCTGATGACACATCCCACACTGGGTAAGGTGTCCTTGAGATTCATCCCATGTTTGTAGTAACTGACTTCCACTTGAACCGCTTCACAGACTTGCCAGCGTTTCTCTTGTTATGTACCACTTCCACACGGTAAGGGCTTTATGGTAATGCTTCTACAGGACAATGCCACTAGCCACAGACCTAGAGGCAGCATGCACAGACAGACAACTAACTCAAAATACACTTGAAGTCCACACACCGCTGGTGCCGATATCAGAGATCAAGACACATTCCACTAGAACGCAAGTTCTCTATACGGCCTTAATAAAAAATACCTTGATCGTAGACACACAGCAAGCAGTCCCTTATCTGCACACTTAGTAAACACATGGCATGGCAGAGGCAGTTATGTATGATGCTGCCTTGCACCGAGGCGCTGTACTGAAGCTAAGAGAGCGCTACAGCATGAAATCATCCATACTGCAAAATACAAGCACTCAAGGAATAATAGGCAATTGTCTGCCAGTAACTGGAGTTCAAGGCATACAGTCCGTGCAGTTTTCTCATGAACCCTATGAGCCCTGAGACTGTATCAGTGTGATTAGGTAAGTCAGGAAAAAACCTGTCACATCACCCACTGCACTTTCATAAAGCACTAGGAAAGCAAGACGTGTACCCACTCCCATTCTAGCAACACCAACAATATTACTTAAGCTCAATTGCTCACGCTACACACACATGCCAACAGAGTAGATACTACATCTCAAAGAACGACAGCTAATGATAAGCTATTTCCTTTTCTGTAAGGTATTATTCTCTGGTTTTAAATGCAAATGAGTCATTTCATTTAAAGCCTACCTATTTTTCAAGCACTTTGCAAAATGACTGATTCTACTACGTGTGAGCAGTTTTGAACTGGAAAGAGATTACAAGTGTAAAACCAAATGCAGCAGGTAGCAATATAAGCAGCAGCTGAAGAAAAAAAAACAAAGAGAAATTATATTCTAGCATGCACTGCAACACTACAGGCTAGTCAGTTTACTGCTGCTGAGACAAGCTTTCTGTGGATTGCCATAGAACAGACCCCAGTTGTCAAGATGAGGAACTGTAGAGCTGAGTGGAGGTCAGAACTACCAGGCCAAATTAGATTGGAAAGGAGCAAGGATTTAATAAGTAAACCACAAAGACAATTTGAAAAGTCTTAAAAGACAGTTCAACTACATAGCTGAGACCACTTCCTGAGGGTAGAACAAGCAATTCGCAATAAGAAAGCATGCAGGCCACTGGGGTGCTACAAGCGATCAGGACTGTCAAGCAGCATGTTCAGACAACTGATTTCTGGTCATGCATTTGTCCATTTCTCACTTTTAGGAAAAAGAAAAAAAGAGAGATAAAAATCTGTTCTTGTAATCAAGTCAAGAACCTGAGAACTTATGAATAAAGAAAAATTTACGAGATCAACAGACAGCATCTTGATCCACTAAAGCATTTCTTTCATGACGCTGATCAAGAGTAGCTGAACAGCTTTCCACAGATTTGACTTGCAACTGTCCCTCAAACAGAAAAAATGGAATTGCAGGGAAAGACCTGAGTTCGTGAACTGAATAATAGAATCAAATTCTCCTTTATACAATCTGTAACACCTGAAATTATATACAACTTAAAACCAAACAACAGATATCACATCCTAGTTCAAAAAGAAAGAAAACATTGGGTAAACCAACATACAGCAGAATGAATTGGAAAACAGAAACAAAATTTTATTTAGGTCACTGCACTATTTTTGCACGGGATACAGCCCAAGCTATCAAATATTGATAGATGCATGGTTGAGGCAGTTTGGAGTTCAACTATAATAATAAACATAAATGAAGGGGGAAGGAAAGTCCAAGCACAGATTTTTCTTGTTCTTCTAAACCATGTACAGCATCCAGATAAACAAAACAAAGCTGCAAAAAATTAAGAATCTGTGAAGTGAGACAAACTGTCATCACAGTCCAAGAGAGAAAAATCCATACTTGTGAGACAAACTTGGATTTCTTCTTATTCGAGTGTGTATTAAATTATTCTGTAGACACTTGAAAACACAAGCTTAAGGACTACGCAACTGATTCAAATTAGAAACATTTGGAAATGAGGATGTTGCCAAAATTCTTCAACCTGCAAAGGAAGAACTAGAAAAATTAATCCAGAATAAAAAAAATCCCAGAATTATTCCAAGTATTTGAAGAATCTGCTTTTCAGAAGCAGGCTGCACTCCACGCTCTTTTGGAATCTCATTAATCTTATTTCGGTTCTCATTGTATCAGCTTCCCTCTAATGTATGACTAACCCACAAAAGAAAGTAAGAGCAGTCTTGCCTTCCAACCCTAAGCAGGCTATCCAATTCCAGGAATGCATTACATGCTGCATCCCCAGAGCAGATGATCAAGAGGAATATGGCATGGGCAGAACCCCTGCTACCCTTTTGACCAGTACTGAAGAGTTGCAATGGGGAATGATGCAATGAAATTCCTCATTCCCAATAGTATCCTACACAGGTGAAAACAGTGGCTCGAACAGACTGCTTGTTTGGGTCCATCAAAGATGATTACCCTGGCTCACTGCCCCAGGAGGGCACAGAACTCAGGTCTGGCACTTCCCTCTAGTTAAATACTCAAAGAAAAGAAAGGAATAAGGAAGACAGCATATCACAGAATCATAGAATCACTAAGGTTGGAAAGGACCTTCAAGATCATAAAGTCCAACCATTAATCCAGCACCACCATGTCCCCTAAACCATGTCCTGAAGCGCCACATCCACACGCTTTTTGAACACTTCCAGAGATGGCGACTCCACTACCTCCCTGGGCAGCCTGTTCCAATGCCTGACCACCCTCTCAATGAAGAAATTTTTCCTAATATCCAGTCTAAACCTCCCCTGGTGCAACTTGAGGCCATTTCCTCTCATCCCATCGCTAGTTACTTGGGAGAAGAGACCAACACCCACCTCACCACAACACCCTTTCAGGTAGTTGTAGGGAGTGATAAGGTCTCCCCTCAGCCTCCTCTTCTCCAGACTGAACAACCCCAGTTCCCTCAGCCGCTCCTCATAAGACTTGTGCTCCAGCCTCCTCACCAGCTTCGTTGCCCTTCTCTGGACACGCTCCAGCACCTCAGCATTCTTCTTGTAGTGAGGGGCCCAAAACTGATATGCATAGATATACAAAAGACAGGTCTATACTGCTAAATAAAGCAGGGCCAGGAACATGTCACTGAAGTAAAAAGAAACAGCAAAGAAAAGCCCACACCACTTTGGTAAAAGCAGAACTACAGCAACAGCAAGCAAATACAAAATGCCAATGTGTGGAAACATCTAAGATCAGTCTTAGAAGATAACTATGGTATCTACTTGCGTCTCTTATGAATAACATACTACAAGGACCTTTTTTAGCATTAAATTCCTTCTGAAGTTACACTGGAAAACTTCCAGTTCTTCAGCATTTACTACATCCTTTGGTAAATTGTCACAGCTATTTGCTACCCAAAATTCTAAAAATATTACATGCATAGAAGCATTTATTTTACATCCCATTATTAAAACAAGACGCTTAAAATATAAGCTTATTGAAATAATATTCAGCAATACTATTATTTTAATACATTTGAGACCAAACTTATTAGAAAAAATGAATAAAGTAATTTTAAAACAATAAATGTTTGTTTCTGAAATTGCAGAGAAAGTCATTACATTAAACCAAAAGAAGTCAACAGGTTGCTATCTCTGTTTTTTTAAAAGCATTCCTAAACTGTCCATCCCTCCCTTCTCTCAAGTTTTTCATTCTTTTACTACTCTTGCTGAGGGCCATGCCCGGGACACCATTATGCACAGCTGAATTAAAGTGTTAGCTTACACCACAACTGCACACAGTTTTGACTTCATACACCATGTTGTTAAATTGCAAGAGCTGACGTGCAATAACCTCCTCACTTGTGAGATGCCAGTTGTTCTTCCTCCTACCACAGAACTCTGGAATTCTGAATAAATGGAGATTACGCTAGGTAAGTGTTTGTGTGTTTTCCTAGCTTTGAAAAAGGACAAAAGATTTTATCAATTACCAAGGAAAAAAGCAAACCCAAAGAAACACAGCTCTTTAGATAGCTCTTCTCTTTCTAAAGAGAAGAGAGAAAAACAAAATTTCTGATTTGCAGTCTTATTAAAAACAGGTATTCATGCTATTCATTTAATAAATCCACTGATTTATTTTTCTAGACAGATTTTGTTACAGCTGTGTCTGATGATTTTAAATAGCTAGCATCACACCATCTTTATTACAGAAATTTTATAGGTGGAGCAAATCACCTCTTAACTTCCACTTGAACAAACTAAGCAGGCACAAATCCATAACTTTTCGAGAATCGGACATATTTTTCAGTCACTTAGTTACAACTGTCCTTTCCTATATGCTTCCCAATTTACATATATGTTTCTTCTATGTTCTAGGCACACCACTACAGGAACAATCACACCTGTGTCAACGAGTAGGCCTCTCTGCTCCCAGCATATCTTCTTTTGATTTGACTTTTACAGGAACGAGTTAGCACACGTGGGATGTACATCTGAACTATCTACTGAACCAGCAGTAATAGGTCGAAGAGATATGCAATAAAAACTTCATTAATTTCAAGGTACTAAAGAGATGAAGCAGCAGTTACCTCTGAGAGTGATGCATCAACCTTGGAAGGCACTTTCAGATCCAGCCATGGCTGATAGTTTTCCAAAAGCAAAGCAGGTCTGTAGGAGAGCATGGAAAAGTTGATATAATAATATTTAATTACAAGTTTCCTAGTACTATGTGCAAAATTTAAGCAACACTAAGCTTACTGGCACCACGTATTTAATTTACCTGTGCCTCTTGCATTTGACCTTGCCACATACAGCACAACTGTGACCGTGGGGAAATAGCTCCGGCAATTCTAATTGCTAAGAGAAGATATTTAGACAAGTTTACATTCTTCAAAATGATAAAGCTCTTAATATACTGCTACATTTGTGAGTTTCTTTTTAGACTACACAGAGAACTGAACAGCATAAGGACAAAGTTGTTCTCCCAGCAGGAAAACATGATAGCATGGCATGGTACGAGCAGCAACTGAAGCAAACAGAAAAATTGCTTCCACTAAAACAAAGTTTGAGGAGACAGGTACTCTTCCACGTCTCCAATCATCTCCCCATACATCAGTTGGTGTAATAACAGAGCAGCTGGTTCCTCTACAGAACCCACCTTACTCATAGCCTTGAACTACTATAATTGTAACATTTTTAGTCCTGTGAAATTCTGCATTAAACCATTTTAAGTTAGAAAGCAGCAGTTTCCTTTGGGAATGTTTTTTTTTTCTTTGAATTTCAGTACCACTTAAAGCAGTTTGACTACAATCAGCAAAGATGACTTAGCACTGGCTTGCCAAAGGAAGAGCATCTTTACAAAAGGAGGAGCCTGAATAAAAGAAAATACAACTACATAATTTCTCACCTACTTGCTACATGAATGCCAAAAGTGAAAAGCGAGCAAAGTAGAAAATAACATCTGCAAACACTCCCAATAAGCAGCCTCACAGCCATAGATCTGATGGGACTATGCACAAATACATGAAGAACTTAAAGTCTTAATGATCACGTATTTGCTACAAAACATTCATCAGTCGGCAGATACAAACTGTATTGATGTGCAGTATTTCCAGAAGCCGACAGAATTACAGAAGACTTGCTACCCAATATCAATTCTTACCCAATTTAAAGAAAGCACAAGAGCGTTAACAAACATATTTACCTTGGGTTTATATTTTATTGTAAAAAGAATATTAGGCAAGAGGGAATCCGGTCCTAACGAACAGTAGAAGGTGAAGACACCAGCCACGAATGACCAGAAGATCATTAAAATGTGAAGATACCTTATAAACAAACAGGAAGGAAATGTGACTGCATGACACAGTACCAGTGCTACGCCGGGCCGGGCCGGGCCCGGCTCCCCCGCCCCGCCCCAGCCCTCCCGGCTGGGCCGGGTTACCGGTTGAGGAGGAGGGTGGCGGCGCCCAGCCCCAGGAGGAGGCAGCAGAAGAGCGGGTACTGCCGGCAGGTCTCCCGCAGCACCTCAGCACCCCGGGCCCGCTGCCGCAGCCGCTGCCCAGCCACCCGCACCCAGCCCATAGCCGCCACTGCCCCGCGCCGGGCCGGCTCAGCAACCGGGGCAGTGAAGAGACCGGGCCGCGCCGCTTCCGGTCCCGGCGGGCACGTGACGGCGGGCACGTGACGGCAGCGCTGACGTCACGGGGGCCGGCGGCCGCCATGTTGTCGGAGGGAGGGGGCGGCCCGACGTGGCGGCGGAGGTGGGTGAGCGCCCCGGCCCCGCGGGGCTGGGAGCGCGGTGCGGCTGCCGGGCCGGGCGCTCCGGCCCCTCCTCTGCCCCCGCCCCGGCGCCGCAGCTCGGAGGCGGGGATCGCGTTCCGCCCGCCCGCGGCAGCGCTGAAGCGGCCGGGCCGGAGCGGAGCGGGGAGCAGCGGCCCTGGGCGGCGAGCGCGGCGAGCGTCAGCCCCGCTGAAGCGGCAGCGCCCATAGGCCTGCGGGAGACTCAGCCTTGCTGCGGTGGGGGGGAAAGCGGCGGCGGGGAGGGAGGGAGGGAGGGAGGGAGGGAGGGAAGGGGGGGCGGTGGGGGGCCTGGACGCCGCAGCGCCCCGGGGCATGGCGATCACTGGCGGAGAGAAGCGGCGGCAAGGCCGGCCGAGGGGAGAGGGGGGGCGAAGGAGGACCGAGCTCCCAAGCCGCGTCGGATCGTGGAGGAGCAGCCGGCTCCCAGAGAAGATCCTGCCGGCAGCCCTCCGGTGAGGCGCTCGGGTGGCATGTGTGACGAGCTCTGCTGTGTAACATACTGTGCTGAAGTACTGTAAATAGAAGATCTCCGATGACAGAAGGCTTACCTAGTTATAAATACTTAGGTTCTGGACAGCAGGGGCTCCCAAGCACCGAGCAGCCAGAAACTGCTACGTCTGATTAAATGCTCTATATTTAGATGATGACCGAACTAAATCATTTAGTGATTGGGACACTAAAACCATATGAACATCTCTAACAACTTCAGAATTGCTTGTAAGGAAAAGCAACAGGGTAGGAAATGTAACAGAACCCTCTAAGTATACAAGGTTAAGATATGGAAAAGATACTAATTCTGGAGTGCAGTTTATTGCTAGTGAGAACAATTTAAAACCTGCTTCACATAAATAACTGCCTTCAGCTACAGCATAAGTCACAAGCTTTCAGATTGCTTGAATGCTTTCAGCACGTCTGTAGATACTCAGTCTATGACACTACTGGTTATGGGAAGACTAGTTCAAGGGACAAAATAGAAGTGCTTAAACAACTTCCCCTAGGAAATTTTACTGATAGAGGGGCTTCTGAGTGGCAAATACTAAAAGGAACTGCTCAAGGAGAAACACCTCCTTTTATTTTTTAGTTGTTTTGAGAAGTTGCTGTTGCTTTTTATATTCATTGCCCTAGCCCCACAACAGGCAATATCAATATGAAATACTGAATATGTTCAGAAGAGTCATGTTTACAAATCTTCAATGCTGTTAAGGAAAAATCCGAATTTAGAAGGTGAGTCAATATCTGGAAATTTAAGGCTGAAAATAGCTTTCAGAGTTTTTCTCAGATGTTTTTCATTTTATGCAACACTTCCCTTGACCTATAGAGCAGGTGAAATGCTGCAGTTTGACTTCAGTATGTTGACCTTTCTCAGAGAGCTTGGCAAAAGCCCAGGATCAGCTTGAATTTCTTTAAGAGCATCTGCACAGTATTATTTCATGTCAGTCAACATGTTTTCTATTAGAAAAAAACAACAAATAAGGTGCATACACACAGCAAATCTCTGTACGGTCTATTCAGAGGAAATACATTCCTCAGAAGATGTGGTTTTTTACTGCCTGCTTAGTTTATCCTCGGCTTTACTGCCTGTGGTTTTTAGTAATTTACTTTGCAATGGTTTTAGTAAGGAAAAACTTCTAAAAATCTGTAATTCCTAAAATATTTCATAAAAGATCTCGCCACATCATGTATCTAATGTAGGAAGGGCATTGCACACCAAACCAGCAGGAACAGAAATTAAACTTGCACTTCCATTTGCTCTCTGCTCTAGGGAAAGTTTCTTTAATTTGTAGCTGCGTTGTTCAGGGTTGTGTTTAGTGTAAATTTAGTGTAAAATTGACACATTCACATTTGGCACTAATTGTACCTTATCATCTGAGAACCTGTGTGATTTCCTTCAACTCAGACTTTAGGTCTGCTGGGCAGACGCTTACAGCAACCTGCTTTATCCCATCCTGCTCTGCTAGAGACAGCAGTGCTAGCATTGCGCATCTGTAACCCTTGCCCCTGTGACTACTCGGGTTGTTCTGCTACACTGAAAGATGTAGCGAAGGTTTGTTTTCCAACAAAATAAAGTATGGAAGAACAAAAGTGAGATATTAACAACACGAAGCTTTTCAAAAGTCTCTTGATTTTATGTGAGAAAGAAGAACATCATCTATTCCCAGCAATAGCAAGTCTTTCTCTCTTCACGTAAGTTCCTAGGAAGATTCTCTGGTTAACTGGAGAACTGAAGGGCAAAACATCCATCTGGAGAAGGGCTCTGAAGCAACATGGCCAGGACTGGGTTATTCTGGAAAGCTAGATTTTATTTTAGTATTTAAAATGTAGAAGGATCTTTCACTGGTCATTCAAGTTTTGTTACAGAGTCAGTTTGTTTTTTTTTTAATAGCAACAGAAGAATGCATATTCTAGCATTTAAAACATACATTAGTGTAGATTTTTCAACATAAGTTAAAATAGAAAACTACATCTATTGGCTGAATAATATCAGTTATGAGGCTGAGATTCTATTTCCAAAGTGCCTTTTTTTAATCTTAAAGAAAAACTTGCTTGTTTTTATAAACCAGGCAGTGAACCATAATACACAATTCTCACTAGCTGATTTCATTTAATTTACTCTGCAAGTCTGGTTAAAAAAAAAGTCAGTCTATAATAGCTCATTTTCAAAGCATTATATATTTATCTTTCTCAAGGATGCAGTTGTCCAGGCTAACTTACATATTGTAATCCTTCATATTTACCCAACAAGGAGTTAATTTACTTTTAGAAATTATTCCCTACAAGTCCCCGATTATTTTTGTGGGCCCTTCCCAGAGGTTTAAATTGAAGGCTTTGTATTAACCTGTAACTTCAGCCATTTACCAGAAAACATTAAAGAAAGTTCATTTAAAATATCTAGCAAATAGCTAAGCTTAAATAAAAAAAGTGAAACTGAAGTTGGTGACACAGATCCGAAGCCAATTAAGTATTAGTAGGCACTTTAGACTTAAGTTCAGAACTTAAAGCACATCCATCACCAGTTACTGGTTTCAGTCTGTGAGTTCAGATTAATTCAGTTGTATGCAAAAAACGTAAGGTGAAAATCGACATTTAGTAGTGCTTCTTGGCAATTCTGTATTGAAGGAACATTCAAACTTTGGGGGAAGAGTAGCAGCTAACCATTTGATTCTTATTTCTGGTTTGATTTGGGTCAGATGACAATTATCAACACTTAGGTAAAATTAACTTTAACTGTTATAAATAGTCACATTCATTTGTCTGCTAATGGGTTAATAATGGGTCAGATTTGGGACCATTTTTGACCAGATTTGGGGCATTTGGAAGTCAGCTCCCTGCACCACCCACACAGGCCCCTGCTTGCCAGCTGTAGGGGAACATGTGTGGCCAGTGGCTGGTGCAGGTTCTTAAATTTGCTTCCTCATCTGCCATGTTATGGACTGTACATTAACCCTCAGTATTATAAGATTAAAGCAAACCAGATGAGGAAATGATAACCTGGGGCAAAAAGTGCCTGCTGGATACAGTGACAGGGGCTTTGGATTCCCAGATAAAATCCCACACAAGTTGTCTTCTAGAAGAATAGGGGAGCTCAGCTGCTCCAGAAGAGCAAGGAACAAAACGGTAGGTAGAAGGGAGAAATTGTTTACAAAAAGATGGGTGACATACTTCTCAAAAGATTGGATTACACTGGATATTAGGAGACATTTCTTCACCGAAATGGTTATCAAGCATTGGAACAGGCTGCCCAAGGAAGTAGTTGAGTCACCGTCCCTGGAGGTATTTAAAAGACATGGTTTAGTGGTGGACTTGGTGGAGTTTGGTTTACAACTGGACTGAATGATCTTAAAGATCTTTTCCAACCTAAATGATTCTATGTTTCTAAAAGATCACTGGTCTCCACAATTCCAAGGGGATGAATTGCCAACTGACATTACACAGATTTTGAAACTTTTTTGTTTGTTTAGAAACAGATTCAGCAGGCAATTGAAGTTGAAGGGGAGGGACTAAGGGGTTTCAATTATAACAGGCCTCCCAAAAGTTTGGGAGTTTTTGTGTTGGGTTTTTTTTTGTTGGTTTGTTTTGTGGGGTTTTTTTGGTGTTTGTATTTTACAGTCTCTTTAAAAAAAAAATGTAATTAGAAGACCTGAAAATACCTACATCAGGCTGTGTTTAGGACTGAAGCCACAAAGTCACTGACTGGCTCCAGGTAGCATAAAGACTTGCAAAGGAAAAAAGGCAAGGAGACTGTTCTGGGAAGGAAATTCAAGTAAAAGAACCCACTGCAAGTGAGACAGTTTCCAGAGGGTCGGTTTAGTATGCCCAACAGGAACCATGCTGGGCAAACCAAAGAGGTGCTGAGGAGTGCTGAATGTCTAGAATTTCACTGGGACAAACAAGGTCCATTTAGGAAAATGTACCAGTGGGAAGAAGAAAAAAAAAGGCAATGTGCTAGAGGCAGTTTTGCCTTGAGGAACTTGTAACTCTCAAGGAGAAATAAGGGTCAGAGCAACACTGGTGTATACATACAGAGCTTTTCTTCAAATTGTTTATGTGAAAAGGATTTTTCTGAATATATTCATTTACAGACTAGATACTGGAGAGAAAGTAGATATTAGAAATTAAAATAACTTGTCCTGTTGTAAAGTACAGTTTATGGGACATTAAAGGAGCAGGATACAGAACAGAAAGCTGCCAGATGTAGAAGATGACTATAGACAATAAGAAAGAGGCCTGCAAAACTGAGGGGAAAAAAACCCAAGAAAACAGAAAAAACACCATTAAGGAGTATGCATAAAGAGAGGCACTAGACCTATACAGGAGACACTGAAAAAAAATGCTTAAAAGAAATTACTATTAGGATTGTGGCAACATTGGCAAAGGCAAAATCTATGGAAATTTTATATGAGTTCTCCTGAGCAAAAGATAACCTCTTAATCTAGTGTTAAGTGAGGCAGCTGAATTGGGGGGGGGGGGGGGGTGTGGAAAGATCTGGAAAATATAATTCCTTACAAAAAAACTAAGCTGATCAGGGAGGAATGGGGAAAAAAAGGTAGCTGGGTGTTAATAATTTGTAAGAAAAAACTTGTGAAAGTAAGGAGCTGTACCAATACAAATAGTTAAAACAGTGCCAGCGCACAGTTAAGAGCTCAGTCTAAATGAAAATGAAGCCGTTTACTTACTATGGGGATAAAGAAAACCCTGCCCCAGATACACACTTTGTGAAAATAGTTGTGTCAGGTCCTGAAGGAAATTTCTGCTGACCAACTTTGAGTTGGGTCAGTGGGGGAGATTTTCAAGTAAGGAGTTTGAGGAGGAAGTTGAGCCATGTTCCCTTGATTCAGCTGGATGTGTCAAGAAACCCCTTGGTAAGATGACATGTGTTTCTGTTAAAACATTGCCAAGTGTTGCAGCACCTATGCCTCATAACTATGATGAGACCAGGAGAATTTAAAGCTAGTGAAAGTTTTTCATCATAGATACTTCATGGATTTGTAGAACAGCTGTATTGGATCAGCAAAGGTTCAACTAGGTGAGCATCCTGTTTGTGATGATGGCCATCAGGGAATACATACCTAGGAAACGGTTGTAAAAGCACAGCAATAATATAGTAATGCTTTCTCGGAATGTTTTTTTTTTTTACTCGGATTTGCAATCTTGGGGCTATCCCGAGAAAGAATTTATTTTCCTAAGTTTCAAGTTGCTTTCTGAACAGCCATGAACATCCACAAAGTCATACAGCAAGTAGTTCCACCACTTATTTATGCTTGTGTAAAGATACAGCTCTCCAAACGTTCGTGTGTTTTGTTTAGTATTTTATAAAAAGAGATGGTGAAAAATCATTCCCTACTCAGCACAATTGCTGCTTATCACTGTATCAAAATACTCTGGCCACCTGAGCAAACTGTCTTTTCCAAAATGAAGATTCCCATTCCAGTGAATTGTTCCTCACATGAGAGCACTTTTGTACTTTTTATCATCTTTGTCACTCTTCCTATCCTTTTCCAATTTTATTATCTCCTCTGTTTTGTAGTGCTGGCATAGGGACAGGCTACAACAGGGGGAACAAAACTGTTCAACAAAATAGCATTCAAAATTATTATTACTAGAACTAGTACCTTCTTAAAATTGTTCCTTAACTATTTTTTTGCCCCATTTTAGTGTATTTTAACATTTTAGCCTATGAGGATTTATCTTTTTTCCTCATTTGGACCTAACTCTAGTTTTCGACGGATTCTTTTTTTCCATTTTGGGAGCAAGACAGTGAAAAACAATTCCCGACCTAGTCTTCACATACTCGGGAAGTTCTAATCAACACGTGAACTTGTCAAAAGTGGGAAAAATTATAACTAAAGGTTGCTGTTTAAGCTAGCTTGTATCAGAGAAAGCATTCTACTGATACTAACATGTCCATTGTGTCTGCCGATAGTGATCATGTAAACCCAGATGCAGCGATGAGAGGTGTCGGGGTTGTGACTGGCGAGCTGGTATCCTGAAGCCCATTCCATTAGCTTCTGTGGATACAGCAGTAGATGCCTTGAGTGGTTTTGTCAGGTCAGAATTCCGTAAGAGATATTTTTAGTTCCAGCAACCAGTTTCTCCAACAACATCAAGTATGTAAAAGCAGCACAGGGCAAGAGTTAAGCAACATTGATTATCACTCTCAAAAAGTTATTTGTGCTTCAGTGAAGTCTTTCATCAAACATTACAGAAGTGTATACATTTCTGTATAACCGGTATATTTATCATTTGTTGGCTGAAGATTTATGGAATGATTTTGCTATTTTTTTCCATTTAAGTGATGTACAGCAAAAAAGGAGGCATTTTCAAAATAGTTGGAGAGAAAATAAAAAAAAATAGGACATAACTGTTGTTTCCCTGGCAAGAATATGGAATACACAACAAAAGCAAATTCTGATTTATGCTAACAGGTAGAATGCACAAAATGATACTATTAGAGAGCCTGAACAGAGGGCTGTTCCTCTTCATACATAAGGATGAGTTTTTAGGTTTTTTGAAAAAACTTTTTGAAGCACACTGGCAGCTTGCCTGTATTACTTACTTTGTGGTATCACTTGAGCACATGAGCACGGGTAAAGCTCCACTACAAAAAGGAATATGACAGTTTTAAATTCTCTCATTAAGAAATGAGTCTCAGTACCCAGCTCTGCAAGGCCAGGCTTCTTCACAGCTCATAGCTGATTACCTTTGTCAGACAGCTGCCCAATTTCCTGAAGATATGCCAAACCACTCACCCCCCTCGCCCCCAGCATGCTGCCATTTTTAATAGAAAAGTGGTGTATTATTATATACCACTTCACCTCTAGCACTGGCATTAATGCTGCTTCTGTCGAAGCAGACAATCCCTTCATGAACCTACTAGCAGACGTACCTTGGCAGGACAGAAAGCCATGGTCTCTCTTCCGGAGCAGCGAAGAACAGTGACTTGCGATTCCTCCAGATGCTCTGCAAATGCAGTCCCTGGTTATGGTGCTCACTTGCCACTTGCACAGTGGTTTTCCCTAAAGCGTCCTTTGGGGAGGGAGAACGCATGCTTAGGCAGGTAGGAGAACTTTGAGCCATTTGGAAAAGGGACAAATTGTGAAATCAAGGAACTAGGCCTATTTGGAAGACTAGTTCCTAATTTCTAATTAGGAAAGCTAATTTCTGCAGAACTCCATTACTTGAAGTTTTGCTTTTTATTTTTCATTTTAAGTAACCAGTGTTCTAGCTAGGAAAAGCACTAGAGCTAGTAAGGTCTGATATTGTATGGGGAACTACTAATATAATTTAAAACTTCCTAAATCAATTTCTGATTTGTGACTGAGTAACTTGCTACTGCATTAGCTACCTGGCTTATCTTTGTTGTTCTACAGAAGTATAAAACAGGTTAAAATGCTAGGCATTAAGTTTTTCCTCTTTCACAGATATGTACATATTTTCAAGTATATACTAATAAAGTGGCATTTTAGTATTAAAATCAGCTTACTGTCTTTGATATCAAACTGTAAAGAATGACATTTTCTTCCCCTTAAGCAGCTGTGACTCTTCCAGTCTTATCTCTAGTTTGGGGTATTCTCTGTAGGTCCAGTTTGTAGTCTTTCGCCCCACAGTAGTTGTAAGTGAAAACTAAGGTTTTTGGAATTTCAACAGATGCACCCAAGACAGCTCATAATGCCACACACAGAACTGGGAAGCCTCAGATAGACCTCAAGCTGGGGTCAGTGCAGTTCAGATGCAAGAGGGAAGAAACATCTTTTTTCTTTTTATCTTGGGAAAGTAGATTTTGCTTCAGAAAACAGCAAAACGGAGAAGGGATTCTCCAATACCACCCAGGTTCTTAGCAGCCCACATATGAGTCTCATAACCATTATTTATCTAGGACAAGTAGTAAGTTCTCCACTGATCATTACCATCCAGCTTGGATGTGGTAAACTGTAGATCAGATTAGATTACTAACCTAATACCATACTGTGGTGTATTGTCTACATACAGTGTGTTTCTGGGATATGTTATAGTCAGGAAACTTGGAATATTGGCCTGCATTCTGAAAAGCCTATGTATCTGGTGTTCTTCTGGACCACAGTGGTGCGGACCAATGCCCAGCTGTGCTCCCCTTTTTCCATTTTCCCCTTCACTTGTTTCTTAGGTCTGGGGAAGTCAAGCTACCTACATGTTAATGATTCGATTCTCTTCTCTTCCCTGAAGGCGAAGGGCAATAGTTAAAATCCAGCAAAAGAAAGGAACAAAACTGAAATCATGGATTATCTGGAAGAGCAGATTTGACAGTAAGGAGACATGGAGTTAGTGCCTTTAGTCCAAGGTGTCTTAGTTCAAAGCTGCTCACCTGAGTTTCACCAAGAACTTAGAACATGCACCAATCTCCACTGGATGCTCACTTCCCATTACTTCTACAGTCAGGAACATTCCATCTCCCATTGAGTCTTCAGAGATGCCGCTCACCTGCAGAGAAAATCACAACTTTTCCCCACTGAAAGCTGTCTATGAAAATAAATGCTTCTGTATATCCCAAGCGCTGATGAACAAGATACAGTCTTACCTGTACTCGATCCTCAACTTTAACTTGGTAATGAGAGACCATCCTGGCAAACTAAAGTTTGGCAAGTGTATTCTACCTTACCACATTCCTTCTTCAGCCGTCTCCTACCTTAGCATCTGATACAGGCTTTTGCATTTGACAGCCTTAGAAGAAAATTTTTTGTTGTATTTTCTCATATTAAGACATGTAAGCTCTAGCCTAGACTTGAGGAAACTGAACACCTTCAGACTAAGTTTAACAACTTTCATACTGGCTCCTAACTCCTCCTCCTCTCTTGAGGTCCTAGATGTGCATTTCCAAGCACACACTGTTCATTGTAAGCACCTTCATTTCCGAGTACATGAAGACCACCTCCAGTGCTCAATACACCTACTTGGGCTACTCACACCACCAGGCCTTTAGTGAACAGTCCTGGCCTGGCCCCAAGAAACAATCAGCCACTTCTCTCCCTCCCCCTCAGGATGCTGAGCTTGTATTGCATGCTTTTGCAGAAAAAAAAAATGCGACTTGGTAGAAACTGGTGTACTTGGGACCTCTTTGGGTCCATCCTGAATTGGGTATCTGTAAAGGGGATGCTGAGTTGGCATTGATTCACCCCAGCTTTACAAGCAGAACACCTGTTCTCCTTTTGTCCCCTGCATTGAGAGACATTCAAATCAAGACTTTGCATGCAAGCCTTCCTATGAACACCACATTCTCTCAAACATCACTCAATTAGAAGGCACCAGCAGGCCCTTTTTTCTCCTCTCTCTCTCTCTCTCCTGTTTTTCTCATTACCCTACTTTTGCCCAACCTTTCAGGGATTATCAAGGGCAGCAAGTGGCACATTATACCAGTAAAAAGAGATGGAAGAACTCCTCACCTATACTAAAAAAAGGTCCATCTTTGGAACATGTATATCAGATATTTAAGACTGGCTCTTGCTTCCCTGGGGCCCGAGACCATTTGTTCATCACTTCAAAACACGTTTACAGTAAACAGCAGCTCTAGGATATCACACTCTTCTCAGAACAGATTTTGAATAGCAGCAGCAGCATTAGGCATAGTAAGTTGGGCTTTTTCCCACCATTTTTGTATTTTGCTGTGTTTGAAACCACCTCCCTTACAGGGATATTTCCAGACAGACTTTTTCTTCTGAAATTTCTACCAAGATAAAGCAGCCCTGAGGATTACAGCAGCGAGGACAGGATCTTCTTACCGTTTGACACGTAATCCAAGGACCCTGTGTCTGCTTTCGACCTGATGTTTGAATCTGGGCAAGATCCATCACCTGACATTCCCTTTGCATCGTGCTGTGGCTGCTAGATGGTACCTGGCTTAGAGCATACCCACCTTTTACCGGAGAAGGACACGCTGATTAATAGCAGCAATGATCCTAGAAAAGCTGTAACACAGCTCAAGGAAGTTGTTCTACGTTGTGGTTTGCCAGGTTCTTTCCCTAGCTATTTTGCCTTTAACCCTAGTCTACAAACTTGCCAGTAGCGTAGTTCAGGCACATTTAATTGTTGTCTTGTGCCCACAGGTAGACAGTTTTCCCAACTGCTCCATCACCTTGCGTTTTCTCAGGGAGCAAACAGGAATATGCTTTGTTAAGAGCTTTCCCAAGTGGGGTGGTGTTTGTGGTTCTATCGGTGCTTTTAAATACAAGACAAATATATGCCTTTGTATTCCTCTGAGAAGGAACTTCCCTGGTTGTCATCATTGCTTTAGAAAAAACAAAGGTATTTACAGAAAATCATGTAAGTTTTCCTTTTCACAGGGACACTTTTTGCCCTTCAGGATGTCTGAGTCAAGACATGTCTATTCTTTTTTTAAACTGAACATTAAACAATTCTAGTTTATTTGTGAAACCTGACATCTCTCTCATTTTTAACGCATTTAAGAGGCAGAAGTTCCAAGATTATCACACTCATCTCACTTGCTCCATATTTAAGAATTCAGCACTTACCACCTATTTAGCCTGCATGCTTGTAGAAAGTGTTGAATATTCAAGTCCTCTCCTAAACACCTTTCAGAGGGAGACAGGGGGTGTTGTTCCCCTCACCCCCAATTTTTTGCTAGATACAGAGATTCTAAAATAGCTTATCTGTTTAATAGCAGGGCCTTTCTTCAGTCAAAAAATTATGATGATTCTAAAACACATGCCTTGATTACAGGGCTCTAACTACACAGCCATCTGATTCTAAAACCAGAATTGCTAAGTTAATGTGTCCTTGTACCTCTAAACTGCATGCAGAATTTGAACCTTACATGTTTTCCTCTTCATGTTATTAAAGTAGAAAAAGTTTGCTTCAAAGGGACTCCAAAATTTAAGAGATGCTTAAAAACACACTATGCATGAGTGTCTCTTGTTCTTCCAGAGACTACAAAAATCAGAATGGATCATTGTCTACCTGCAGCTGTACTGGAGTTACTATCCTAGCTGTTGTTTAACTCCAAGGTAAAACTGCAGCATTTTAGCATACTTCAGTAACAAATAATCTGCTTTAGCATGGACCATCATTGAAGGTACTTTGAGCTAACCTTGCTGAGATGTGACCACCACCTGGTTTACCTCAATGCTATTTGTGACCGTGTGGCAACCTCAAAGTGCATTACAAACTGGGATGCTTCACTTCTCAAAAGCTTAATGGCAAAACAGCATCACTGATTAATCTGTATACTCCTCACTTATTACTCAATGAAAGTGTTATTCCTTAGAAGTGTTACACTGAGGGCAATAAACTGTGACAGTTTAAATACTGCTCTTAAGAAAACAAAATTCTGTGCTTCCTATTAGAAACCTGTGCCTATTTCAACAGTTAACCTAAGAAAAGACCAACTACTTCAAAGAAGCAACTATCAGGTCTGAGACTCACTCATCAGTTCATGCCACACAAATATTATTTTCTTGGTTAGAAACATGACCACCTGAATGGCTCAGAACATCAACAAATCAAACCCTGTACTTCAGATTAGTATACCACTGAAAAAAATCCAAACTGCCACTTCTTACAGCATTCCCATTCAAAGATCACTTCTATGCAAAACCAAGTCACAAACACCACACAGACACACAATTTACCTTAAATCCAATGGATTTAAGACCTTCCAGAGCAACCTCACTGGAGTTGATCCCATAATGGGATTTTTTTCTTGAAGAATCTTCTGAGAGGTTTTGTGAGCATTATGAAAACATAGCGGAGCAAGGCAGCAGAGGTTACTCAACTACATGAATCCAGCTTCTGTTGTACTCACTGCTAAAGCTTAAAGCCACCTAAAGCTTCTGGTACCTTCAGGACTTCCAATGAATAAAGTTAAGACATTCTCCCCCCGGCCCTTTATATTCAAGTCTAGTCTTCCATTAGAATGAAACCTGCCTATTTCTTCATTTGCAAATTCTGACAGATTTTAACAACATATTAACAACACTGTTTTCTTCAAAGTAGCTTTTAAGCATCCCACTAATTCAAAAGCAAATGTAAACTAACATACATCTGTAAAATTAGAGGTAATATGAATAAAGGGCAGTTTCACTACACTAGTTTAAATCAAAGTTAGATACTGGTCGCTTCTTGGTAAAAACACTACTCACACATACACCAGTGATTGTCATTAGAGGTTTGTCTTCTGTTTTTTTAATTTAATTAATTAAATTAAATAATAAATTAATATTAACAATTAAATATGTATTAATAATTAAATAATAATAAATAAATTAAACTTAAATTAAATACTGATTTAAGCACATATGCAACACTCAAATTCTGTTGAAAACTCTAGATTGGAAACAGGTTAGCTTGTTAGAACAACTCTTTGCACTGGAAGAACAAGGGTTTCCTTGCATTATCTGAAGGAAGCCTTTGGCCACAATGTGAAACAGGAACAGTTCTTTAATAGCCACTTCAGCTTTTCCAGATGCAGGGACTATGTATTTTTATCTGTCACGTCAAATTCTGTAATACTGAAGATTAAAATAGCCTTCAAATTGTGATACAGCTGCATTATGAAAATATTAATTGTAATTTATTTTAGACTAGCTCTCACCAGTGTTTTCTAATACAGAGCTTCATTCTTAAATATGCTGAAATTGCACCTTAAGCAAAGCCCTTATTTACTAATGGGATATCTATAAAATTGCCTTTGTTGAATTCTGAGAGAGGAAGCATTTTAATCCCCAATTAGCTGCCTTTACTGATATAGTTTTTAAATAAGCACTACTAGTGACAGACTTGGGTGCATTCTTCATCCGACTGAAGAGAAAAAAAAATAGTATCTGATAAGTGTTACTTTAGATAGCAGAGCAATATTGGAAATGCAACACCTGGCACCAGGAACGCAGTAGCCAATATATTCTGTTCTGGCGTTCAGTGACTGTGTTCGTGGAAAATCCCTTAAACTACTATGATTGCTAACCCATCAGTTTAAAAATACATACTGAATGATCTATGAAGCATTTTGGAAATGTTCAGATTGAAGTATTTAAACAGTATCAGATTACACTTAACAGATTTACATTGAACATTTACTTGGCACTGAAGTGGACACACCAAAATTGAAAAGTTAAAACCTACAACCTTCCTAATAACTGCAGATGAGTCGTCAGTCTACTGAAGTTGGATTTTAGGTACTGCAAGTCATTTATGTACCAGAATGTCATTTTTACTTACCATTATCTTCTGTGCAGTCAAATGGCATAGGCTATTCTACTGGCTGTGTAGCAGAACTAAGAATTGCATTTCGTAACTTCCTTAGTGCAAAGAAAATAAGTGGTAAGATTCAATGTCTTTTCTACACATTAGAGACCAAAACAAGTAAAACTATTGTCACACTAACTGCAAACAGAGATACTGAACTGTCACCATTAATCAGCCAAATGTCAGATTTCTGACACTGATAGTTTTACCTAAATGACTGTCGGCTTTGGAGTAGACACTAACATTTAATGAACATTCAGAAATTAAACAACTCTTGAACTGAAATGTATCGTGCGATTCAAGCTTTTAAATATTCAAGCCATATTTCATTACCTATTACCTACATATGGTGACTGTGTTTAGACAGACTGTCACAGATGCTTTTATTTAATAAAAGCTCTTACCATGTACCTGAAAGTCTGACCACCTAAAGAAGCTTTCATGAAAATAGCTTTAAATTATCAGGGCAACCCAATGTTTCCAGAAGAGCTCAGCTGTGCAACATCCACTCAAGAGCCCACCATTTAAAAACATATATGTTTGTGGAAAAAATTAGTAACCAGTTATATATTGGCAAGAAAAAGGTATCACTACATGACACAATCACCCCTCTGTCCAAATTCCAAGTAAACTAACAAACTAGTCCTAGTGGCACTTTTCAACATATCTATCTATTGTAACAATCAAAGCAAAAGAGCACCAAAAGTCACACTCTCATCCTGTGGATTTTATAACACAAGTATAATTAAACACTTGACAAAGTGTTGACCAGATAACTACGTGAAAGTTGGTCTCCCAGAAAAAAAGCTTAAGATGAGAGCTGCTAGGAAGCTTTACGTTTATCTTCACTAGATGGCTGTAAAGTAACAATAATTTATTCCTTCTCCCCCCACTACGCATATTAAGGATCAAAAGAATCTCCACCTCGACTTCCTTCTCCTGTTGCCACATACCGTTTTTATTTGACAGAGCAAATGACAAAGTACAACACCTCTGGTGTTTCCTCTGCCCAACTAATGCAACTAGCTAGCCCCAGCCAAGAGATGTCAAGTGCTGTTGCTGGAGTTAGTTCAGTAAGACACTCAGCAAAGACAGACTTTTAAGTTGGGATTCATAAGCTTCAGGCTATGAACACAAGCTCAAGCTCCAACTTTACCAATTCCAATTCTTAGAACACTATGTTATAAAGTTTATTGCCTTATTGCCTACTTCCAAAACTTGCTACTCCATTTTAAACAATTAACATTTTCCACTAAGCTTTCAGTAACCCAAGGGAGGGAATAACAGCCTTAATTTTGTGGAACATATAAATTTCAACACACTCTTTGCAGAAAATGTTACATGTGTTTATGCCCATGTTGTTGTTCAGTTTTTCAGAAAACCCATAAAGCCTCCCCTCACTCATGTATGGAAGCATCCAAATAACTGCACGGCTGAACAGAGAAGTTAAGGCTCTGAAGAATTATCAAAGACACAAGGGAAGAAGTTGCAGCCATATATAACATTACTATCCTGAAATATTAACTTGGGAATCCTACCTTCAGAGGAGGCTAAGTTTATTTTAGACTATGTCATACCGCTTACTCCCAACAAGAACAGAATTACTCCTTATTTTAGATTTTAAGACAGTACTTGGGTAAGAGTTGTACAATGCAGAAATTCAGAAACTGGTCTTAGTATCTGTAATAACAGCCTTCCTCCAAACACTAAAAACACACAAAATTAAGTTCATAAGGGTCATAACAAATCTCCTCTTTAAAAACTAAAACATCCCCCCAACCAAAACAAACAAAAAGCCCCCACCCCTAAAACCAAAATTTTTATAAGTACAGTTTTATGTCCTATATGAAATCCTTCAAACAAAAATGAATATTAAAACAAGAGCATAATTTAAAGAGCTGTGTATTGGAGTGTTTATAAACCCGAAGTGTTAAGCAGCAGCAGTTTCCAATTTCTTACTGAATTCAACTAGGCTTCAAATTTAGGAACACATGATAAACCAATGTGGAACTATACTAGCTTATACTCAAACCATTGTAGGTGTTTCAGTAAAGAAAGCCTCCTATTAGAACAAACAGAGGCAGCACAATACATTAAGTCAACACTTGCCTTCAACATGCCAAAAAGAACTGTGTGTTCTATGTCCACTTGTCACCAAAGCACCCCGTAAGAGATGCATTATTGCTGTAGAACATTTCAAGTTTACCAACACCCAAGTGCAACCAAACTGATGTTGTATATATATGCACTTGCCCATTCTCACCAGTATTTCCAGACTTATTAATGAATTGTTTTTTCTTTACACAATCAAATTTAAAGCTTTGAAAATAACATTTTTGATTTTAGTTTTTTTCCACAATATTAATCACCACATGCAGTTCAGTTTTCTGATCATTTTGCTAAAAAACTGCACCAATATCAGAACAGTGCAAATAATATTTAATTTTAAAAGTTATAATGGCTTGAGTTCATAATTAGAGGGAACACTGTCAAGATCTTGGTATTTTGCTCACTCACCATTGCTTGCATGCCATTAAAAACACTTTCCTGTCAATTTTGCCTTTTTTTTAAGCAATAGTCCCCCATGCTTTTATCAGAGCTGAAATTAAGGATATGACCCACAATTTCAGCATATGCAGTGCCTTAATAGCAATGTTCTTATGCACTTCCATCAACTGTTATAATTGCATAAATATATTTCCCCCCTCCCCCAACACATTTCCAGACTAAGAACTAGTCACTAGCACTTGTGATCCCACAAGCGTTTTAAGTTTTTCAGCAATGGAGAGATTTCAAGATGAAGAAATCTGGGGACCTCCCATCTCCTACAGCCCCCAGTGTTTTCGTTTTATAGCAAGTTCAAGATTGGTTTCCACATCTTGACAGTGTTCCTTATAAAACCATATGACAGTAAAAGTGCCAGTAGGCATGGCAACCTCTTTGAAGGGAGCATTTAAACTCCTTGGCACTGGGAATGCCAGCACCAAGGATTACATTGAAATTCAAAATTATTCAAAATTATACTTAAGGCTACAATTAGCAAACCCACTTTCCATAAGTCTAATATTCTAACACTAGATTTGCAAATTCAGAAGCTAACGCAACTGTATACTTTTATGCTCAAATTTGAGGAAAAAGTTACTTTTCTTTAGCAAGGGCAGTATCTGAAACTGTGGTAGCAAATGTCTCTTATGCATTGACTACTCATTTCACCATCACTCACTTTGTCTTAAAAGTTCAAAACTGGCAAGGCACATTTACATATTCCAATGAATACTTGACAATTTTAAATTACACTTCATGTCCCAGCTATCCCAGTAATTGACATACAACATACTAAAATGGTTTATTAAGATAACAAAAAAAAATCAATTAATGTGAAACATACAGGCTATTGGCAACCACTATTCTAAAAATTATGTAAATACAAGTAAACATACTGAAATGTGTGCGATTCTAAGTTTTTAACCAGAAGGTCTCTGTACTAACACACATTTATATTAATGACACATAAAAAAAATAAAAACTTTATTACAAAAATAAGTTACACTCGCCTCCAGCTTACAGTATAAAACAATTTTATTTGCAGGAATGCAAAATGATTGTTTGCCATGAGCATTTTCAACATATGACATGTCTAATTTTGTTAAAATTTGCATTTACTGGGGGAACTGGTGTGTATAAAACCTTAATTAGGTATAAGCTTCAATTTTCATTGTGGTGCCTATGGGTATGTAGTATAACTGCAGTATCCCTTTGGGCAGGGGGTTAAGGGAAGCTCTTTGTGCCAAGTCCAAAGTAAGTTATAATTTTATCTTTTACCTATATGGAGTTGGACTTGGCAAGGTTCTTTTGTTTTTGTTTTGTCTTTAAGGGTGGTTCAATAGAGGATGCTTCACCACTGAACACTCACTGTCATCAAGGTGCTTTAGAAAATTAAAAACATAGCACAAATGATTGTACTCTACTCTACTCTACAGGTTATCATGATCTGCGTAAGAGA